>NW_026890827.1:0-319613 GCF_015708825.2 Lethenteron reissneri | reverse complement strand
GGGCCCCAGGAATGATATTGTGATTCCGCACACAGTGTACACACAATAATGTTCACGTTGTAGTTGAGCTCACACACCCAAGGGGTCTCTGTTCAAGAGAGGCAACAATAGAAATGTAATCTAAATAAACTTAAACTCTAACCCTGACCTCGCTCTCTGACGTCACCACTCATTAACCTGTCGGCGTGAGACGACAGGGAGAGCCGTTCCCCGCTAGTGACGTCATGTCACCAAGGTATTCAACCCCCCAACCCCCCCTAGACCGCGCTTTTGAGCGTGACGTCACGTCTAGTTGGTCACTGTCGATTTCTGTTCCAGTAAAAATCCTTTTTTGGGAAAAGCTACGCCCAGTCACTGGCGGTGCATTAACATAATTTATTCATGAAAACCGTCTCTAGTTCATTGCAACGGGTTTACCAGCCAAGCCTAATCACCCCACATGGGCCCGACTTATTAACATAATTTATTTAATTACACAGCTGCTTGTTGGGGGAGGGGATTGTTCTGAACCCCGCTAGTGACGTCATGTCACCTCCTGCTGCCGCGTGACGTCACGATACATCCGGAAGCTGCTGCACCGCGCGCGCGCGCTCACTGAGATCCGAGGTGAGAAGTTGACATCGTGGTTGTTGTTGTTGTTGTGGTGGTTGTTGTGGTGGTTGTTGTTGTTTACCCAGGTAGAGCCTCGCTCCGTCTCTCTCTCGTATGGATATCAATTGAGTAGCAGCGAGTATGGAATCGATGTCCAGGTTGGAACATTACAACGCGGGGCCTAGCCTCCTGCCCTCGCCTGATTGCATTTGCTTTAATTCTCTGCTTAAGTTTAATTTGTCTTCATCTGGCTCACTACTTAGAAACTTTGTTTCTTTTAAATATTTCTACAGTTTTATTATACTACCAGGCCAAGCCCACTTCAGCTGCTATACCGCTCTTGTTTTCAGAAGCGACCTGCCCACAACAAAGTGTAGCTATACTACACTTTGTGTAGCTATACTAACTATATAGCAGTGTGTACTGGCTGTAGTAGCTATACTAATTCTATAGCAGTGTGTACTGGCTGTAGTCGTAGCTATACTATATAGCAGTGTGTACTGGCTGTAGTAGTAGATATAAAAACTCCATATCAGTGTGTACTGGCTGTAGTAGTAGTAGCTATACTATATAGCAGTGTGTACTGGCTGTAGTCGTAGCTATTCTAACTTGATAGCAGTGTGTACTGGCTGTAGTAGTGTCTATACTAACTTTATAGAAGTGTGTACTGGCTGTAGTAGTAGCTATACTAACTCTTTAATAGTAATCTTTGGTTCTTTCGTTGAGTCATGTAGATAGAAAAATAATAATACAAATAATGTGAATAATAACGTGAATAAAAATAATAATAAAAATAACCATTAATGTAAACTGTAGTCTGGTTATTAAGTTTTGTTAGTGTACTGGCAGTCTATGATGTAGACCAGCGGTCGGGAACCTATGGCTCGCGAGCCATATATGGCTCTTCCAGTGACGGCATATGGCTCCCAGACAATTTTGAGTTGGAAAAAAAAATAATCAGTTTGGAACTGATTTTAAAATACTTGTGATATTGTTTAATAATACTGTGTCATTTTAAAGTAAACAGAAATTAGTTTTGAAGATAAATTTCACGGGTCACGCCTGCATGAAGCTCAACCTCACCACGTATGAACCAGACTACAAGGCCATCAGCAAAACCATGCAGCACCAGAAGTTGCATTAAAAGTAAGACATATTTAATTTATTATACGTTAAAAATACTATATGGCTCTCAATGAAATATATTTAGAAATATTTGGCTTTTATGGCTCTCCCAGTCAAAAAGGTTCCCGACCCCTGATGTAGACTATAGAAATGGTTATTAATAACTAAGAATAAGTCTATAGACTGCCAGTACACTCGCTCAGCTTAATAACCATTGCTACAGTCTACATTATAGACTGCCAGTACACTCAGCAAACTTAATAAGCAGGCTACAGTCTACATTATATTGTGCCAGTACACTCACCGAGGTTAAGAATGATGCTAGTCTACATTATAGACTGCCAGTACACTCACCCAGCTTAATAACCATTGCTACAGTCTACATTATAGACTGCAGTGCACTAATCGAGGTTAAGAACCAGGCTACAGTCCACATTATAGACTGCCAGTACACTCACCCAGGTTAATAACCATTGCTACAATCCACATTATAGACTGCCAGTACACTCATCAAACTTAATGAGCAGGCTACAGACTACATTATAGAGTGCCAGTACACTCACCGAGGTTAGGAACCAGGCTACAGTCTACATTATCGACTGCCAGTACGCTCACCAAGGTTAAGAATGATGCTAGTCTACATTATAGACTGCCAGTACACTCACCCAGATTAATAACCATTGCTACAGTCTACATTATAGACTGCCACTACACTCAACCAACTTATTAACCATTGCTATATTCTAATCTTGATTTTAAGCTTTCGTGACTGCAGGAATCCATACTCTTTGGTTCTTTCGGTAAATTCACGTAGGTAGAAAAAATAATAGATCACGACGTTTCGATCACAACTCAAGCAACTGTCATCAGGTGTGAAACAAACAGCA
Source organism: Lethenteron reissneri (assembly GCF_015708825.2). Taxonomy (NCBI): domain Eukaryota; kingdom Metazoa; phylum Chordata; class Hyperoartia; order Petromyzontiformes; family Petromyzontidae; genus Lethenteron; species Lethenteron reissneri. Next base: position 317,010 of record NW_026890827.1, on the reverse strand, counting down.
GGACGACTGCTGACATAGGAGAAAGAGCTGCTGCAACAAGAGTTTATATAGGATTTTGGTGGGCCCAACCCAAGGATAAGTGGGCGGAGCTAGAGAAGGAATTTGTACATAAATGTAAATGTGAGAGATTAGCACGTCAATGTGAGACGGCCCAGCCACCGGGGGTGTGCCAATGAGAAGATTAGCATATCATTGTCAGAGAGCCCGGCAACAGGAAACAAAAAACCCTTAAGAGCAAGAGGTACACATGGTGAGAGAGAGAGACACAGAGAGAGAGAGACACACAGAGTCGGAAATAACAGCTCACATAGGCAGGTAGGATGGAAGCATCACAGTCAGTTAAGACTTTACTTGGTTAATAACGTCCTTCCAATGATTGCTCAGTTTGTACCCATCTTCTCAGTTGAAGTTGCGTCTGTGTTTATACATCTGGATGGCTTCATGAACAAATCTTTGATGATGGCCGGTGGGTTTGCAGAGTACCTTCGTCTTGGAAAAATCTATTTCGTGTGAGCCCACAGAGTTAAAACAATGATCAGCAATGGCAGAGGTGTTTATCCTACCGTGTTTCAGATCTGCTTGTGTTCGCGAACACGGTCCGAGACATGTCGTTTCGTTTCCCCAATGTAACTGCTGCCGCAGCCACAACTTAGTTTGTAGACACGAGGGTATTGCATGTCAGGAATCACATCCTTAACAGATGGGATCAAATCACGGATTTTGTGTACTGTTTTGAAACAAACCTCGATCTTGTGTTGGTTTAAGATTTTTGGAAATATTTTTGGTAACCCCTGCTATGTATGGCAAAGTGATGGTTTTGATTGGATCCTAAGATGGTTGTCTCCCCATGGCTGGGGAGACAGCTTTGCGGATTGTACTGTCAGAATATCCATTCATCCTGAGGGCTTGGTGTACGTGCTCCAGCTCACTGGCTAGGTGGCGCTGGTCGGAGATGCAACGGGCCCTATTGTGTAGTGTTTTGATGAGGGAATTCTTCTGGGCTGGATGGTGGTGGGAGTCAGGCTTTAGATAGGCATCCATGTGGATGGCTTTCCTGTAGACAGTGTCCTAACGAGCCACCAGGTCTCTTCTCGATCACAACATCCAGGAATGGTAGCTTGCCATCATTTTCCACTTCCATGGTGAATTTGATAGATGGGTGTTTGGAATTGATGTGGTTGAGCGTTAATATGGCTACTACTACGACCAGTACACACTGCTATAGAGTTAGTATAGCTACTATACTTTTTAGCAGCGTGTACTGGCTGTAGTAGTAGCTAGACTTACTCTATAGCAGTGTGTACTGGCTGTATTAGTAGCTATACTAACTCTGTACTGGCTGTAGTAGTAGCTATACTAACTCTAAAGCAGTGTGTCCTGGCTGTAGTAGTAAGGGAGAACCCATTGGGGTACCCTCATTTAGTTTGTAGAATGTACCATTCCAGGTGAAGTAAGTGTTGGTAAGGCAGTGCCTTACCAAAGTTGGTACATCTGGATTCAGTCACTGTTGGACCAAGTCTTCAATGATTGCAATGGTGTCAGGTACAGGTACCTTGGTGAACAGGGAGTCTACATCGAAACTGGCAAGCAAATCATCGGGAGACAGTGAGATGTTCTTGATTAGTGAAACCAAGTGAGTTGAGTTACATACAGCTGAGGTGGTCGTGCCCGTGAAAGGAAGCAGGGTCTCAGACAGACATCGGGCCAGTTTGTGGGTGGGTGAGTTAATGGTGAAGACGATACTTTGTGGATTTTTGTAAGGCCATCAAATCTGGGTGGTCTAGCAGCCGAAGGTTTTAGAGAGAGCTGCTTGGTCGGTTTGATTAGAGAAGTCGGATTAATGATGATATTGTTGGTTTTCGTGGCTCGGAAGTTGGTGGGATCTCTTGATTTTGGTATAGCTGCCATCATTAAGAAGGTCCTGAATTTTGTTGTTGTAAGTGTTTTTTTCCAGGATGACAGTGGCATTGCCTTTGTCGGCTGAGAGGATAACAATGTCACCTCTTTTTTTAATTGAGCGAGTTCAAAACGCTCGTCCTTGCTGATGTTGCTAATGGGTTTCTTAGCGTTTTTGAGGATAGCAGCGATTTCAAATCTTGCAACGTCTGCCGGGATGTGTCCCAAACCTTTGAGGGCTATGTCGACCTGGGCAATGATATCATACTGGGATGTATTTAGGGGAGACTGTGAAATTCAACCCTTTAGCTAGTACCGATTTTAGGCTGTCGGAAATTGGGCTGTTACTCTGATAAAAATCTTGTTAACATCTGACTTTTTAATGTGTGGCTTGGGCTTCATTTTGACAGGAGATTGAATTTAGCAATCAAGTTAACTTTACGTTTAGTTTGCATTTAAGTAGCTGAAGAAACTGTCATGTTATCTACATGGTCCCAATCAGATGTGGACATTGTATCTGTTAATGCTAAGTGTGATTGTAAGAGAGTCTTGTCTAAATTATCAAGTTAAAACGGAGCAATCTTATTCTCTCTGAGATTAGAGCTCGGCTGGCCCTAAACATAGTCTACATTATAGACTGCCAGTACACTTAACTCCGATTAAGAACCAGGCCTACATTAGTGTTTCTTTTTATTTTTACTATTTCGATTTTAATTAACTTCTTTTTTTATAAAGATTTTTCTATCTACGTGACTGTACCGAAAGAACCAAGAATATAGTATTTAACAGTGCCGTGGTAAGGCCTAGTCCCATGCAGGGGCCCCGGCCTCGCGCATGCGCAAATGTGTGCTTTGGCGCGCGCTCAGCGTAGTAATATAATCATTAATAGTACTAAATTGTTATACCATGTGACCTCCTTCGCCTTTTGGCGTCCTCTGGTCTAACACTGTTTGAGACTAGGCTCGAAAGAAAGCTGTCTCTGGTGTAGACCAATCAGTTTCAAGGACAATGCATATAGTATCCGTGATTTTGTTTTTGAATTTTGACTGCAAATATTGTGGTTATTGCAGACATGAATCCTTGTAAAATGGTTTCAGTTTTGTTGCCAGAAAAAAAGGGGAACAACCCTATTATTATATTTTGCTACTGGCAAAGGAGGTCTAATGATGTAGATGCTTACCCTGAGCCCTTATTACTTTGATAGTGCATTGTCTTTGAGCTGTACGCCTTTTGGCGTCATCTGGTCTTCCAATTGAGACGAGGCTCTAAAGAAAGCTGTCTCTGGTGTGGACCAATCAGTTTCAAGTACAATGCATATATTATCAGTGTTTTTTTGTTTGCATTTTGACTGCAAGTATTGTGGTTAATGCAGACATGACTCCTTGTAAAAAGGTTTCGGTTTTGTTGCAAGAAAAAAGGGGAACAACCCTATTATTGTAACAATGCATATACTATCAGAGCATGTTTTTTTTGCATTTTGACCACAAATATATATCGTGTTTATGCCAGAAATGATTCCTTGAAAAAGGTTTAAGTTTGGTGTTTGAACATCTTAACACCCGTTTTGTTGCCAGAAAAAAATGGGAAAACCTATTCTTATACTAAATTGTTAATTTAACTACTTTAAAGTTGACGGACGCAAAATACGATTAGCGCTGGCTCCCCATGGGGCTTATCGCATGGTACCCGGGTACTTTTTTTAAACAAAACTCCACGGTTCGTGAGTCAAATCCGTCACAAGTTTCGTATACAGACAGACGGACAGAAAAACAAACAAAAACTGACTTGTATAGGTAAGATGTAATGATCCATGTGAAATGTATGTGTATTTAAAAGTTTATCTTCGTGGGGAGCTGTGGCGCAGTTATTTCACTGCATTATGAATTCAACAATTAGTTTGACTATCGCCGACAGCAAACACGATTGATAAGTGAAAGCTGAACTTATTGTGGTCCTCTGCTATGTTGATTGATCTTAAATTAATTGCATGGTGAAGTGAGAAAGCATTAATACTGAGCAGATCAAGGTGGCCAGGCATGGTTCTGGACACCACCACCTTTTTACAATGCCAGTGTGTGACAGTGTCAAGTTTGTATTTGCAGTAAAGTATATTAACTATTGCACATGTAGGTTAAATCTAAACAATAGCTTATTTTAGTTTTCCTCTGGAACTTTTTGTAAGAATGGAAACAGTCAGGAAATCAACACAGCATATATGCTGCTGAAGTTAGATCTGTTCATCCAAGCATTCAAGCAAATCTGAGCCTGGCTTCACACCCCAAGTTGTGATTGAACATTAATTTATGCATTCCTGCGTAATACAAATAGTATTATTTTCAACAGCCTTTGCTATGTTAGCTGAATTTTACTTTAATAAATTTTGCTTTTGTAGCCAGGCAGCCGAAATTGTGTGTATGGTGTTTTGGGTTAATATTTATTTTGAAGATACTAGGGCCTCCAGGCATATTTATAACAATTTGCCCTCTCATTGTGTGCCTTAACAGCCCGTGTGATGGATTGGGGAATATCTTGAATATATGAATAAATATAGACGTGTAAGTCATGTGTGACTATGTATATATATTTATTCCTCTGTGCCTCGATACTGACGTAGATTGTGTGGATTATTTTTTCTCTCTGCAGCTGACGCTTCTGACGCTTCATCAGATTTGGTGTGATGGAGCAAAGGCACTCGGCGCAGCCTGGTACAAAAAGACAATGGGACCAGGATGCAAACAGCATGGATTGTACTGGAAGTGTGACACGGCACCAGAGAACTCAAACAGGAGAGAAACCCTTCAAGTGCACTGTGTGCGAGAAGGCATTTACAGTGTCATCATATCTTAAAAAACACCAGAGAACGCATACAGCAGAGAAACTCTTCAAGTGCACTTTGTGTGAGAAAGCATTTACAGAGTCATCATATCTTATAATACACCAGAGAACACACACAGGAGAGAAACCCTTCAAGTGCACTGTGTGTGAGAAGGCATTTTCATGGTCGTCATATCTTCAGACCCACCAAAGAACACACACAGGAGAGAAACCCTTCAGGTGCACTGTGTGTGGGAAGGCGTTTTCGCGGTCATCAATTCTGCACAAGCACCAGAGAAAACATACAGGAGATGGACTCTTCAAGTGCACTGTGTGTGAGAAGGCATTTGCATGGTCATCAGTTCTTGAAAAACACCGGAGAACACACACTGGAGAGAAACCCTTCAGTTGTAGTGTGTGTGGGAAGGCATTTTCAGATTCATCTGTTCCTAAAAAACACCAGAGAACACACACGGGAGAGAAACCCTTCAGGTGTAATGTGTGTGGGAAGGACTTTTCACATTCATTCGCCCTTAACACACACCAGAGAACACACACGGGAGAGAAACCTTTCAAGTGCACTGTCTGTGAGAAGGCATTTGCAGTCATCAGTTCTTCAGATCCACCAGAGAACACACACAGGAGAGAAACCCTTCAAGTGCAGTGTGTGTGAGAAGGCATTTGCACAGTCATCAAATCTTAGAAAACACCATAGAACACACACAGGAGAGAAACATTTCAAGTGCACTGTGTGTGAGAAGGCATTTTCAGATTCATCTGCTCTTAAAAGACATCAGAAAATACACACAGGAGAGACACCTTTCAAGAGCAGTGTGTGTGGGAAGGAATTTTCAAGTTCATCTGATCTTAAGATCCACCAGAGAACACACACGGGAGATAAACATTTCAAGTGCAGTTTGTGTGAGAAGGCATTTTCAGATTCATCTGCTCTTAAAAGACATCAGAAAATACACACAGGAGAGACACCTTTCAAGAGCAGTGTGTGTGGGAAGGAATTTTCAAGTTCATCTGATCTTAAGATCCACCAGAGAACACACACGGGAGAGAAACATTTCAAGTGCAGTTTGTGTGAGAAGACATTTTCAAGTTCATTTTGTTTTAAAAAACACCAGAGAACACACACAGGAGAGAAACCCTTCAGGTGCACTCTGTGCGGGAAGCTCTTTGCAGATTCATCACATCTTAAAAAACACCAGAGAACGCACACAGGAGAGAAACCCTTCAAGTGCACTGTCTGTGAGAAGGCATTTGCATGGTCATCATGTCTTCAGATTCACCAGAGAACACACACAGGAGATAAACCCTTCAAGTGCACTGTGTGTGAGAAGGCATTTGCACGGTCATCCATTCTTAAATCACACCAGAGAACACACACAGGATAGAAACTTTTTAAGTGCACTCTGTGTGGGAAGGCGTTTGCAAAGTCATCAAATCTTCAAACCCACCAGAGAACACACACAGGAGATAAGCCCTTCAAGTGCAGTGTGTGTGGGAAGGCATTTTTTGATTCATCTACTCTTAAACAACACCAGAGAACACACACAGGAGAGAACCCTTTTAAGTGAAAAAGCATTTGCATGGTCTGTGAAAAAGCATTTGCATGGTCATCAGGTTTTCAGATCCACCAGAGAACACACACGGGAGAAAAACGTTTTAAGTCCAGTTTGTGTGGGAAGGTATTTTCAGGTTCATCTCATCTTAAACGGCACCAGAGAACACACACAGGAGAGAAACCCTACAAGTGCACTGTGTGCGGAAAGGCATATTTAGATGAATCACATCTTAAAATACACCAGGGAACACACACAGGAGAGAAACCCTTCAAGTGCACTCTGCGGGAAGCCCTTTGCAGATTCATCACATCTTAAAAAACACCAGAGAACGCACACGGGAGAGAAACCCTTCAAGTGCACTGTCTGTAAGAAGGCATTTGCATGGTCATCACGTCTTCAGATCCACCAGAGAACACACACAGGAGAGAAACCCTTCAAGTGCACTGTCTGTGAGAAGGCATTTGCACAGTCATCAGTTCTTCATCGACACCAGAGAACACACAGGCATCAGAAGATCCCCAAGGAGTGTAGTCTGACATCGACTTGTGAAAGTCAAAGTGCTGCAATGAGCCCATCCCTCCTGAAAAAAGAACCAGAAGTACATTCCAGCTTGGACACTATGAAATGTATCAAGGTGAAATGTGAAGAGGCGATAGTGAAGAGCGAAGAAGTGAAGGTAAAATGTGAAGATGTGATGGTGAAGAGCGAAGATGTGAAGGTAAAATGTGAAGATGAAGATTCAACTCCAAAATCGGACCTTCACATCGATGGAGGCAACGTGAAGCAGGAGGAGAATTCTGACTGAGGCAGAGCGAGGAACCTCCCAGGAATTTGTGGAAGTGGAGGTGTGGGTGGACTTCTTAGACAAATCAAAGTCAAATGGAGACCCGGTAGATGTGTAAGCTTGAGACAATGATGCCCCAGTAGATTCACCTTTGTCACAGGCCTTTAATGAAAGAATGTGAAGTTGAACACTCAATTCTTAGGTTCAACCTGCAGAGTAAGAGGGGGCAGTATTTGCAGACCTGTGGGTTGGGTATACAGTGATCCCTCGTTTATCGCGGTTAATGGGGACCGGAACCCCTCGCGATAGGTGAAAATCCGCGAAGTAGGATTGGCCCCCTAGGAATTTCCGTATATGTGTGTGTGGGTACCAGAATGTTTAAAATATGTATATTTATACTTTATATATATATTTTACTTAAATCTATTTAATTATAAAACCTTAATATTATACATTCACTCTCTCTCATACAATACGTATTATGGTGTTCTACACTCACCAATGACAGTAGTATCTTGAGACTTGACTCCAGTAATGACGACGATGACAACGATGATGCGCAGCCAATCAGCTCACGTGATACATCCACTCATGCTCTCATTCGTTGATCTCGCGCCGGGAACCAATCACGTGCCTTGTCTGAGTGCCCATGGGTATGTGCAAAGCTTCTGAGAGAGTTTCTCTCTTTGTCTGGCATCCTGGGAAACCGTTTTTCTCGCGCATCACGATGAAACAACGCTGCTTTCCGCAATACGGCTGCCGATATGGCGGTATTTTTGAATTTTTATTTTTCAATGAATATTTTAGAAAAATCCGCGATGCACTGAGGCCGCGAAACTTGAACCGCGAAGTGGCGAGGGATTACTGTATCTATATCAATTTATAACATTTTTGACATGCGTTTTTCTGGATTTTGTTATTCTCTCTCACTTCAAATAAACCTACCATTAAAATTATAGACTGATAATTTTTTTGTCAGTGGGCAAACGTACAAAATCAGCAGGGGATCAAATACTTTTTTCCCTCACTGTAAATAATATTTTTTTTTTTACTTCCAACCCGTGATGAGAGGACGGAATACATGGTGACAGCAAGCACACCCTTGCACAATAGATCACGACTTCACGACTTCAAAGGCCACAGCGCCCCTTTTTGACAGACTGCAAGTCTGATGCAAAAAATGTTAAACACTTCCAACCCGTGATGGAATTGTGGGGAACGCTGCCCAAAACGAATACACACAAACAGGGATACAATTGTGTTAAAAGCTTTCTTTTCATCACATAATCTTGCCGGCGAATGTATTAAAGCCCTTAGCCAATTGATGCACATTTGTTAGACAAGCAAGCACACTACCGCACACCATTGTTCCAAGGCATTACGTTAATTGCATAATCTAAAAAATTAATTCATTGAGGTCTACCTTTGCTTAGGCACATGTTTCTTTATTACTGTTCGTATGAATATTGTCACATTAATTTCATGTCGCTGTGTATGATTACCTTACTCTGAAGAATGAGCCAATTGTTCTGTTACCCAGTTTGACAAACATAATTATTGAGGGTTAAATGTACGGTTCAATGAGGACATCTCCAGGAGTACTGTTGGCATTCCTTGCATAAGAGTTCGCATATTGGAATGTTACGTGTTTTTTAGAGATTAAAGTTGCTTAACACAGAAGAGTCTGAGTGGTGCCTTCCTAAGTCCATGCATAATAATATTAATTATAAGAACTGTATCTTGCGGAGAGATCTGAATATTGTCACATTAATTTCATGTCGCTGTGTATGATTACCTTACTCTGAAGAATGAGCCAATTGTTCTGTTACCCAGTTTGACAAACATAATTATTGAGGGTTAAATGTACGGTTCAATGAGGACATCTCCAGGAGTACTGTTGGCATTCCTTGCATAAGAGTTCGCATATTGGAATGTTACGTGTTTTTTAGAGATTAAAGTTGCTTAACACAGAAGAGTCTGAGTGGTGCCTTCCTAAGTCCATGCATAATAATATTAATTATAAGAACTGTATCTTGCGGAGAGATCTGAATTTTGAGACCTGATATAACACACTAAGACATAATCAGTAAAAGTTAAAGTGAGAATCATTGTATTATCCTGAATGATAATTCACTGGTCAACACTTTTTCTGGCATAAGGTATTCCAACGGTCTTAAGGTAATTTTGGGGTGCTGATTCCAAATCTGGCATATCAAATATAGCATTTTCAATAAAAACTGCAGAAGAAAAATATTAAATAAATGTGGATATCTACATAAATTTATTATAAACACACTATCCTAAAAATACAGCACCATATTTTAACACTAAAGCAGTCACTGACTCGCAACAACTTGCAATCATAAGTGACAGAGTTAATTTCGGGTAAAATCAATGAAAATGGGGTATACCGATAGCATAAAATGAGATGTGATAGAGCAAATCTGAGATCAGATTTGGAATCCGCACCCTGAAATTAGTCTAGAACAGCTGCAAAAGTCCAGGCCAGAAAAAAACGTTTTTGTTGTTGATCAGTGATAATACAACCCTAGACAACGAAGCAGAAGCTAATGATCATAATTGAATGCATTAGCATAATTACATACACTTGCATAACTGAATACAATTACACCTACCTAATTAGCATACACGCAACATTTTCATGATTAAATAAATTAGCATTTACACTAACATCTGCTGCTGTAACTTCTTCTAATGCTTAACGAATTCTGTCTAGAACTAGCTTAGCTCTTATCTCAGAGAAAATCAGACTTACGCGCACCGATCTAGATCAGTTAGACAAGTCACTCTACAAATCACACTTATCTTTGAGTGCAACAATGTCCACATCGGATTGGGAACACGTAGATAAAATGACTGCCTCTTCAGCTGCTGCTATGTCGACCAAATGTAAGGACAACTTGATTTCCAAATTCGATCGCCTCTCAAATAAGAAACCGGACCCACACATTGAAAAGCTAGATGTTAACAAAGTAATTAATCGCAGTAACAGTTCTATTTCTGCTTGCAACATCAGCAAAGATGAGCGTTTTGAATTAGCTCAATTAAAAATTAGGGATGACATTGTCATCCTCTCAGCCGACAAAGGCAATGCCACTGTCATCATGGACAAAACAGAATACAACAACAAAATCCAAGAACTACTCAACGATGGCAGCTATACAAAAATAAAAAGAGATCCCACCAACAGCCTCGTCTCTAAAACCAAGCAAATCATTTCTGATTCAACCGCATTAATTGATCAGACCAAACAGTTCTCGTTGAAACCTTCTGCAGCCAGGCCACCAAGATTATACGGCTTGCCAAAGATACATAAAGAAGATACACCTCTCCGTCCCATTGTCTCTACTATCAACTCCCCCACCTATAAACTGGCTCGTTTTTTGTCTGAAATCCTACAGCCTTTCACTGGAAAAACCGCCTCTGCGGTACTAAACTCTACTGACCTGGTATCGACAATCAAGGGGATTGCCCTGTCCCCAGACGACCTGCTTGTCAGTTTTGATGTGGTTTCCTTATTCACCAAAGTTCCTGTACCTGACACCATCGCAATCAAGGACTGAATGCTGGGGTACCCGCCCTGGTGAGACACTGCTTAACCAATACATACTTCACCTGGAATGGAACTTTCTACAAGCAAACTGAGGGCACCCCAATGGGCTCCCCCCTATCTCCGGTTGTAGCCAACATCTTCATGGCGAAATTTGAGACTGACGCCATAAAGACTGCCACTCTACGCCCGACCTTATGGAAGAAGTACGTAGATGACACTTTTGTCATCTGGCCACATGGCCGGCCTGCTCTAGACCAATTTCTCGACCACATCAATTCCATACATCCAGCCATCAGATTCACCATGGAAGTCGAAAAAGATGGCAAGCTACCCTTTTTGGATGTCCTTATTAAAAGGAGACCTGATGGTTCAATGAGCCACTCTGTCTACATGAAAGCCACCCATACGGATGCTTACCTAAAACCGGATTCCCACCACCATCCATCCCAGAAGAATTCCCTCATCAAGACTCTATACCATAGAGCCCAATGCATTTCCGACCAGGAACACATTGGCAGTGAACTCAAACACGTACGCCAAGCTCTTAAGGCTAATGGTTACTCCGACTACACAATCCGCAAGGCCATCACTCCAACCATCAGGAAGGATCCTGTTGAGGAGCCTTTCAAGACCATCACCTTACCCTACATTGCTGGGGTCACAATAAAGATCTCCAAAATCCTGATTAAACACAAGATCCAGGTCCGATTCAACACAGTACATAAAATCCGTGATCTGGTCCCATCTGTAAAAGATGTGGTTCCAGACATACAGTACCCTGGCGTCTACAAACTAAGTTGCCTCTGTGGTAGCAGTTACATTGGAGAAACCAAACGACATGTCTCGGACCGCATCCGTGAACATAAAGCAGACCTGAAACACGGTAGGACAAACACCTCAGCCGTGGCAGATCACTGTTACAATTCAGTGGGCTCACATGACATTGACTTCTCCAAGACAGGTTCTCTGCAAGCCATCTGGCTATCATGAGAGATTCGTTCATGAGGCGATCCACATATACAAACACAGAGACAATTTCAACCGAGAAGATGGATTCTGGCTTAGCAATCATTGGAAGGACGTAATAAACCATTTCGGATCTTAACTGATTGTGTTCACGTTTACGGTGACTTTCAGACCGCGTTCCACTCACTGGCATGGTGCAGTGTGCAGAGTAATGTATGGTGTCGTAATTGTATAGTAAATATATAGCAGTGTGATACACATTAGGGTGGGTAGAATAATACATAGTGTTATATTAAAATGGATAAGGCAGAAACTGCAGCAGCAGCAGCAGAAACTGCAGCAGCAGCAGAAACTGCAGCAGCAGCAACTGCAGCAGCAGCAGCAACTGCAGCAGCAGCAGCAACTGCAGCAGCAGCAGCAACTGCAGCAGCAGCAGCAACTGCAGCAGCAGCAGCAACTGCAGCAGCAGCAGCAACTGCAGCAGCAGCAGCAACTGCAGCAGCAGCAGCAACTGCAGCAGCAGCAGCAACTGCAGCAGCAGCAGCAACTGCAGCAGCAGCAGCAACTGCAGCAGCAGCAGAAACTGCAGCAGCAGCAACTGCAGCAGCAGCAACTGCAGCAGCAGCAGCAACTGCAGCTCCCTTTGATGCTGTTAATCCTGCATAATGCACATGCATATGTAGTACTAATCACATTCCTGCATTTCCCATAAATATGTTAAATTCCTCTTGATATGCAAATTCCTTTGTCTAGGCGCCCAGCTTATATATGTGCTGTTTCATTCAGACTCTGTCGCCTCGACGGACCTGGTTTTCACCTGAGGACGGCTGCTTGCGTTGTGGCCGAAACGTCGTGAGAATAATTTTATTATGTTTTATTTTTATTATTTTATTACTTCCCTTCTACGTGACTTTACCGAAAGAACCAAGAAGATGAATCCCTGCAGTCACGAAAGCTTTAAATCGAAAACAGCACTGCTCAACGAAACACCCAACTACGACTGGAGAAGTCCAAACCATCAAGCACATCACCGATGAATGCTCCATCCATGCACATCCTGGCGGTATCGCTAAAATTCACACTGCATCAACCACATCATTGGACTGGATAAGAAACCTTTGCATTCATTCATGACGATCATTTAAAATAAAAACTGTTGCTTTTCACAATGCCATATGAAAGAAGAAGTACTGCGAGTGGTCGGCTCCGGGGATGGCCCTCGTGACTGGCAAATTGATAGGGAGCTCTGCATCGTCAGAAGCCACGCATCACGGAGAGTTTTTTGTTGTTGCGTCATTGAGGCTGCCAGCCATGGCTGGTGCTCGCAGTATTGCAATACAGACGTGGGGAAGAGTGCCAAGCATTACTATTCCCGGTGGCGAGATCGTTCTGTACAGCAAACACGATCATAGAGTGACAATCGTTCGGATTGTGCTCAGATCAAAGTCAACCCTTTGAGGGAAAACTGGTGCAACCACTATTCGTGAGAGTGCCCCTTGAAATCGCAACCCACAGGCGAAGTTTAGTTGAGGGTCGGATCAGAGACTGACACGGAACGATATAACTTGATCTGTAGCGTGTCCTCTCTGCAGCACGAGTCGTACAAACAACTGGAAGAGGACTCTCTTGAAGAGGCGGGGGGGGGGGGAGACGACAGGCACTGTCTCTCCAAGTTGCTCCACAGTCTACAAGGATCAACAGTGTCTGGTGCGAGTGGTTTCTGGTGACGGGATGATCGCGCACATCGACGCAGACGGAGCCGGACCCATCATCCCTGCCAGCACGGGCACTGCCGACAGAGTGACCAGTGTGCCGACTTGGCAATCACCTCAGCGGTGGAGACTGACGAAGCAGCCGAGAGCGCCGTGTGCTCAACACACGCTGACCCAGCGCCCCTGCTGGGGACCTGAGGTATTTTCGTTCCAAGGAACGCAGCACCTCAGAAGCCAAAAGAAGACAACTGTCATTTGCCATGAAGTGGCGGTGACGTCACCACGACGCTTGTTCCAGACTATGTTTTCAGTTTCATTTATTAGTTACTAGCGGTAAGTACCCGGCGTTGCCCGGGTGAAAAATATCTTTAAAAACTTCTCTTAAAATTTTCGATTTAAAGCTTTCATGACTGCAGGGATTCATCTTCTTGGTTCTTTCGGTAAAGTCACGTAGAAGGGAATTCTCACGTTTCGGCCACAACGCAAGCAGCCGTCCTCAGGTGAAGAACAGGTCTGTCGGAAAGACAGCGTCTGAATGAACACCACCAGGCTTGGCAGCGTATATTTAAGCTGGGTTGGAGGGGGAAGAGCGCCTTGACAAAGGGATTTGCATATCAAGAGGAATTTAGCATATTTATGGAAATGCAGATATGGGATTAGTCACTACTTGTGGAATGAGTTACAGCAGCAGAGGTTAGAGTAAATGCGATTGGTATTACCTTAGAGTCGCGGCATCTCTTCAGAAAGGTGAGAGACTCGATTAGCTGAGCCTTCTTATCACGGAGTTTGTTGTCTCTTAAAAACCTTACATATACACACACAGATACTAAGGTATTGTGAAAGCCCGGTGGGCCGTTTGTACATTTCTCCACCAACAAAATTATAAGAAGCTTGCAAAAGTCCAAAATGTTGTAGAAATTGTGGGGTAAATAGTTGATGTAAAAGGTTTCCGAAAATTGTGGACACCCCCCTTCAAAAATTATATTTACATCAGCCTACATACAACAGAGGAAGTAGTATCTATTGACTCTGTAGTTGTATCTACTGACTGTACAGTAGTATCTACTGAGCCAGTAGTAGCTACTGACTGGAGTATTATTTACTGATTGTAGTAACGACTGACCGTAGTAGTATCTACTGGGCCTACAGTAGTATCTACCGACTCTATAGTAGTAACTAACTGTATAGTAGTATCCACTGACTATAGTAGTATCCACTGACTAGTAGTAACTACTAACTCTATAGCAAGATCTACTCACTCTATAGTAGTATCTACGGACTCTAATAGCTACTCACCGTACTAGTATGTACTGACTGTATAGTAGTATATACTGACTGTAGCAGTATTGACTGACTGTAGTGGTATATACTGTTTTAGTATCTACTAACTCTATATAGCAGTATCTACCAACTCGATAGCAGTATCTACTATCACTACAGCAGTGTATACCAGCTGAGGTGGTACCTGCTATCACTACAGCAGTGCATACTGACAGTGATGGCACCTGCTATGACTACAGCAGTGCATACTGTGTGGTACCTGCTATGATTACAGCAGTGGATACTGATTGTGGTGGTATCCTATGACTACAGCTCTGCATACTGTGGTGGTACCTGCTTTCACGACAGCAGTGCATACTGCTGTGGCAGTACCTGCTATGATCACAGCAGTACTGTGGTGGTGGTACCTGCTATGATGACAGCAGTACATACCGAGTGTGGTGGTACCTGCTATGACAGCAGTACATACTGTGGTGGTACCTGCTATGATGAAAGCAGTACATACTGTGGTGGTGGTACCTGCTATGACAGCAATACATACCGAGTGTGGTGGTAGCTGCTATGATTACAGCAGTACATACTGCTGTGGTGGTACCTGCTATGATTACAGCAGTGCATACTGTGGTGGTACCTACTTTACTTAATAAGCAGGCTACAGTCTGCATTATAAACTGCCAGTACACTCACCCAGCTTAATAACCAGGCTACAGTCTGCATTATAGACTGCCAGTACACTCACTTTACTTAATAAACAGGCTACAGTGGACATTACTGACTGCCAGTACACTCACCCAGCTTAATAACCAGGCTACAGTCTGCATTACAGACTGCCAGTACACTCACCCAGCTTAATAACCAGGCTACAGTCTGCATTATAAACTGCCAGTACACTCACCCAGCTTAATAACTATTTGTACAGTCTATATTTAAAGAATCGATTCATGGCGCGCTCGGGTTTATTTTAATTTACTGAGTTTCATTTTCATTGCTATGTTATGTTTTAAAGTTTTCAGAAGTTTTTAAATGTATTTCCCCCCCGGGCAATGCTGGGTATATCGACTCTAACAGGAGTGGGCTGTCGAGGCCTAGTCCCGTGCAGAGCCTCTGGCCTCGCCTAGATTGCCCAGCCGGGCGAGGCTGGGGGCTGGGCCGCTACCCCCCACCCCTGCGCTAGAATAATAGTCTAATCTCTATAATTGTATTATCTACCGACCCTATAATAGTAATTGCACACATTGGGGTGGGGGGGAGAGAGTAGAGGACGTGAAACTTTGATGTATTTACCGCAGCGTCGCATGTAAATGTGTGCGCATATTTTTTAACGCGGGTGAGAAATGGCATCCACCCTGCAGCAACGGTGTGCTGCCCGTTGCCAGGGGCAACCCTTGGTCAGCGTTTCGCGCATGCGCAACGGTGTGCTAAATAAATAAATATCGCACTAAATGGATAATTAAACCGCTTTAAAGTTTAGGGACTAAAAAACGGAAATGCATATTCCCACCGCGGGGCTCGGGGCGTGCCTCCTGGCAAAACATTTCTCGGTAAACCCCACGGTTCGAGAGCCAAATCCCCCGCAAGCGAGTGTACGCAGACAGACAAAAAATGCCTTTTATAGGTTAGAAAGATATTATGCATGGACTTAGGAAAACACCACTCAGACTCTTCTGTGTTAAACAACTTTAATCTAAAAAAAAACACGTAACATTCTAATATGCGAACTCTTATGCTAAGAATGCCAACACAGTACTCCTGGAGATGTCCTCATTGATCCGTACATTTAACCCTCAAAAATTATGTTTGTCAAACTGGGTAACAGAACAATTGGCTCATTCTTCAGAGTAAGGTGATCATACACAGCGACAGGAACATTTTTTAAATTAATGTGACAATATTCATACGAACGGTAATAAAGAAACGTGCCTAAGCAAAGGTAGACCTCAATGAATTTGTTAGATTATGCAATTAACGTAATGCCTTGAAATAATGGTGTGCGGTAGTGTGCTTGCTTGTCTAACAAATGTTCATCAATTGGCTAAGGGCTTTAATACATTCGCGGGCAAGATTCTGTGATGAAAATAAAGCTTTTAACACAATTGTCTCCCTGTGTGTGTGTATTCGGTTTGGGCAGCGTTCCCCACAATCCCATAACGGGTTGGAAGTGTTCAAAAAAATTTGCATCAGACTTGCAGTCTCTGTCAAAAAGGGGTGCTGTGACCTTTGAAGTCGTGACCTATTGTGCAAGAGTGTGCTTGCTGTCACCATGTATTCTGTCCTCTCATCACGAGTTGGAAGTAAAACAAAATTTTATTCACCTCTTATAGCTTGGTACCATACAACTTTCCGCAGTTTTGACTCTGCAAGTGACTCGAAGTACGTTTAGAGCAACATTCACTGCACTCACGTCGCTGTTTGGAATTCTTGCATGGTATTTGATATATTAGGGGAAGACGCCCCCCCGCATACATAATTTACTGCTACCATGTGCTGTTAGCTACTGGAAGACGAAGGCGTTTGGTGAGACTCTGATCCCGTGGAATACATTATCTTGTTCGTGAGATTGACATATTTCACATTGTATCTCTTCTGAATGACCCTAGGTCTAATACTTTCATAATTATTATTTGGTTCATGCTTAACCAAGATATGGTATACCGTAGTTGTTACCGAGTATATTCCGAGGGTTTTATTAACCTTTGTTCCCTGTCTATATCGCCAGGGATCTGTGCTTCTTATTCTCAAGTATATTTTGATATCCTGAGGTTGAAGATATAGCTAAGCTTCGAAATTCACTGTTGTATTTTTAAAAACCCAGTCAGCTCATGATGATTAACTGCCCTTGGGTGGATTTCAAAGTCCAAGGGAGGTTCGTGACCCCTGCTGTTTCCATCTTATAGTTTGCCATTTTTTAAAATTAAATTGTATTACTTTCCAAGCAGGCTTGTGAGTTATTATCCTCCAC
Source organism: Lethenteron reissneri (assembly GCF_015708825.2). NCBI lineage: Eukaryota > Metazoa > Chordata > Hyperoartia > Petromyzontiformes > Petromyzontidae > Lethenteron > Lethenteron reissneri. The sequence goes on along the minus strand of NW_026890827.1, from coordinate 299,450 downwards.
CGGTCTGGTGGCAAGGTAGGAGGCAGGGGGGGCGACTCACCCTTTCTGTGCCCCAGCGCTACATCCCGATCAAAATTATTACCAAAAAAGGCAGAATCGCTTAATACATTTTTTTGGAAAAGGCATATGCACAACATGCTCTTCAAGTGTTTGTGATGAGATATGATACAAAACTCCGAGCTGCTGAGGCTATTAACAAGCATCATTATAATATTATAACATGAATGCTTGGGAGCGTATAGGCTCTGGCTCCTGGTTAGAGATCTACCCAACCCACAGGTCTGCAAATACTGGCCCCTCTTACTCGGCAGGCTGAACCTAGGAATTGAGTGTGCAACTTCACTTTATTGTAATTAAAGGCCTGTGACAAAGGTGAATCTACTGGGGCTTCATTGTCTCAAGCTTACATATCTACCGGGTCTCCATTTGACTTTGTATTGTCTAAGAAGTCCACCCACACCTCCACTTCCACAAACTCCTGGGAGTTGCCTCGCTCTGCCTCACAGTCAGAATTCTCCTCCTGCTTCACGTTGCCTACAACGATGTGAAGGTCCGATTTTGGAGTTGAATCTTCATCTTCACATTTTACCATCGCTTCTTCGCTCTTCACCATCACTTCTTCACATTTCACCTTTTCAAAATCCACCTTGATACATTTCATTGCGTCCAAGCTGGAATTAAATTCTGGTTCTTTTTTCAGCAGGGATGTGTTCATTGCAGCACTTGGAATTGCACAAGCCGATTTCAGACTCCGCTCCTTGGGGATCTTCTGATGCCTGTGTGTTCTCTGGTGTCTTTGAAGATGTGATGACCGTGCAAATGGCTTCCCACACACAGTGCACTTGAAGGGTTTTTCTCCTGTGTGCGTTCTCTGGTGTCTTTGAAGATTTGATGACTTTGTAAATGCCTTCTCACACATAGTGCACCTGAAGGGTTTCTCTCCTGTGTGTGTTCTCTGGTGGCCCTGAAGACTTGATAACGTTGCAAATGCGCTTCCACACACAGTGCACGTGAAGGGTTTCTCTCCTGTGTGCGTTCTCTGGTGTGTTTTTAGATGTGATGACTCTCTAAATGCCTTCTCACACAGAGTGCACTTGAAGGGTTTAGCTCCCATGTGCGTTCTCTGGTGTGTTTTTAGATGTGATGACCGTGCAAATGTCTTCTCACACAGAGTGCATTTGAAGGGTTTAGCTCCCGTGTGCGTTCTCTGGTGGCTCTGAAGATCTGATAACATTGCAAATTCCTTCTCACACACAGTGCACTTGAAGGGTTTCTCTCCTGTGTGCGTTCTCTGGTGATTTTGAAGACTTGATGACTTTGCAAATGCCTTCTCACATACAGTGCACTTGAAGGGTTTCTCTCCTGTGTGCGTTCTCTGGTGGTCGTGAAGAATTGATGACTCTGTAAATGCCTTCTCACACACAGTGCACTTGAAGGGTTTCTCTCCCATGTGTGTTCTTTGGTGTCGTTTCAGAGGAGATGAACCTGAAAATACCTTTACACACAAACTGCACTTGAAAGGTTTCTCTTCCGTGTGTGTTCTCTGGTGGATCTGAAGAGTTGATGACTGTGCATATGCCTTGTCACACACAGTGCACTTGAATGGTTTTTCTCCTGTGTGAGTTTTCTGGTGCTGTGTCAAACTTCCAGTACGATTCGTGCTGTCTGCATACTGGTCGCATTGTTTCCTTCTTGTACCGAGCTGCGCCGAGTCCCTTTGCTCCATCAGACCAATTCTGCTGAGGAAGAATCAGATGAAGCGTCAGCTGCAGACAGAAAAACATATCCACACCATCTACGTCAGTATCAAGGCACAGAGGAATGCATATATACACAGTCACATATGACTTGCATATCTATACTTATTCATATATTCATGATATAGTGAAAATAATTCCCCAATTCATCACGCGGGCTGTTAAGGCACACAATGAGAGGGCCAATGGTCATAAATATGCCTGGATGCTCTAGTATCTTCAAAATGAATGTTTACCCAAAACTCCAAGCACACAATTTCGGCTGTCTAGCTATGAAAGGAATATTTAAGAAAAATTCAGCTATAATAGCAAAGTGTGTTGAAAATAATACTATTTGTATTATGCAGAAATACATAAATTAATGTTCAATCGAAACTTTGAGGTGGAAGCCAAGCTCAGATTTGCTTGAATGCTCGGATGAACAGATCTAACTTCAGCTGCATGTGCTGAGATATTTTCCTGACTGTTTCCATTCTTACAAAAAGTCCCAGAGGAAAACTAAATTAAACTATTGTTTTGATTTAACCTACTTGTTCAATAGTTAATATACTTTACTGCAAATACAAACTTGACACTGTCACACACCGGCATGGTACAAAGGTGGTGTGTCCAGAACCATGCCTGGCCACCTTCATCTGCTCAGTATTAATGCTTCCTCACACTTCACCATGTAATTAATTCAAGATGAATCAACATAGCAAGGCCCACAATAAGTTCAGTTTTCACTTACACTATGTAACACGATTTTTGTCTCATGGATGGCTAGTGCCATTTTTTTTATTGGTTATTCCCACACACTTTCCTTTTGTGACCAGGACTTTACGTTAAGCAATGACACAAATGCACACATTTTCTCATTGAAAATAGGTAAATTTCAAAATATCACTGTCCTGGTCACAAAAGCAAAGTTTGTGGGGAATAATAGCCATTTTCTGTACTTTTGAGGCATAAGCAATTAGAAAATAACACTTACTATGCAGGGACAATTTTTTTTTGTTACGCAGTGTTATCAATCATGTTTGCCGTTGGCGATAATCAAACTAATTGTAGAGTTTATAATGCAGTGAAATAACTGCGCTACAGCTCCCCACAAAGATAAACTCTTAAATACGCATGCATTTCACATGGATCATTAACATCTTACCTTTACAAGTAATTTTTGTCTGTTTTTCTGTCCGTCTGTCTGTATACGAAACTTGTGACGGATTTGACTCACGAACCGTGGAGTTTTGTTTAAAAAAAGTACCCGGGTACCATGCGATAAGCCCCGTGGTGAGCCAGCGCTAATCGTATTTTGCGTCCGTCAACTTTAAAGTATTTAAATGAACAATTTAGTATAAGAATAGGTTTTCCTATTTTTTTCTGGCAAAAAAGTTAAAACACCAAACTGAAACCTTTGCAATTAACCACATATACTTGTGGTCAAAATGCAAAAAAAACATGCTCTGATAGTATATGCATTGTCATAATAATAGGGTTGTTCCCCTTTTTTCTGGCAACAAAACTGAAACCTTTTTACAAGGAGTCATGCGTGCATTAACTACAATACTTGCAGTCAAAATGCAAACAAAAAAACACTGATAATATATTAATTGTCCTTGAAACTGATTGGTCCACACCAGAGACAGCTTTCTTTAGAGCCATGTCTCAATTGGTGCTAGACCAGATGACGCCAAAAGACGTACAGCTCAAAGACAATGCACTATCAAAGTAATGAGGGCTCGGGGTAAGCATCTACATCATTAGACCTCCTTTGGCAGTACCAAAATATAATAATAATAATAGGGTTGTTCTACCTTTTTTTCTGGCAACAAAACTGAAACCTTTTACAAGGATTCATATCTGCATTAACCACAATATTTGCAGTCAAAATGCTAAAAAAAATCACGGATACTATATGCAATGTCCTTGAAACTGATTGGTCTACACCAGAGACAGCTTTCTTTCGAGCCTAGTCTCAAACAGTGTTAGACCAGAGGACGCCAAAAGGCGAAGGAGGTCCCATGGTATAACAATTTAGTACTATTAATGATTATATTACTACGCTGAGCGCGCGCCAAAGCACACATCTGCGCATGCGCGAGGCCGGGGGCCCTGCATGGGACTAGGCCTTATCAGAGCACTGTTAAGTACTATATTCTTGGTTCTTTCGGTACAGTCACGTAGATAGAAAAATCTTAATAAAAAAATAAGTTAATTAAAATCGAAATAGTAAAAATAAAAAGAAACACTAATGTAGGCCTGGTTCTTAATCAGAGTTAAGTGTACTGGCAGTCTATAATGTAGACTATGCTTAGGGCCAACCTAGCTCTAATCTCAGAGAGAATAAGATTGCTCCAATTTTAACTTGATAATTTATACAAGACTCTCTTACAATCACACTTAGCATTAACAGATAAAATGTCATAAAAACTGATTGGGACCATATAGATAACATGATAGTTTATTCAGCTACTTCAATGTCAACTAAATGTGAAGTTAACTTTATTGCTAAATTAAACCTCCTGTCAAAAAAGAAGCCCAAGCCACACATTAAAAAGTCAGATGTTAACAAGATTTTTATCAATCAGAGTAACAGCCCAATTTCCGACAGCCGAAAATCGGTAATAGCTAATGTTTTGAATTTCACAGTCTCCCCTAAACACATCCCAGTGTGTGATATCATTGCCCAGGTCGACATAGCCCTCAAAGGTTTGGGACACATCCTGGCAGACATTGCAAGATCTGAAATCGCTGCAATCCTCAAAAACGTGAAGAAACCCGTTAGCAACATCAGCAAGGACGAGCGTTTTGAACTCACTCAATTAAAAAAGAGAGATGACATTGTCATCCTCTCAGGCGACAAAGGCAATGCCACTGTCATCATGGATAGAACCACTTACAACAACAAAATTTAGGACCTTCTTAATGATGGTAGCTATACCAAAATCAATAGAAATCCCACCAACCGCCTAGCTAAGAAAACCAACAATATCATCACTAATTCGACTTCGCTAATCGAACCGACCAAGCAGCTCTCTCTAAAACCTTCGGCTGCTAGACCACCCAAAATTTATGGCCTTACAAAAATCCACAAAGTAGGTACCCTGCTCCGTCCTATCGTCTTCACCGTTAACTCACCCACCTACAAACTGGCCCGATTTCTGTCTGAGACCCTGCTTCCTTTCACGGGCACGACCACCTCAGCTGTATTTAACTCAGCTCACTTGGTTTCACTAATCAAGGACATCTCACTGTCTCCCGATGATTTGCTTGTCAGTTTCGATGTAGACTCCCTGTTCACCAAGGTACATGTACCTGATACCATTGCAATCATTGAAGACTTGGTCCAACAGTGACTGAACCCAGATGTACCAACTTTGGTAAAGCACTGCCTTACCAACACTTACTTCACCTGGAATGGTACATTCTACAAACAAAATGAGGGTACCCCAATGGGTTCTACCTTACTACTACAGCCAGTACACACTGCTTTAGAGTTAGTATAGCTAATACTACAGCCAGTACACACTGCTATAGAGTTAGCATAGCTACTGCTACAGCCAGTACACGCTGCTAAAAAGTATAGTAGCTATACTAACTCTATAGCAGTGTGTACTGGCCATAATAGTAGCCATATTAACGCTCAACCACGTCAATTCCATACACCCATCTATCAAATTCACTATGCAAGTGGAAAATGGCAAGCTACCATTCCTGGATGTTGTGATCGAGAAGAGACCTGATGGCTTGTTGGGACACTGTCTACAGGAAAGCTATCTACATGGATGCCAATCTAAAGCCTGACTCCCACCACCATCCAGCCCAGGATAATTCCCTAATCAAAACACTACACCATAGAGTCCGTTGCATCTCCGACCAGCGCCACTTAGCCAGTGAGCTGGGGAGCACGTACACCAAGCCCTCAGGATGAATGGATATTCTGACAGTACAATCCACAAAGCTGTCTCCCCAGCCATGGGGAGACAACCATTTTAGGATCCAATCAAAACCATCACTTTGCCATACATAGCAGGGGTTACCAAAAATATTTCCAAAAATCTTAAACCAACACAAGATCGAGGTTTGTTTCAAAACAGTACACAAAATCCGTGATTTGATCCCATCTGTGAAGGATGTGATTCCTGACATGCAATACCCTCATGTCTACAAACTAAGTTGTGGCTGCGGCAGCAGTTACATTGGGGAAACGAAACGACATGTCTCGGACCGTGTTCGCGAACACAAGGCAGATCTGAAATACGGTAGGGTCAATACCTCTGCCATTGTTGATCATTGTTTTAATGCTGTGGGCTCACACGAAATTGATTTTTCCAAGACGAAGGTACTCTGCAAACCCACCGGCTATCATCAAAGATGTGTTCATGTTCATGAAGCCATCCAGATATATAAACACAGACACAACTTCAACTGAGAAGATGGGTACACACTGAGCAATCATTGGAAGGACGTTATAAACCAAGTAAAGTCTTAACTGACTTATGTTTCCATCCTACCTGCCTATGTGAGCTGTTATTTCTGACTCTCTGTGTGTCTCTCTCTCTCTCTCTCTCCCCCCGGTGGCTGGGCTGTCTCACATTGACATACTAGTCTCTCACATTTACATTTGTGTACAAATTCCTTCTCTAGCTCCACCCACTTATCCTTGGGTTGGGCCCACCAAAATCCTATAAAAACTCTTGTTGCAGCAGCTCTTTCTCCTACGACAGCAGTCGTCCTGCTGTTTGTTTCACACCTGATGACAGTTGCTTGAGTTGCGATCGAAACATCGTGATCTATTATTTTTTCTATTTACGTGAATTTACCGAAAGAACCAAAGAGTATGGATTCCTGCAGTCACGAAAGCTTAAAATCAAGATTAGACTATAGCAATGGTTATTAAGTTGGTTGAGTGTACTGGCAGTCTATAATGTAGACTATAAACTGGTTCTTAACCTCGGTGAGTGTACTGTCAGTCTATAATGTAGACTGTAGCAATGGTTATTAAGCTGGGTGAGTGTACTGGCAGTCTATAATGTAGACGAGCATCATTCTTAACCTCGGTGAGCGTACTGGCAGTCGATAATGTAGACTATAGCCTGGTTCCTAACCTCAGTGAGTGTACTGGCACCCTATAATGTAGTCTGTAGCCTGCTCATTAAGTTTGGTGAGTGTACTGGCAGTCTATAATGTAGACTAGCATCATTCTTAACCTTGGTGAGTGTACTGGCACTCTATAATGTAGGCTGTAGCCTGCTTATCAAATTTGGTGAGTGTACTGGCAGTCTACAATGTAGATTGTAGCAATGGTTATTCAGCTGAGCGAGTGTACTGGCAGTCTATAGACTTATTCTTAGTTATTAATAACCATTTCTATAGTCTACATCGTAGACTGCCAGTACACTCACAAAACTTAATAACCAGGCTACAGTTTACATTAATGGTTATTTTTATTCACGTCATTATTCACTTTATTTGTATTATTATGTTTCTATCTACATGACTCAACGAAAGAACCAAAGATTACTATTGTAGAGTTAGTATAGCTACTACTACAGCCAGTACACACTTCTATAAAGTTAGTATAGACGCTACTACAGCCAGTACACACTGCTATCAAGTTAGAATAGCTACGACTACAGCCAGTACACACTGCTATATAGTATAGCTACTACTACAGCCAGTACACTGATATGGAGTTTGTATATCTACTACTACAGCCAGTACACACTGCTATATAGTATAGCTACGACTACAGCCAGTACACACTGCTATAGAGTTAGTATAGCTACACAAAGTGTAGTATAGCTACACTTTGTTGTGGGCAGGTCGCTTTTGAAAACAAGAGCGGTATAGCAGCTGAAGTGGGCTTGACCTGGTAAGATTAAAAAAACTGTAGAAATATTTAAAAGAAACAAAGTTTCAAAGTAGTGAGCCAGATGAAGACAAATTAAACTTAAGCAGATAATTAAAGCAAATGCAATCAGGCGAGGGCAGGAGGCAAGGCCCCGCGTTGTAATGTTCCAACCTGGACATCGATTCCAGACTCGCTGCTACTCAATTGATATCCCTCCGAGAGGAGCGAGGCTCTACCTGGGTAAACAACAACAACCACCACAACAACAACAACCACCACAACAACAACAACCACAACAACAACCACCACGATGTGAACTTCTCACCTCGGATCTCAGTGAGCGCGCGCGCGGATCGGCAGCTTCCTGGTGTCTCGTGACGTCACGCGGCAGCAGGTGACATGACGTCACTAGCGGGGTACACCTCCCCCTCACGCTGATGAGGTAATGCAGTGGTGACGTCAGAGAGCGGCGTTCGAGTTTAAGTTCATTAAGATTCCTATTCCATTGATCCCTCTATTGAACATTGACCCTTTGTGTGCGTGAGCTCAACAACGTGAACATTGTGTGTACAAACTGTGTATACAGTGTGTGTGTGTACAAACTGTGTAAACAGTGTGTGGGGACGTCCATAAATGACGTCACTCAACTGGGGAGGGGACGGTCAGACATTTGTGACGATGTGTGACGATGGGGGAGGGGGGTGATAAATGTGACGTCACATCAAAATGCGGAACTTAAATATCAAGACAACACGTTCTACTTAATTTAACACGTAGCAGGCTTCCGCGATCAATATTATTCATATAGGTTTTTGTGTCAGATCGCGTTATTTATAGCCAATCTGTACATGGAGAACTTAGAAACAAGAGCACTTGCTTCGAGTACATTAAAACCATCCTTTTGGTTTAGATATGTTGATGACACTTTGGTTGTCTGGCCACATGGTAAAGATGCACTTAATGATTTTCTAAATCATCTCAATGCACAGTGTACACACACACCGTGTGTGTGTGTGTACACTGTTGGCACAGTAGGGGGCACAGGTGGTGCATCGGCCAGTCATCTCAGTTGAACCATGGCACCTGAGTCTGCCCTGTGACCTCCTGCCGGCGGGAGTTCGACACTTCACGTGGCCTTAACGTGCACATAGCCTGGTACAAACGCCATGCTGACGTCACCACCACGTATTGGCGAATGGCAGTTGTTTTTGTTAGTGTGTTTGTGTATACAGTGTATATGCAGACTGTGTATGCTGTATGTACATTGTGTGTGTAATGGGTTCCGGAGACACTTGTAGAGGTAACTCCTTTATTACAATACAACACTCCAACAGTCCTGATACTCTGTTACAGCCTAGGTACACAGCCTAGGTACACAGCCTAGATACTCTACTCTGGCTACGCTCTGGAACTCGCCCTCACAAGGTCGTAGAGTCGGGAGTTCCAGAGTCCCACCACTGGCTCTCACATCGTCCCGGGGTCCTAAGATGGCTGGTCTTGGGTCTTGGGTCTTGAGCTACGACTGGGCCTTGATCGTCCAGGGAGCTCCCCTTTTATAACTAGTCCCCAACGAGGGGTGGGGCCGTGTGCGCCCCCAGATCTCCCACAGAGCACACACAGCCCCCCCACTTTGGCGGCGCCAAGGCTTAAGCGCCTGGGCGACCCGGGAACCCAACGACTGACGCCAAGAGGCTTAAGCGTCTGACCCGCCTGGGAACCCACGCCTGGCGCCAAGAGGCTTAAGCGCCTGGCCCTCCCAGGGTCCCAGAGCCCCCAGCAGCCCCTCCCTTCTTATGTCACTACATGTGTACACAATACGTCTACATGTACAGTGTGTGGGTGGTCAGAATCAGTCGGGCAGCATTATCTTTTCATTAGCTCTGCAATGCTGTGTGGAAGCTACCTGGCCTGTCGCTCCGCATGAAACTTCGGGTCTTCTCGGCAACAGTCATGCCCTCCATTCTCTAGGCATGTGAAACGTGGACCCCTCTAAATGGAACATCTGCGCTGGTTAGAAACACCTGCTGGCATGCCTACACTCAGATAGAGGGAAGCCAAGTGGTAGCGCCTTCTCTATTTATTGCAGAGGTTCAAGGTTAAAATCCAAAAGGAACCCCTGGCTACTCCAGTAACTTCAAGCAAAATATCCACCGTCTTCTTAAAGAGTGGATGTAAAACATACTATGGTGTCATTCAAAACACATAGGTCTTTGCATGTTGGTGTCATTGAGATTACACATCAATTATTGCCCCTGACTGACAGACTCATGCCCACATGCAGGCTGGTGCTGGGCCACCTTATGCCACACAGAGGCAGCTGCCACTTAGGGGTGCTCTTCGAGTGTTTGTGATGAGATATGATACAAAACTCCGAATTGCTGAGGCAATTAAGCAAGTTTAACGCGTAGGCTTTCACGACCAATATCATCCATACGATTTTTTTTGGGTTAGATCGCGTAAATATAAATGCGCTCTTTCTAGTCATCTAGCCTAGCCTAAACACAACCCTGACCGTGTAACACTAATGGCGCTGACCGAGACAGCCAACAACTATCCGGCCGCACAATATCTAGCGAAGATGACAGCGACGACAATACGAGCCCACTCCCAGAACCGGCAGCGGTGAGCTCCCGCTCTCAGCTGCTTTATTGCTACCCAGCGCGGCCTGGCTCCGCCCTGGTCGCGCCTTTCTTCTCGAACCCTCTAGCAGGTTCCAGGGGCTTCCAGATAGGGTCTTCCATGACCCTTGCCCCAGTTCGTCCGCCCTGCCGACACACTCGTGTATATGCTCACCGTCGTGTGCACTGTTTGTCCACCGCAGTTGCCATTGCAACTGCAACCGGTGGACAGGAAGAGCAACCCCAACACCGAGAAACACCACCAACACGAAAAAACAATTTACCCCAAAAAAGAAAACCTTGGTTGCAACACTTCCCGCGACCATACAGCACAACCGCAGCATCTCCCGCGAACGATAACCACGTAGCGCAACTCCGGCGCCCCCCGCGGACTGCCAACAAAAAGAACCCGCGGCACCCCCCCACAAACCGCCAACAAGCAACGCAACTGCGGCATGGGCAAGAACCCCATCAGGGACCGCATAACGGTGACACCACCCCCCCCCCCCCCACGAGAACCGATAACACAAGCCAAACAATATACACAACCCCCCCGAATCCCACCTTACAAGGGAGAGTCCGCCTTTACCAGAACATAGCTCACGTGAGCCGGTCCTCGACACTTGTCACCCCCACCTTGGCAGGGTTTTGCATTCCTTGGGATTCCGAGGAATAGGAACAAAAAAACAATGACCTAAGGGCACGGCCCGTCCCTGAAATCCGCAGTAGCATCTAATCAGATCCAGTCCCTGACACTTTGCACACGGCAGTCACGGAAAGCATCAGAGACTCGGATCCGGTGCAGCTTGGGAAAATGTTGACGGCAGGTCGGAGTGCTACGGTGGTGCTGCCGGCACCCTGCTGACACCCCGGCATTCTATGGCGATGTGGCTCGGCTCACCACACCTGAAACACTTGGCCGTGGGACCCCAGGGCGGAGGTGGCTTCGCCGGTTGCCAACCCACCCGCGGGGGCCTTCTCCCGTGCGTCCCCAGGCCGCACACCACAGCCACCATGTCCTCCTCCCGCCACAGCCAAGCCTCCACTTTGGGCAATGCTGGCGGGCCTCGTGGCCGTGAATTTCCCGGGCCACCTTATAAACACAACCCTGACCATGTAACAACAATGGTGCTGACCGAGACAACCAACAACTATCCGGCCGTGCAATATCTCGCCAAGACGGTATTGACGAAGGCGGCGAAGATGACAGCCACGATGAGATGAGCCCACTCCCAAAACTGACAGCCCTGAGCTCCCACTCTCAGCTGCTTTTATGCTACCCAGTGTGGCCTGGCTCTGCCCTGGCCGTGCCTCCCGTCTCGAAACCACTAACAGGTTCCAGGAGCTTCCAGATGGGGTCTTCCATGAACCTTGCCCCAGTTTTTCTGCCCTGCCGACTAACCCGTGTATATGCTCACTGGCGTGTGTATTATTTGTCCACCGCAATTGCCGTTGCTGGACAACAATCGGCGTTATTACACTACACTAGTACAGCACACCGGTGTGTTGGAGAACAAATCGTGTAGTGGCGGGTTTCACCAAACATTGAAATTAACGCGTTCTTATTATGGGCAATTAAGCTCCACATGAATGCAAATATTGTCATAATATAGTGAATGCTTGGGAGCTTATTGGCTCTTACTCCTGTTTAGAGATCTACCCAACCCATATGTCCACAAATACTGGCTGCTCTTACTCTGCAGGTTGAACCTAGGAATTGAGTGTGCAACTTCACGTTATTTTAATTAAAGGCCTGTGACAAAGGTGAATCTATTGGAGCTTCATTGTCTCAAGCTTACACATCTACCGGGTCTCCATTTGACTTTGTATTGTTTAAGAAGTCCAGCCACACCTCCACTTCCACAAACTGCTGGGAGTTGCCTCGCTCTGCCTCACAGTCAGAATTCTCCTCCTGCTACACGTTGCCTCCATTGGTGTGAAGGTCCGATTTTGTAGTTGAATCTTCATTTTCACATTTTACCGTCACTTCGTCGCTCTTCACTGCCGCATCTTCACATTTCACCTACGCCTCTTCAAATTTCACCTTGATACATTTTAAAGTGTCCAAGCTGGGATTTTCTTGTAGTTCTTATCATTAAGGATGGGCGCCTGGCAGCACTTTTGACTTTCACAAGCCTCTGCTCCTTGGGGATCTTCTGATGCCTGTGTAATGGGTTCATATTAGGCGCACACACTTCTTGGGAGACAACATTCATTTCTTAATGAACACAACAATGACTCAACAGTTACTCTTACTTTACACATAGGGTGTGACCACCGACCTACCCTAGCTAACACACACTTCTCTCTTAGCTACTCTAGCGTGACCCAGCCAGGTGGCTGCTGGCGGTCCGCTCACTGTAGGCCTTCTCTTCTTGGCTTCTTCACGAGGCATCTTCATTCTCGGCACGGGCAGCCTCGAACCCCGAGGCTGCTTATATGGGCCTTGGCGTGCCCGGCCTCACCCTGGCCACGCCTCCCTTCGAGCACCCTCTCAAAGCCCCCCTACTGTCCACGTGCCCCCCCGAGGTCCCCCTCGGCCCCCGGCCCCCCACTCGGATTCGGTCATTTGTCCAGCACCGGCCCTGACGTCATTCCCGCCTCCAGCCGGGATGACGTCATGTGTGTGTGTAGACCCACGTGGTCGTAACGCAGTGACGTCACACGTGTGCGTGTGTACACAGCAGCGACACCACAATCATTACACCTGTGTTCTCTGGTGATTTTTAAGAGCAGGTGAACCTGAAAATTCCTTCCCACACACACTGCACATGAAGGGTTTCTCCGTGTGTTCTCTGGTGGATCTGAAGAACTGATGACCGTGCAAATGTCTTTTCACAGACAGTACTTTCTTTGGTGTTCTTTTAGTCTGTGACAAAAGTGCATTTATTGGAGCTTCATTGTCATCAAGCTTACACATCTACCGGGTCTGCATTTGACTTTGTATTGTCTAAGAAGTCCACCCACACCTCCACTTCCACAAACTCCTGGGAGTTGCCTCGCTCTGCCTCACAGTCAGAATTCTCCTCCTGCTTCACGTTGCCTACATCGATGTGAAGGTCCGATTTTGGAGTTGAGTCTTCATCTTCACATTTTACCATCGCTTCTTCGCTCTTCACCATCACTTCTTCACATTTCACCTCTTCAAAATCCACCTTGATACATTTCATTGCATCCAAGCTGGAATTAAATTTTGGTTCTTTTTTCAGCAGGGATGGGCTTATTGCAGCACTTGGACTTGCACAAGCCGATTTCAGACTCCACTCCTTGGGGGTTTTCTGATGCCTGTGTGTTCTGTGGTGTCTTTGAAGATGTGATGACCGTGCAAATGCCTTCCCACACACAGTGCACTTGAAGGGTTTCTCTCCTGTGTGCATTCTCTGGTGCATTTTAATATTTGATGACTCTGTAAATGCCTTCTCACACATAGTGCACTTGAAGGGTTTCTCTCCTGTGTGCGTTCTCTGGTGTCTATGAAGATGTGATGACTGTGTAAATGCGCTTCCACACACAGTGCACTTGAAGGGTTTCTCTCCTGTGTGCGTTCTCTGGTGGTCGTCAAGATTTTATGACTGTGTAAATGCCTTCTCACACACAGTGCACTTGAAGGGTTTCTCCCCTGTGTGCGTTCTCTGGTGTTTTTTAAGATGTGATGACTCTGTAAATGCCTTCTCACACACAGTGCACTTGAAGGGTTTCTCTCTTGTGTGTGTTCTCTGGTGTCTTTTAAGACTTGATGACTCTGTAAATGCCTTCTCACACATAGTGCACTTGAAGAGTTTCTCTCCTGTGTGAGTTCTCTGGTGATTCTGAAGATTTGATGACTTTGCAAATGCCTTCTAGCACACAGTGCACTTGAAGGGTTTCTCTCCTGTGTGCGTTCTCTGGTGTCTTTGAAGATTTAATGACTTTGCAAATGCCTTCTCACACACAGTGCACTTGAAGGGTTTCTCTCCTGTGTGCGTTCTCTGGTGTCTTTGAAGATTTGATGACTTTGCAAATGCCTTCTCACACACACTGCACTTGAAGGGGTTCTCTCCCATGTGTGTTCTTTGGTGTTTTTGAAGAGATGATGACTTTGCAAATGCTTTATCGCACAATAGGCACCTGAAGGGTTTCTCTCCCCTGTGTTATCTGGTGTTGTTTCAGAGGAGATGAACCTAAAAATACCTTTACACACAAACTGCACTTGAAAGGTTTCTCTTCCGTGTGTGTTCTCTGGTGGATCTGAAGAGTTGATAACTGTGCATATGCCTTGTCACACACAGTGCACTTGAATGGTTTTTCTCCTGTGTGAGTTTTCTGGTGCTGTGTCAAACTTCCAGTACGATCCGTGCTGTTTGCATACTGGTCGCATTGTTTCCTTCTTGTACAGAGCTGTGCCGAGTCCCTTTACTCCATCAGGCCAATTCTGCAGAGGAAGAGTCAGAGGAAGCGTCAGCTGCAGTCAGAAAGACATATCCACACCATCTACGTCAGTATCAAGGCACAGAGGAATGCATATATACAGTCACACATGACTTATACATCTATACTTATTCCTATATTCATGATATAGTGAAAATAATTCCCCAATTCATCACGCGGGCTGTTAAGGCACACAATGAGAGGGCCAATGGTCATAAATATGCCTGGATGCTCTAGTATCTTCAAAATGAATGTTTACCAAAAACTCCAAGCACACAATTTTGGCTGTCAAGCTATGAAAGGAATATTTAAGAAAAATTCTGCTATAATAGCAAAGTGTGTTGAAAATAATACTATTTGTACTATGCAGAAATACATCAATTAATGTTCAATCGAAACTTCGAGGTGGAAGCCAGGCTCAGATTTGCTTGAATGCTCGGATGAACAGATCTAACTTCAGCTGCATATGTGCTGAGATATTTTCCTGACTGTTTCCATTCTTACAAAAAGTCCCAGAGGAAAACTAAATTAAGCTATTGTTTTGATTTAACCTACATGTTCAATAGTTAATATACTTTACTGCAAATACAAACTTGACACTGTCACACACCCGCATGGTAAAAAGGTGGTGGTGTGTCCAGAACCATGCCTGGCCACCTTCATCTGCTCAGTATTAATGCTTCCTCACACTTCACCATGTAATTAATTCAAGATGAATCAACATAGCAGGGGCCCACAACAAGTTCAGCTTTCACTTACACTATGTAACACCATTTTTGTCCCTGGATGGCTAGTGTTATTTTTTTTATTGGTTATGCCCACACACTTTCCTTTCATGACCAGGACTTTACGTTAAGGAATGACACAAATGAACACATTTTCTCATTGAAAATAGGTACATTTCAAAATATCACTGTCCTGGTCACAAAAGCAAAGTTTGTGGGGGATAATAGCCATTTTCTGTACTTTTGAGGCATAAGCAATTAGAAAATAACACTTACTATGCAGGGACAATTTTTTTTTGTTACGCAGTGTTATCAATCATGTTTGCTGTTGGCGATAATGAAACTAATTGTTGAGTTCATAATGCAGTGAAATAACTGCGCTACAGCTCCCCACAAAGATAAACTCTTAAATACACATGCATTTCACATGGATCATTAACATCCGACTTATAAACGTCATTATTTCTGTCTGTGTGTCTGTCTGTGTACAAAATTTTCTAAGGATTTGGTTTAAAAAAAAAAAGAACCCAGGTGCCACGCAATAAGTCCTGTGAGTGAGCCACTGCTATTACATTTTCGCATCCGTCAACTTTACAGTAGTTAAATTAAAAATGTAGTGCTAAAGTCACATACATAAAAACTATTTACAAACTTATTTACTCTAAATTTTGATTTAAAGCTTTCGTGACTGCAGGGATTCATCTTCTTGGCTCTTTCGGTAAAGTCACGTAGAAGGGAAGTAATAAAATAATAAAAATAAAACATAATAAAATTATTCTCACGACGTTTCGGCCACAACGCAAGCAGCCGTCCTCAGGTGAAAACCAGGTCCGTCGAGGCGACAGAGTCTGAATGAAACAGCACACGAGCTTGGAGCGTGTATATAAGCTGGGCGCCTTGACAAATGAATTTGCATATCAAGAGGAATTTAGCATATTTATGGGAAATGCAGGAATGTGATTAGTACTACATATGCATGTGCATTATGCAGGATTAACAGCATCAAAGTGAGCTGCAGTTGCTGCTGCTGCTGCAGTTGCTGCTGCTGCAGTTTCTGCTGCTGCTGCAGTTTCTGCTGCTGCTGCAGTTTCTGCTGCTGCTGCAGTTTCTGCTGCTGCTGCAGTTTCTGCTGCTGCTGCAGTTGCTGCTGCTACTGCAGTTGCTGCTGCTACTGCAGTTGCTGCTGCTGCAGTTGCTGCCTTATCCATTTTAATATAACACTATGTATTATTCTACCCACCCTAATGTGTATCACACTGCTATATATTTTTCACGTTTACGGTGACTTTCAGACCGCGTTCCACTCACTGGCATGGTGCAGTGTGCAGAGTAATGTATGGTGTCGTAATTGTATAGTAAATATATAGCAGTGTGATACACATTAGCAGTGTGATACACATTAGGGTAGAATAATACATAGTGTTATATTAAAATGGATAAGGCAGCAACTGCAGCAGCAGCAGCAACTGCAGCAGCAGCAGCAACTGCAGCAGCAGCAGCAGAAACTGCAGCAGCAGCAGAAACTGCAGCAGCAGCAACTGCAGCAGCAGCAGTAGCAGCAGCTCCCTTTGATGCTGTTAATCCTGCATAATGCACATGTATATGTAGTACTAATCACATTCCTACATTTCCCATAAATATGCTAAATTCCTCTTGATATGCAAATTCCTTTGTCAAGGCGCCCAGCTTATATATATGCTCCAAGCTCGTGTGCTGTTTCATTCAGACTCTGTCGCCTCGACGGACCTGGTTTTCACCTGAGGACGGCTGCTTGCGTTGTGGCCGAAACGTCATGAGAATAATTTTATTATGGTAATTTTTATTATTTTATTACTTCCCTTCTACGTGACTTTATTTACTCTATAAAAGTTTGTGTGTGCGTGGGTACGTCCATGTGGGTGTGTGAATCCATATATGTGTGTGCGTTGTGTCTGTGCGAGTTCGTGTGTGTGTGTGTGAGATGAGTCAGATGCCTTCTATGACCTCCTGTCACAGGTGCTAGCTCAAGTGGCCCCACGAGATAGAGTCATCTTGTTGGGTGACTTCATTGCCCGTGTTGGTCATGATGCTGGCACCTGGACTGGAGTGATTGCAAGGCATGGACCAGATCAGCTCAATAACAACGGTAGGAGGCTGCTCGATTTTTGTGCAGCCCATGGGCTTGTAATTACCAACACGCTGTTCCGGCATCGGCACATCAACACCACATCATGGATGCATGCCGGGTCCAAGCAAGAACATCTTCTGGACTACATAGTGACGGAACAGCAGATGCGGGCTCATGTCCTTGACACCAGGACCTACCGTGGAGCTGATCTGCACATCGACGTCTCAAGATGGCGGAGGCGTGTGCAGCGGTGTGTCAGTTAGAAAACAATCAAAAGTATTGAAAAGGCATCTAACACAGATAATCTGCCCGTTGAGCTTAACCGAAATGGGGATTATTTTTCAGAGCCCAAAAAAATAGTTGAAAATTTTAACCTTCATTTTTCTGAAGCTGGTAACCTTTTTGATAATGTACTGGGAGTCACCCCTGCTCATGCAAATGCATATATCCCTGTCCAAACATTAAACAAATTTAGTTTCCAGCCAATCCACGAAAGTAATGTTCTGAAACAACTGTCCTACCTCAAAGGGTGCTCCCCTCTAACAGAGCAGATAGTATTCCCGTTTTTGCTCTGCTAACTGTTGGTCACCTAATATATAAACCTATAGCCCATATTTTCAACTGGTCCATCCAACATTCCTATGTTCGTCCACTTCACAAAGGGAGCCCTAAAGATGATCCAAATAACTACCAACCCATCTCAATTTTGTCCCCGTTGACGAAAATTTTTGAAAAATTATTAAACTACAAAATTAGCAGTTTCCTGCCCGACAACAATCTATTACATCTAACACAATCTGGGTTCCGAAAAAAATACAGCACCACATCTGCTGCATTAGTAGCCTTGATATTATGTAGTACTGCACCAGTCTTTTTCTTGACTTGTCCAAAGCCTTTGATACAGTCGACCACAACACCCTGCTTAGTAAACTAAGTTGCCTCGGTTTCACAAAACATGCAGTGGAATGGTTAAAAATGTACCTCTTTTCTCGCACCCTAACTGTATTCACAGAAGGTTGAAGGTCAGTGTTAAGTTAACAAAAGGGATTCCACAGGGATCCATCCTTCGGCCCCTTCTTGTTCTCTCTTTATGTCAATGACTTGGGCACTGATCTAGATCATTCCAGGGGATACTCTTTTTTGCAGATGACACGATACTGATTACTGCTGGCCGTTCTCCAGATGACGTGATTGCCAAGCTCCAGGGTGATTTCAACAAACTACAACATCAGCTAGTTGCTGTTAAACTAAAAAAATATACACACGTCAGTATCGATGCACAGAGGAATGCATATTTATATAGTAACACATGACTTATAAGTCGACACTTATTCATATATTCATGATATAGTGAAAAAGTTTACCAAATTCATCACACGGGCTGTTATGGCACATAATGAGAAGGTGAATGGTTTCAAAATGAATGTTAACCCAAAACTCCGAGAACACAATTTCGGCTGTCTAGCTACAAAAGGTATATTTATGAAAGCTAAATTCAGCTGACATAGCAAAAGGTGTTATGCAAAAATGCATAAATTAATGTTCAATCGCAACTTAGAGGTGTGAAGCCAGCCAGACTCACGATGTCCTTGCACGCTGGAATGAACGGATCTGACTTCAGCTGCATGTGTGTACTATGTTAACTTCTTGACTGTTCTACACTATGGGAACCTCATTTGCCAGTAAAAATAGGTTAATATTTTTTTTACCCTTCTATCTGGCAACAAAACTGACACCTTTTTACAAGGAGTAATGTTTCCATTGACTGTTTCCAGTCGTATAAAGAGTTCCAGAGGAAAACAAAAATAAACTACTGTTTTGATATAACCTCCGTGTTCAACAGAGTTAATAGACTTTACTGCAAACACAAATTTTACACTGTCCCACACTGGCATGGTTAACAGGTGGTGGTGTGTCCAGACCCATGCCTGGTCACCTTCATCGGCTCAGTATTAATGCTTCCTCACTCCACCAAGTAATTCATTGAGGATCAATCAACACAGCCGAGGCTGCATGTCTCTCTCTCTCTCCCCGTGGTCGCGTGGATTTCCCTCCGGATCCTCTGGTTTCACCTCCACATGCAGAGAGTGAACACCGCCACGCTGTTGACGAGCCTCACCTTGTTGTTGTTGTGGGCAGGTCGCTTCTGAAATCAAGAGCGGTATAGCAGCTCAAGCGGGCTTGGCCTGGTAAACAATAAAAACCGTGTTAGTATTTAAACAAAGTTACAAAGTGGCGAGCCGGGTGAAGACAAATTAAACTTAAGCGAGAGAATTGAAGCGAATGCGATCAGGCGAGGGCAGGAGGGCAAGGCCCCGCGTTCTAAAGTTCCAACCTGGACATTGCTTCCATGCTCGCTGCTACTCAAATGACATCCGTACGAGAGAGAGAGAGTGAGGCTCTACCTCTGTAAACAACAACAACCACCACAACAACCACCACCACAACCGCGATGAGAATTTCTCACCTCGGATTTCAGTTCCCGCGCGGAGCGGCAACTTTCAGTTACCTCGTGACGTCACGCGGCAGCAGCAGGTGACATGACGTCACTTGCGATGGACAAAACACTCCCCTCCCACAATGAGCGGCTCTGTAACTTATATAAATTATGTTAATGAGCCTGGCCCAAACGTTTTTTTTTCAAGTTTCATTTATTTGGTATAGCCCAGTGAGCCATTCGGCTCTTGAATCGGGTGCAACCGCAACAAACAAAAAAACAAAACATGAACAAGAAAACATCTCAAAGTGACTATACGAATAAATTATGTTAATGAGCAGCCAGTCACTGGGTGTGGCTTTGCCCAAATAAGGATAGTACTTGAACAGATAACGAAAGTGATCCAGGCAGAGGTGACGTCACGCTCAAGGGCGCGTTGGACGGGGTGGGGTGAATACCTTGGTGACATGACGTCACTAGCGAGGTACACCTCCCCCTGGCGTTTCACGCCGATGAGGTAATGCTGAGTGGTGACGTCACAGAGCGGGTTTGGAGTTTAAGTTGAATTAGATTAATTTTCCATTGCTCCCTCCCTTGAACAGAGACCCCTTGGGTGTGTGAGCTCAGCAACAACAATGTGGACATTATTGTGTGTGTGTACACTGTGTGTGTACACATCAGACTGACTGAGATGACTGTGCCCCCCACAGTGTGTACACACACACAGTGTACACACACAGTGTGCTCAACAGTGTACACACACACAGTGTACACACACACACTGTGTGTATCTTGGTGGAGTTGTGAAGGATGAAGGCAAAATAACTAATCATCCCACATTTTGACAGTTTGCATCTCCTTCGGCATTGATGGAGTCCCAGAGATGAGCATACTGTTCACATGCAGGCGGTTTTGATTCAGTAGAATGTAAAGAAGGCGCTCACTCTCAATGTTGGCATACTCATCGACAACATACTGGTGAAAGAGGTTGGCGCACCATAATGTGGTGTTCTCCTCTGTCCATGATCACGAAAGAATATACGTTTTTTTAGAGGAGACAGTTTCGTGAGGATGTCTTTGTCCTGCAGCTTTGTAATTGGAGGAATCTTGACGTGGTACCCATCTTGGCCTTGCGATAGAAAAATGTGTTATTGTAGGGCATCGTATGCTCCGTTAGTGTCAAGAAATTGTGCGATGGTGTTTTCTTGGTATGGAAGAACAATGCCTCTCGCACAATGTTCCTCACCCACCGTAAGAAAGCAAGGTCAATAATATTTGGGACATTGAACCTCCCTGCGTGCTCCCCGCTTTGGTGGAAAGTAAAGGTGCGGTACGGCAAAATTTAAATGGGTGATGTTCCCACGAATGTCACAAAACGATAGACGAAATGCTGTAGCTAAGAAAATCCAACGTATTTAGCAGTATAACATTTTAATCGGCATCGTAGTACTACATATCAGTAAATAGTGTGGCGTGTGCAATCGAAACAATAGAAATGCATTGAAGAAATAAGATGAAATAAGTTTACATTAAAGAGCAGCAGTACGTACGGGTAAGTTGAGAAGTAGGCTACAGTCTAGATTACAGACTGCCAGTATGCTGACTCAATGACATAAGCATTGCTACAGTAGACATAAAAAGCTGGCAATATGGTCAGAAGCTGAAAAAGCAGGATACAGTCGACATGAAAGGCTGGCAGTACACTGAGTGAGGTAAAGAAGCAGGCAACAGTTTATAGACTGTTCTGCCTCACGGCAGGGGTTTTGCCTCACGGCAGATGGGGGGGAGGGGGGGCGTATGTACATAGGGATTTCCTGTTTTTGATGCTAATTTTGGTCACGTGACCAGGAAGTTGCGATTTAAGATTTCCGCTCAACCACGCGGGCGTCGGCCATTACACACATAATTCAAGATGGCGGCACACATCGCGTCCCAGTGAAGCCAGCCGCAATTGTCCATTGTGGGACTTTAAGAAGCATTGTTTGTAAGTTCGTTTATGTTCTTATAATATTGGCAATGCTGTTATAATGTTATAATGACCGTTATAATGATGTAAATGCCTTTATAATGCTGTTAAATTGTTATGATAAATACGAGTGCTAGTTAACAACGAAGCCTGCTACTGTACTTTCCTTATTGTGAATGTTACTTGTAATTTAATAAATCGAGTCAAACTTGTACCCAAGTAACTTTATTGCGATCCTGAGAGCAAGGATGACGAAATATCTCATCCACAATTCAGTGTTATGTGTAATAATGTACATTTGGGGTGCAATGTGATGAATACACGATGTGCCTTTATGTAACAGCAGCTTATGCTCTTGTATAGTTATTCAGTGGTAATGTAGGGGCCTGGTCCATCCAGGATCTATTGTTGAGAAACATGTTATCTAAGACAATGGTATGATGATGTGGTGTTCATTCATTGTGTTGGTGTTTCCGTGTATTAACAGATGTTGTATCTGTGCTGTTTTCTTACCAGTTTTACCTCGTTAAATTCAATAAATGACGTTTGGAGTCAGATGTTCATCCTGGCTCTGAGGGTTTATTGGACGCAAGGTTAACTACTCAGCTAGCGGTGCAACGCAGCGCACAGCGAGGCGGAGATAGCAGTTAAGACACACACAACACAGACGGGTTGGCAGGTAGGGGGCGGAGCCACGGACGGTGAGAAACCAGGGTAAGCATCTGATTGGAATGGTGGCTGTTATTTATAGCACATGTTAATGATCCACGTGCAATGTATGTGTATGTAAGACTTTATCTATGCGAGGAGCGGTGGCGCAGTTATATCACTGCATTATGAATTCAACAATTAGAGTTTGATAATCGTCGACAGCAAACATCATTGATAAGTGAAAGCCGAACTTATTATGGACTTCTATGTTGAATGATCCTCAATTAATTACATGGTGAAGTGAGGAAACATTAATACTGAGCAGATGAAGGCGGCCAGGCATGGTTCTGGACACACCACCCCATTTTTACCATGCCAGTGTGTGACAGTGTCAAGTTTGTATCTCGTGTATAATATATTAACTCTATTGAACACGCAGGTTAAATCAAAACAATTGTTTATTTCTGTTTTATTCTGGAACTTTTTCTAAGAATGGATAAAGTCAAGAAATTAACACAGCACATTTCCAGCTGAAGTTAGATCTGTTCATCAAAGCATTCAAACAAGTCTGAACCTGGCTTCACGCCTCTAACTTGCGATTGAACATTAATTTATACATTTCTGCATAATACAAATAGTCGTATTTTCAACATCCTTTGCTATGTTTGCTTAATTATTATAAATTTTCTTTTTGTAGCCAGACAGCCAAAATTGTGTGCTTGAAGTTTTGGGTTGACATTCATTTTGAAGATACTAGGGTTTCCAGGCATATGTATGACCATTAGCCCTCCAATTGTGTGCCTTAACAGCCCATGTGATGAATTGGGGAATCTTTTTTACTATATCATGAATATATGAAAAAATATGGACGTGTAAGTCACGTGTGACTGTGTATATATGCATTCCTCTGTGCCTCGATACTGACGTAGATGGTGTGGATATTTTTTTTCTGTCTGCATTTGCGCTTCCTCTGCAGAAATGGCCTGATGGAGCAAAGGCACTCAGCGATGCTCGGTACAAGAAGGAAACAATGCGACCAGTGTGCATACAGCACGGATCGTACTGGAAATTTGACACAGCACTAGGGAACTTCTCACACATGAGAGAAACCCTTCAAGTGCACTGTGTGTGAGAAGAAATTTGCATGGTCATCAGTTCTTCAGAGCCACCAGAGAACACACACCGGAAAAAAACCCTTCAAGTGCAGTGTGTGTGGCAAAGCATTTTCAGTTTCATCTGCTCTTAATAAACACCAGAGAACACACACAGAAGATAAATCCTTCAAGTGCACTCTGTAAGGGAAGGCGTTTGCACATTCATGATCACATCTTCAAAGACACCAGATAAGAACACAGGCATCAGAAGATCCCCAAGGAGTGGAGTCTGAAATCGAAGTGATGGTGAATAGCGAATAATTGAAGATAAAATGTGTAGATGAAGATTCAACTCCAAAATAAGACCTTCACATCGATGGAGGCAACGTGAATCAGGAGGAGAATTCTGATGCAGAGCGAGGCAACTCCAAGCAGTATGTGCAAGTAGAGGTGTGGGTGAAATTCTTCGACAATACAAAGTCAAATGGAGACCCGGTTGATGTGTAAGCTTGAGACAATGAAGCCCCAATAGATTCACATTTGTCACAGGCCTTTAATGAATAGAATGTGAAGTTGAACACTACATTCCTCGATTCAACCTGCAGAGTAAGAGCAGCCAGTATTAGCGGACCTGTGGGTTGGGTAGATCTCTAACTAGGAGCGAGAGGCAATAAGCTCCCCAGCATTCACTCTGTTATAATAATATTATCATTTATATGGCGCTTGCTTAATCGCCTCAGAAACTCGGAGCTTTGTATAATATCTCATCACAAATACTCTAAGAGCACCCCCAAGAGGCTGCTGCACCTGTGTGGCATAAGGTGGCCCTGGACCAGCCTTCATGTAGGCATGAGTCTGTCAGTAGGGGACGATAATTGATGTGTAATCTCCATTATGTAATTTCTGGATGTTTGGAATTACCCAAATATTGACCATGACACTAACATGCAATGACTGCGTTTTGAATGACACAATAGTATGTGTACATCCGCTGTTAAGCAGACGGTGCATATTTTGGTTAATATTACTGGAGTAGACAGGGGTGCCTGTCTGATTTGAACCTTGAACTTCTGCAATAAATAGAGAATGTGCTACCACCTGGCTTCCCTCAATCTGAGTAGGCATGGCAGCCTGAATGTTCCTAACTGGTGCAGATGGTCCTTTTAGAGGGGTCCACGTTTCACATGCCTATAGAAGGGAGGGTATGACTGTGGCCGAGAAGACCCGAAGCTCCGTGCGGAGGGACAGACCAGGTAGCTTCCACACAGCATCGCGCAGCTGATGAAACGATAATGCCGCCTGACTGATTCGGACCACCCACACACTGTACGCACATACGCAGTGTAGACGTATTATGTACACATACAGCGGAAACACACAGTGTACCCGCACAGTATACAACAACCACCATTCGCCACTAAGTGGCGGTGACGTCACCACGACGCTTGTGCCAGGCTATGTGCACCTTGAGGCCACGTGAAGTGTCGAACGCCCGCTGGCAGGAGGTCACGGGGCAGAGCCAGGTGCCACGGGTCAACTTACTGAGATGAGTGGGTGATGCACCACCTGTGCCCCCTATTGTGCCAACTTGCTGTGCTTTAGCCACCCGGCGCTCCACTCGTTGTGACCGTCGCTCCTCCGCCCTCCTTTGTTGTTGGAGGGCGACTGCCTCCAACTGCCCAGTAGAGTCCTTCACGAGCCTCCTTCACAAAAGCCGATCTTGACACCGCTGGTACCAGTCATCGGTAAGTCCACTCAGCTCCACATCCTCCTGTATCACATCACTCAATTTCTTCTCTAGCCCATGCCGCGCCCGTTTAGCCCCCTCGATCCGGCCAAACAAAAGCTGTTTAGGCATGCGGTGACTTGGTATGCGGGCTACATGGCCCAGCCAACGCAGCCTATCCTGCCGGAGGAGCTCACCGATGGGACTTTATCAACATCTTTCAAGGATTTGTGAGCTTCTCACACAATCCAGCCTGGTTAAACCCAGGATGGATCGTAGGCAGGCCAGCATAAATGTTTCTAACCAGCGAAGATGTTCCATTAGGGGGGTCCATGTTTTCCAAGCGTAGAGAAGGGAGGGAATGACTGTGGCCGAGAAGACCTGAAACTTCGTGCGGAGCGACAGACGAGGTAGCTTCCGCACAGCATTACGCAACCGATGAAAATATAATGCCGCTCGACTGATTCGGAGTGAGACCTCTGCTGTTAAATCGGAGCCGGTCATAAGCACACTGCCCAGATATGGGAAACTTTACACTTTCTCCACAACTGCCCCATCACCAATTGGGAGTTGTGGGTGTGGAGTGTCCCATTGTACAAAATACCCTGGCAGGTGCTTAGATTTGGTGGGGCTGATGGTAAGGCCCCACCTCTTAGTGGCAAGCTCCAGGTTTATCAGCAGTGAGCAGCGATTACCAGATCATCGGCATACATAACATGGTTGAGCAATAGGGAGCCATCCCTTGGCCGCACCCGAGCATCGATCAGCCTCCCATTATATCTGTACCAGATGGAAATTCCTTCTGTACAGCTATTGAAGGCCTCACGAACTACGTGGTCAAAATAGATGTTAAATAATGTCGGAGCGAGAGGACATCCCTGTCACACCCCAAGGTGTACAGCGAATGGCTCCGACTCCCGGCCACGCAGTTTTACCCAGGCCCACTCACCATCATGAAGGTCCTAATTATCGTGAGCAGAGGGTCAGGGACTCCGAAAGCTCGAAGAACAACCCAGAGCCCAGGCCTCCTGATGGTATCGTAGGCCTTGACCAGGTCAATAAAGCAGAGATGTAAGTCTTGTTGGAATTCCCTATACCTCTGCTGTAGCAGACGGAGAGAAAATATGGCATCCGTGCAGGACCACCCTTTCCTGAAACCACATTGAGGCTCCACAAGCCTCTCCTCAGCGTGCCTAGCAAGGCGATGTTGAATAATCTTTGCCAGGACCTTTCCCGGCACACTGAGGAGTGAGATGCCCCTGTAGTTGTTATAGTCTGTGCGGGCTCCCTTTTTAAATAGGGGGACCACCAGGGCATCCTTCCAGTCCTGCGGAACCCGTCCCGTGGTCCAGACTGTTGTTATGATATCATGTAGGGCAGTCTGTGCACAAACGCCACCCTCCCTCAGCATTTCGCTTGGGAGATCATCTCTGCCCGGTGCCTTTCCTGGTCTCAGACTCTGGATCGCCTTTAGTACTTCCTCAACAGATGGCACCTCAGCCAGCCACTCACAGGGGGTGACTTCTTCAAATATTTGGGGCACCGCAGCCTCCGTAGGGTCATCTCCACTTTGTCCCACGATGTTTCCCATGTCGAGGGATTTCCCCTCCCCCAGGACTTCACAAAAATGCTCAGCAAATCTGCAAACCTGTTCCTGGCAGTCGGAAATTGGATCACCGTTTTTTCCCAAAATGATGGTAAAAGGTGTGGCGCTGCAGGATACTTTTTTGATGGAGTTAAATCGGGATTTGTGATCGCGGGCCATTGAGGCAGACTCCATCTCCACAGCAACCCGCGACCACCACCCATCCTTGCAGTGCCTCACGGCTCTCCGAACGTCCAAGCGAAGGCTGCGGTAAGCCTCCTCCTTCTCTGACGTGGGATGCTGTAGACAATTAGAGTGGGTCTGTCGCTTTTTCTCAACTACCCTGAACACCTCTGTCAGCCAGGGTTTCTGGGGAGGTCTGGATTGCGTACTTAAGCAGCCATTGCACCTGCATGAGTCACTTACCCTCGACATCTGGAGGAGTGGGGGACGATGCCAACCCCAGCCGCAAGCGATGATGAAATTCTCGCTTGCAACTTTCATTAGCTAGCTGAGGTCAGGCCACCTTAGTTTGGAATGGGGTCCTGGGTGTACACCCACCACCGGAGTGGAAGAATGGCAGGCGCATCTTACAGATGACAAGTCGATGGTCAGAGGGCAGATCAGCTCCACGGTAGGTCCTGGTGTCAAGGACATGGGCTCGCATCCGCTGGTCCGTCACTATGTAGCCCAGCAGATGTTCTTGCTTGGACCCGGCGTGCATCCATGTTGTTGTGTGGATGCGCCGATGCCGGAAGAGCGTGTTGGTAACTACAAGCCCATGGGCTGCACAAAAATCTAGCAGCCTCCTGCCGTTGTTATTGAGCTAATCTGGCCCAAGCCTTCCAATCACTCCAGACCAAGTGCCAGTATCATGACCAACTCGGGCATTGAAGTCACCCAACAAGATGACTCTATCCCGAGGGGCCACTTTAGCTAGCACCTGTGACAGGAGGTCATAGAAGGCATCTGACACATCGGCCTTGCCTGCATCTCTCCACAGATGTTCGTCTTCAGTGGGGGCATAAGTAACCACGACCACCACTCCTCACCTCCGGTTGATGGGAAGGCGAGCCCAAAGTAGCCTGGCTCATAGCTTTCCACACCTCACCGCCACGCTCCCACACTGCCTTCATTCTTTTGTTCAGAAGAAGAGCCACTCCCTGTTGTTTAGTAGTCTCCTGCCCTGAGCAGAGGACTGTCCACCCTCATAGTGGCTGGAGCCGGAGCCGGTCCACTGGACCGCCTGAATGTCACAGAGATCTAGGCGGTACCGGTCCAGTGCCCGACAGAGGAGTGGCAGCCTCTCCTCCGCAGTGAGCGTTCGCACATTCCACGTGGCCATCCGTAGTGGTTTTTTGTTGTTTCTCGAGGTAGAGATTCAATCTCCTAGCTCCGTCAGATGGGGTTTAAGCAGGAGACGTCATAGACACCTGTCCCCTCGGGGCCTCCGGCACAAGCTTATTAATTAGATATCTTAGACGTGGTTTAGTTGTGATTTATTGAAGGTGGAGGGAGTACCACGCTCTCGCATCCGTCCAGAGCTCCCAGGGGAAAGTCTAATAGGAATTGGCCCTCCCCCCACAGCACTGTCCACGACAACGTTGCCCGTCCGGCACCACGAGGAGGTAGGGGGTTGTTTTGACGGACACACACAGTAACAAGAACAACAACCACCATTCGCCACTTAGTGGCGGTGACGTCACCATGGCGCTTGTGCCAGGCTATGTGCACGGGGTTGACTCAGGTGCCATGGGTCGACTGACTCAGCTGACTGGCCGATGCATCACCTGTACCCCCGACTGTGCCAACACACAGTGTACACACAAACACACACAGTTTGTACACACAGTGTACACACACAGTTTGTACACACACACAGTGTGTACACATACACATTGTATACTCAGTGTACACACACACAGTGTACACACACACACACACACAGTTTGTACACACAGTGTACACACACAGTTTGTAAACACACACAGTGTACACACACAGTTTGTACACACACAGTGCACACACACACAGTTTGTACACACAGTGTACACGCACACAGTGTACACACACAATAATGTTCACGTTGTTGTTGAGCTCACACACCCAAGGGGTCTCTGTTCAAGAGAGGCAACAATAGAAATGTAATCTAAATAAACTTAAACTCTAACCCTGACCTCGCTCTCTGACGTCACCACTCATTAACTTGTCGGCGCGAGACGCCAGGGAGAGCTGTACCCCGCTAGTGACGTCATGTCACCAAGGTATTCAACCCCCCAACCCCCCCTAGACCGCGCTTTTGAGCGTGACGTCACGTCTAGTTGGTCACTGTCGATTTCTGTTCCAGTAAAAATCCTTTTTTGGGAAAAGCTAGTTCATTGCAACGGGTTCAGCAGCCAAGCCCAATCACCCCACGTGGGCCCGGTTCATTAACATAATTTATTCAATTACACAGCTGCTTGTTGGGGGAGGGGATTGTGTGATGAACTCCGCTAGTGACGTCATGTCACCTCCTGCTGCCGCGTGACGTCACGATATATCCGGAAGCTGTTGCACTGCGCGCGCGCTCACTGAGATCCGAGGTGAGAAGTTGACATCGTGGTTGTTGTTGTGGTGGTTGTTGTTGTTGTTTACTCAGGCAGAGCCTCGCTCCTCTCATAGGGATATCAATTGAGTAGCAGCGATGTCCAGGTTGGAACATTACAACGCGGGGCCTACCCATGCGGGGCCTTGCCTCCTGCCCTCGCCTGATTGCATTTGCTTTAATTCTCTGCTTAAGTTTAATTTGTCTTCATCTGGCTCACTACTTTGAAACTTTGTTTCTTTTAATTATTTCTACAGTTTTTTTTATCCTACCAGGCCAAGTCCACTTCAGCTGCTATACCGCTCTTGTTTTCAGAAGCGACCTACCGACAACAAAGTGGCTTATCAACGTGTGGAAATGTATGTCGGTCAAATACTCTAAACGTGTGGTGATGTTTACTCTAAATGTGGAGGGGAAAACCCTGAGGATCCGGAGGAAAATCCACGCGACCACGGGGAGAGAGAGAGACACGCAAACTCCAAATATACAGGAGGGGTCGCGATCGAACCCACCACCTCCTGTAATCCATGAGAGGCAGTAAACATCTCCCAGCCACCATGGTGCACACTCGAGTACATGACCACAATGAGTCTCAGCACTCTAATTCAGGAGCGTTCTGCCGAGTTGGTTTTGCTGATGCACCCTTTAGACCGATGAACAACTATTTTTATAATTGTTTTTTTACCCTTTTATCTGGCAACAAAACTGACACCTTCTTTACGAGGAGTCATGTTTGCATAGACCACAATACCTGCAGTCATAATGCAAACAAAAAACATAACTCTGATAATGTATGCACTGTCCTTGAAGTTGATTGGTCCACACCCGAGACAGTTTTCCTTAGAGCCTAGTCTCTCTCTCGGATGGTGCATTGTCTTTGAGTTGTGCGCCTTTTGGCGTCATCTGGTCCAACACCATGTGAGACTAGGCTCTAAGGAAAGCTGTCTCGGGTGTGGACCAATCTACTTTAAGGACAGTGCATACATTATCAGAGTTATGTTTTTTGTTTGCATTATGACTGCAGGTATTGTGGTCTATGCAAACATGATTCCTCGTAAAAAACGAGTCAGTTTTGTTGCCAGATAAAAGGGTAAAAAAACAATTATATTTTTTAATGGCAAATGAGATTCAAATGGTGTAAACTATTTTTATATTACCAACCAAGGCTCACAGAGCTGTTAGATTATTTGTCAGAAGCCACCTGGCCATAGATGATAGCTCAACGAAATGGCTTTTCACGTGGAAGATTGTAGCAGCCAAATAATCTAAATGCATGTTACTAAATGTGGAGGGGAAAATCGAAGGACCCGGAGAAAAAATAATCCGAGTGAGCGAGTGTACTCATTTGTGTTAGTGTACTCCGTGAGCGTACTCTGCGTGCGTGGGTTCGATTCCAACCCTGACGCATTTATAATTGCAGTTTACATTTTTTTTTTCTCTCCCTGTAGTGGCATTGATTTTTCTCAACATTTAGAAACATGCATTTTGAGAATTTGGCTGCAAAACATTTCCATATTATAACCCACAAAGTTGAGCTATCATTTGTGTCCAGGTCGATTCTGAAATAGAGCTATGCAGCTCAGATGGCCTCACCTGGTAAAATAAAAATAGTGTACTGTGTTTGAGGGTTTTCCAATTTAATTTCTTACTTAGCAGTTAAAGATTATGTTTCAGGAGGGTCCTGCATTGGACTGTTTGACCACCACCAAATATATTTTGAGTTTAGGTTTGGGAGAAAAACGGAAAACCCAGTGGAACACCAATGCCGACGGTGACGGCCGACGCCAGGATAGCGGCCACGGGCTCGAAACGAGGGCAACCCGGCTCTTGTCCCAAGAAAGGAATCCGCTCCCCGCTGCCCTCCACGGCGGGGCTGCACGTTGAGCCCCAACTTTTCTAGGAGGTTGGTACCTGCAATACAATACACTCGTGGCATAACACGCTCGACACGTATAACTCCTGGTTACACACCTGGTGTCCGAGGCGACCCTTAAGGGTGACCCTCCCCAGCAGTCCCATCCCACTTCCACTTGCAGTGTGCAGCGCACGATCTGGGGCCTGT
This sequence comes from Lethenteron reissneri, assembly GCF_015708825.2. Lineage (NCBI taxonomy): Eukaryota > Metazoa > Chordata > Hyperoartia > Petromyzontiformes > Petromyzontidae > Lethenteron > Lethenteron reissneri. The sequence continues at coordinate 267,895 of NW_026890827.1, read as the reverse complement.
AGGCGGCTCACATCAACCCCGACCACGCTGCAGTGTGTTGCACTCACGAGTGACGTTACCGCCCCCCGTGTCCAGCAGAATCTGGGTACGCCGCCTGTTCACCTGCCCTTCCACGAGCAACGTGGCCCCCATTATTCCTGCCACAAGCTCCCGCAGCCAGTCACCCGCAGTCGCCGCATTCTGGGGTGTTGTTGTCTGCATCTGCCTGGGGGTCACTCGCTCACCATTATCACGACAGTTTATTTGTGTTGGGACCACGTCGATTGCACCCCTCTGTGGTCCCCTCTTTAGGGAGGCCTTGGTGTTTAACCCTGGTGCTTCTCTCGCGCGGGCGATCTGGGGACTGTCTCTCACGAGATGCCCCCATTGGTCGCATAGATAGCACGCACGGGGAAGGGCGGTGGCTCCATAGGAGGCCCCTTGTCCACTCCCCCTTACCCTCCCAGTGCGCATTTGTTCGAGTTCTGCCTCCTATTGAGATACTCGCCTGGTTAGCCCCCCGACCATAGAGCGTAGCCCTCCCACCTCGGACTGGACTATCTCCGCTGTGGACTGCAGCTTGGTCACATTCAGGTGTACTTGGGTCACCTCCCCACATACTTGGGTTACCTCCTCACGTACTTGGGTCTCATGGCCTGTGATCTCCTATGCCGGTCTGTATCCTTGCCACCCATCCTGGGGTTGTCTTACGGGGTCCCGGAGGCTTCCTCCTTCCATCCCCCCCCCCTCACCTCCTCCTCTGGAAGAATACTTGCAATGGTGCTATCCTGTCCCAGCCGTCGGAATTCCGCACGCAAATCTCTCACACACACGCGTGCTCGGCAAGGGTGTTAGATGGGGGATTAGGGCAGATCGCATCTGGCTGCCACCCCGTTGTGCTTGTCAGATACTGCTGAACTTTCGCGGTGGTGAGGTCATCGATGATCTCGGCAGTGTATCCCAGGCGTGCGCTCTGTGTTCGCAAGCGTGATTTATTTTCGTGCGCGCTCACTGAGATCCGAAGTGAGAAGTTCACATCGTGGTTATTGTTGTCGTGGTGGTAGTTGTTGTTTACCCAGGTAGAGCCTCGCTCCTTCTCTGTCTTGTAGGGAGGCCGCTTTGGATTGCACTACTCTTCGATTTCACATTAACATGCTAATTTATTACATTAACATCACTAGCCCCGGCCACTTCTTTATGACCCTTGGGCTACACCCATTTCAAACCTTTTACAACAGTCTGCCTCAGCAGCAGACCATGCATTTTCTATCAGTGTTTTTGTTTGCATTCTGACCACAAGTATTGTGGTTAATGCACACATGATTCCTTGTAAAAGGTTTCAGTTTGGTGTTTTAACATCTTAACACCTGTTTCGTTGCCAGAAAAATGGGGAAAACCTATTCTCATATTTTGGTACTGGCAAAGGTCCCATGATAAAATATTGCAGTATATTAGAGGTGAGCCGTGCGTGTGTAGAAAGGACAGTAAGGAGCCGGAAGTTAATGAATTTTGTGGCAAAAATGCAGGCCTGATAATATGTAAGGATAATGTGGTAAATGAGAAAAATATAGCAGCAGCGGGGTGTTGGAGTGTGCAGGTGTTACAGGTGTTGAAGGTGAACAGGTAAGCTAAAAATTGTGTGAAAAACATAATAACTTTCCCTTGAGTACGCATGGAATTTTTGATGTGTGTATGTTTCAAAGTGTTGGCGCAATTTGGTTCTCAAAAAAACACACAGAGTGCTTAATTTATATACATTTATACTCATCTTGGAATGTTTTGTATACGGTTTCTCCACATTTATTTCAGTAATTTAGTTTATTGGGAGTACAGTACTTATTTAAATTGTGATGTATATTTTAGTTGCCGTTAACCTCACCCCATTATTTAGGTAAGGCTTTAGTATTGAACATCGGCATTTTAGCTTTCGCACGGCACTTTTCAAGAATGTAACCTCCGCGCTATTCAAGGGGCTGCTGTATTTTCTGTCCATCAGCTATAGCACAGGAGTACGGATTTCAGCAGAAACTAGTTTTCTGCTTTCTTGGTGTAATTACGGCCTATAATACCATAAAGAGGCTTGGGGTTTTGGATTGTTTTTTGTTTTCGATATCTCTGCCTCTGCTCACATTCGTTGAGGATTTTTATGATTTTTGGATGGCCCTTCTAAAGCTGCGTGACCAGGAGTCGGATCCCTTTCCTGTTCAATTTGGTTTGTGGCTGAAATTCCCTCTGGCCCCATGCATTACATTACGTAGCATTTTCAAATAATTGTGTTTTGAGAAGCTCGGAATGGCCCTATAAAAAATGCATTTCATACAGTAACAATGATACGCTAATCGATGCCTGGCTGAAGTCAAGGGATTGTCCCCTGCTGGACAACTTTGTTACGCATGTTGATGATCTGGTCATGGCTACTCAATGACATTGAGTTGGAGAATCTTGTTCTGTACCTGGAGAATTCCATGACGAAATGGGGCCTTGCATATGTTCTACAAAAAGATCACCTCCCTGGGAAAAGCTTGACTTAACGCTTTCGTGACTGCAGGAATTCATATTCTTTGGGTCTTTCGGTAAAGTGACGTGACTTTACCGAAAGACCAAAAGAACACCTCCCTGGGAATTTAATGTCATACAACACTGCACCTGCTCAGCTCTCCATGAATAATCAGGTAGTTCTACACGTGGTGGAGGAGCTCCTATACCTGGTTAATGTGTTCACGACCAGCTCTGGTTTGGCATCCAAAGTCTCACTTCAAATTAGTTTAGCAGCATTCTTTCATTAGGCTCTGTAACACTGTTGGAGCTGCCTGGACTTTTTATCTATACCAATGTAATAAACCTTCTTGAGACGGCTTCCGGAATCAGTCCTTTTTATTTTCAACTTCCACAGTTACACTTCACACACTCCCCGTTGCTGACAGACAACGGAAAGCGGGCAGACTTCCCGCCAAGTCCCCACCGCGCACGTGGCACCCAGAGCCCCGTACGCGCGTGACTCCTGCTCTTCTCGTTCCCAAGTCTGCTCCCGACTTCTCTCTCCCTCTCTCTCTTAATCCCTTCGTCACGTGGTACCCCCCAGCCAATCCTCCGTAGACAGCGTTGACCGTTCCCGATGGTTCCCTGTCAATCCCGGGACCACGCCTCTGATCCGGCTTCCCATTAGCTGAGGCCCCGATTGTCCAGGCCAATCACCCCTGCTAACATGCCGTGATCACGCCGAGGCCATGCTCCCTGGCTCACCCCTTATTGGCTACAAAGCGGGACCGGCAAGCCAATCCCCATGTGAACCCTCTATGGCTGTTATTACACAAAGCTGTGAGTGTCCATCGCCAAGGTCTAGTCCATTGCAAAGGTCTCGTCAAAAAAACAGGCAATAGTCTACATTATAGACTGCCAATACACTCGCCGAGGTTAAGAACCAGGCTACAGTCTACATTAGTCGTTTTTTTTTCTTCTATTCACTTTATTTGTATTATTATTTTCTATCTATGTGACTTTACCGAAATAACCAGAGAATATGAATTCCTGCTGTCACGAAAGTTTTAAGTCAAGATTTTCCCAGGGAGGTGATCTTTTTCTAGAACATATGCAAGGCCCCATTTCATCATGGAATTCAACAGGTACAGAACAAAATTTTATAAGAATGGAAACAGTCAGGAAATTAACACTGCACATATGCAGCTTAAGTTAGATCTGTTCATCCTCGCATTCAAGCTCATCTGAGCCTGGCTTCACACCTCTAAGTTGCAAATGAACATTAATTTATACATTTCTGCATAATACAAATAGTATTCTTTTCAACAGGCTTTGCTATGTTAGCTAATTTTTCTTAAATAAATATTCCTGTTGTAGCTAGACAACCAAAATTGTGTGCTTGGAGTTTTTGGTAAACATTAATTTTGAAGACACTAGGGTGTCCAGGCATATCTATGACCATTTGCCCTCGCATTGTGTGCCATAACAGCCCGTGTGATGAATTGGGGAATCTCTTTCACTATATCATAAAAATATGAATATGTATAGATGTGTAAGTCATGTGTGACTGTGTATATATGCATTCCTCTGTGCCTCAATACTCACATAGATGGTGTGGACATGCTTTTCTGTCTGCAGCTGACCCTCGCTCTGCAGAATTGGCCTGATGGAGCAAAGGCACTCAGCGCAGTTCAGTACAAGAAGGAAACAATGCGACCAGCATGCAAACAGCACGGATCGTACTGGAAACTTGACACAGCACCAGAGAACACACACAGGAGAGAAACTTTTTAAGTGCACTCTGTGTAGGAAGGCGTTTACAAAGTCATCAAATCTTAAGACCCACCAGAGAACACACACAGGAAAGAAACCTTTCAAGTGCACTGTGTGTGAGAAGGCGTTTGCACAGTCATCACATCTTCAGACCCACCAAAGAACACACACAGGAGAGAAACCTTTTAAGTGCAGTGTGTGTGAGAAGGCGTTTGCACGGTCATCCATTCTTAAATCACACCAGAGAACACACACAGGAGAGAAACCTTTTAAGTGCATCGTGGATTTTTGTTACAGATTTGTATTCTAGCCTAGGTTTTATTGAATTTTAACTTCTATTTAAATAAAACTTTAGATATATCTGTCTGCATTGATATCCCACCTTGTTTACCACATGTTTACCTATATATGTAGACGCTCCCTCTGAAGACGTCACCTCAAATTAACGAGTGGGTTACGTCAGGGCCTCCCCCTCTCTCTGGCTTGTGATGTCACCAAGAGCAGAACTCGCCTCCACGGAATCTAACGCCTGCTCTGTCTTGGAATGCATTTACACAGTAATCAAATCTTCACAACTGCCAGGGAACACACATTAAAAACCACTTAATGTACAATTGGAAGGCCTTTTGAATTGTCTTGAAACTGAAACACGTGTAAGGAGGTCTACAAGGAGCAGAGTCTGAGATTGACGTGTGAAATTTGAAGTTCCATAAGCCCATCGTTTGTGATGCAAGGACCCAATAAAGATGGCAGCTGGGAAACGTCACCATTCGTGAAGGTGACCTGTGAAGGCTCTAGGGTTTGACTTCCAGGTCACTAATGGAGCCCGAGACAAATCACATCCATTTGTGGATGTGGAGTTTTGGGAGGACTTTTCGGACAAGGTCGAGTAGAAGCAGACAGCATGTGTGACCATAAGTGTTGGGTAGACCTGTAACCAAAAGCATGAGACACGGTTTCCCAATCTTTATTTCAATTGTTTAATTTTTAGTTGATTTGGAATACAGTACGTATTTTAATTGTGATGGAAATTTTAGTTGACGTTTACCTAACGCCATTACTTGGGTAAGGCTTAAGTATTGAATATCGCGTTTCTAGCTGTCGCGCGGCATTTTCCAAGAACGTAACCTACGATATTCAAGGGGCGGCTGTATTTTCTGTCGATCGAGTACAGCAGGCCTATGGTACCCTAAATAGGCTTGGTGCTTTGGGTTCCTTGATTTCGATGTCTCTGCCTCTGCTCACATTCGTTGAGGATTTTTATGATTTTGGGCAGGCCCATCTAAAGCTGCGTGACCAGGAGTTGGAACCATTTCCTGTTCAACTCGGCTTGTGACAGAAATTCACTCTGGCCCAATGCATTACATTTGTAATGTGAGGTTACACCTGGATAATAATGATGGGCTCTGCCGGCCTCAGCCCGCAACCAATGGGGAGTCGAGTTAGGGGCGTGGCCCTGGAGCCGTACATTAGCTTCGGGAAAGTTCCAGGGGTGTGGCTGAGGATTGGCTGCGGGGCATCACGTGGGCCAGGGATTTAAAGGAGCGGAGAAGCCACGTGGCTGGTGCCGTGGTCCGGAGCCTGCCACGTGGCGGGCCGCCGCAGTCTCTCTCTCACGCTGTCAGCCAACAGCGTGAAGGAGCAAGGGAACTGGAGGAACGAATGTGGTGGAAGCTGTGAACAAAACTGAATAAAGAATTCTCAATTGACGTCTCAACGGGGTTTATTACACATTACATAGCATGTTCAATAATTACGTAGTTTGAGGAGCTCACAATGGCCGTATAAATAAATTGCATTCGTCGCGGTTAAAAATAATATGCTTATCGATGACTGGTTATAGTTAAGGGAATATACTGGTAGGAACGAAGTGAACCAGCCTACAATAGATTATATCGTCCGTCCGTCCGATGTCCGATTACGTGTAGCAACATCGCCCCCTACTGCAAACACTTGGCAGGACCCTACAAAAACCTTTAGACTCAGTGAGGCTTTCCTGGCTAAACAAGTGTAACATTCCCTTATAATTACCTGAGATAGTTTAAAATTAACTCACAGCGGCCTAAAGCCTACAGCTAGGCCTAAAGCCTAGAACTAGGCCTCAAACTCTCCCTTCGTATCGTACCCCCGCCATTTTATTTTATTATAGCCATTCATTTGTTCGTTCCTACCAGCCCACCCCGCAGGGACCTGTTTCCCTGCTGGTCAGCCCTGTTGCATCTGCTGATGATCTGGTAATGGCTACTCAATGAGATGGCTGGCTGAGGTGTCAGGCTATGTGCACGGGGTAGACCCAGGTGCCATGGGTCGACTGACTCAGTTGACTGGCCGATGCACCATCTGTACCCCCGACTGTGCCAACACACAGTGTACACACATACACACATAGTTTGTACACACAGTGTACACACACAGTGTACACACACACACACAGTTTGTACACACACAGTGTACACACACAGCGTACACGCACATAGTACACACACACAGTGTACACACACACAGTGTACACGCACAGGGTACACACACACAGTTTGTACACACAGTGTACACGCACACAGTGTACACGCGCACAGTTTGTACACGCGCACAGTTTGTACACGCGCACAGTTTGTACACGCGCACAGAGTGTACACGCGCACAGAGTGTACACGCGCACAGAGTGTACACGCGCACAGAGTGTACACGCGCACAGAGTGTACACGCGCACAGAGTGTACACGCGCACAGAGTGTACACGCGCACAGAGTGTACACGCGCACAGAGTGTACACGCGCACAGAGTGTACACGCGCACAGAGTGTACACGCGCACAGAGTGTACACGCGCACAGAGTGTACACGCGCACAGAGTGTACACGCGCACAGAGTGTACACGCGCACCGAGTGTACACGCGCACCGAGTGTACACGCGCACCGAGTGTACACGCGCACCGAGTGTACACGCGCACCGAGTGTACACGCGCACCGAGTGTACACGCGCACCGAGTGTACACGCGCACCGAGTGTACACGCGCACCGAGTGTACACGCGCACCGAGTGTACACGCGCACCGAGTGTACACGCGCACCGAGTGTACACGCGCACCGAGTGTACACGCGCACCGAGTGTACACGCGCACCGAGTGTACACGCGCACCGAGTGTACACGCGCACCGAGTGTACACGCGCACCGAGTGTACACGCGCACCGAGTGTACACGCGCACCGAGTGTACACGCGCACCGAGTGTACACGCGCACCGAGTGTACACGCGCACCGAGTGTACACGCGCACCGAGTGTACACGCGCACCGAGTGTACACGCGCACCGAGTGTACACGCGCACCGAGTGTACACGCGCACCGAGTGTACACGCGCACCGAGTGTACACGCGCACCGAGTGTACACGCGCACCGTGACGTCACCGCTCATTAACTCGTCGGCGTGAGACGCCAGGGAAAGCTGTTCCCCGCTAGTGACGTCATGTCACCAAGATATTCAATCCCACCCCCTCCACCGCGCTTTTGACTGGCGGTTCATTAACATAATTTATTCATGAAAACCGTCGCTATTTCATTGCGACGGGTTCAGCAGCCAAGCCCAATCACTCCACATGGGCCCGGCTCATTAACATAATTTATTCAATTACACCGCTGCTTGTTGGGGAGGTGATTGTGTGATGAACCCCGCTAGTGACGTCATGTCACCTCCTGCTGCCGCGTGACGTCACGATATATCCGGAAGCTGTTGCACCGCGCGCGCGCTCACTGAGATCCGAGGTGAGAAGTTCACATCGTGGTGGTTGTTGTTGTTGTGGTGGTTGTTGTTGTGGTGGTTGTTGTTGTTGTGGTTGTTGTTGTTTACTCAGGCAGAGCCTTGCTCCGTCTCTCTCTCGTAGGGATATCAATTGAGTAGCGGCGAGTATGGAATCGATGTCCAGGTTGGAACATTACAACGCGGGGTCTGCTTAAGTTTAATTTGTCTTCATCTGGCTCACTACTTTAACATTTTTTAAAAATTATTTTTACAGTTTTTTTTCTCTTACCAGGCCAAGCCCACTTCAGCTGCTATACCGCTGTTGTTTTCAGAAGCGACCTGCCCACAACAAAGTGGCTTATCAACGTGTGGAAATGTCTGTCGGTCAAATACTCTAAACGCGTGGTGATGTTGACTCTTAATGTGGAGGGAAAAACCCTGAGGATCCGGAGGAAAATCCACGCGACCACGGGGAGAGAGACACGCAAACTCCAAATATACGTCCTTAATACAGGTTTGTTTGGGTTAGGTCGCGTAAAAATAAAAATGTGTCGGTAAACCCGACAGCCAATTAGAAAGGGGTTGTCACATAAACAGCACGTGGCCAATTCGTCACTATTGCAGCACTACACCGGTTGTGTGTTGGAGAGCCAAGCCACAACATTTACAATCTGAGTACGACGTTTCGCCAGTAATTACAACCAGCTTCAGCAGGCGACAACCAAATGCTGTGGCTTGGCTGTGTGGAAATATAAATCGGCTCACTGGGATTATAGCTCAGCATGCTAAGCGTTGCACTACCGCACAAACATCATTGAAAGTATATTGATCAAACATGAGTAATGTCTTGCCATGCTGGCTTTGTTAGAATAATTGATTTCTGACAATGAAGTCGGTAAATGTGTTTTTTGTAACGGTTCTTAGGTTGTGTTATAAAATCGCAGGGCTTGTTTGTTTAATAATTAGAGCAGCTTTTAAATCGTTGCCCTTGGAGAGTTTCAGGATAGACATTGTTGGATGTATTCCCATCTGATGGGTTTAATTGAATGAAGCTTAAATTTTGGCATACATGTCGACAGCAAATTGGTGAAAGCGCTCTTTTCATCTCAAGAAGATATTGAAGCCGCCGTTTCATACCATGATCCTGAAGGCAAAGACCTCCATGGCGGAAATCGTATGTTTTTTTGGCAAGCCTGTTGCTGGGTCAGTTTGGCGGAGTAGGAAATGGTAGCCATCATCACCTTGCAGGGTTTGCATCTTGGTGTTGATGACATTGTTGCAATGTGTTGTCAGACATGCAAGGAGATCTGTGAGAACAAATATAGCAGTGCAGTGGAGACACTTATGTTATGGTGAGTGTGTGGAATTGTAGTAGATGAAATGTCAAAATGAGTTTGCATGTGTGGCAAACCGAAAGTATTGAGAATGCCCCGGACTTTAACACATGGCAAGAGAAGGCGAGGGCGGGAGGTGAGGAGCGGGGGGGGGGGGGGTATAGGTGTTGAAGGTGAGAAGGTAAGCAAACAATTGTGCCAAAAACACACTAACTCACCCGTGAGTGTGCGTGGAAAGTTTGGGGTGTGTTGGCGCAATTTGGTTCACTAAAAATCTACACAAGTGCAAAGTCTGCTTTATCTTCATAGATTTATACTATACAATGTTTCGTCTTGGAATACTTTTTGTATACGGTGTCTTCTTTATTTCAATTGTATAGTTTATTTGGAATACAGTACAGTACTTCATTCAATTGTAAAATTTAGTTGACGTTTACTTAACGTCATTACTTAGGTAAGGCTTAAGTATTGAATGTCGCGCTTTTAGCTTTCGAGCGGCAATTTCCAAGAATGTAACATCCATGGTAACCTAGGGGCTGCTGTATTTTCTGTCTATTGACTACAGCAGAGGCTTACGGATTTTCAACATAAACTAAATCTCTGCATTCTTAATTAAATTAAGGCCTATAGTACTATTAAGAGGCTTGGGGATTTGGGTTGTTATTTGTATTCATATCTATGCCTCTGCTCACATTTGAGGATTTGTTTGATTTTGGGCAAGATGGTCTAACGCTGCGTGACCAGGATTCCGAGCCATAACCTGTTCAACATGGCTTGTGACAGAAATTCACTCTGGCCCCATGCATTACATTACATAGCATATTCAATTACTATGTAGTTTGAGAAGCTCCCAATAGTCATATACAAACCATTGCATTTGTTGCGGTTACAATGATACGCTAATCAATGCCTGGTTATAGTTAAAAGATCGTTCCCTGCCTGGTAAACCATGTTTCATCTGCTGATTATTTGGTAATGGCTACTCAGTGAGATGGAATTAGGGAATCTTGTTCTGTGCCTTGATAATTTCATCATGAAATGGGGCCTTGCAAATGTTTCACAAAAATAAATGACATACAACACTGCACCTGCTCAACTCTACGTGAATAATCAGGCAGTTCTACAAGTGTTGGAGGAGCTTCCATACCGGGTTGATGTGTTCACGACCAGCTCTGGTTTGGCAGCCAAAGTCTCATTTAAAATTAGTCGAGCAGCATTCTTTCATTAGACTTTGTAACACTGTGTGGAAGGTGCCTGGACTTTTGCTCCATACAAAGCTTTGAGTGTCCATCGCCAATGTCTAGTCCATCTGAGACCATCCCTCTCCCTGCCATACTGGCATCGCACCCGCCTCTCACCCTTCATCCTGTGGATGTTCGACGCACGGGATGGCACCACTTAGCCAATTCGAGTTGGCCTTAGTGAGTTACGTGGGTCACACAGCCACGAGGCGCTTGTTTTGTGAACACAACCCCTGGGCCTGGCTCTATGGGTGATATCAATATAGATTATAAGTAAGAATGCTCCCCAATAGACTCCCCCTGGAACTCTACCAGACACGTCCCACTGGGCGAAGACTCCGGGGCTGGCCCAAGACTATGTCGCTCGGCTGGCCTGGGAACACTTTGGAATTCTCCAGGATGAGCTAGAACAGGGGTGGGCAAACTTTTTGACTCGCGGGCCACAATGAGTTCTAAAATTTGACAGAGGGGCCGGGCCAGGAACAGGTGGATGGAGTGTTTGTGTGAACTAATATAAATGACATGTAAAAATCATTACATGAAAGGATTTGGCCTTTAACAGGTAGCAAAGCATTTATTTGCAAGGCAATTTAACAAATTGCACAAACATGAACAATACAAAAACATGTCGTAACGTGACTGATCAAACATCATGAAAACATCTGAGGCCTGCGCCAAACCAATTACCTCACTTGAACTTCTTTATTATCTACATTAACACGTTAGAGCAGCCACGCAGGCTGTGTCTCGGAGATTTGGCTCCAACCTCGCTGCAGCAACACATCATCACTTTCAGTTTCAGTGGGAACTTTTGTTGATCTCCCATTTTTGGCAGTGCATCCTAGTCTGGAGTTATTTTGGTTGTGGCAATTCTCAGGATAGATCTGAGGTGCTGATCCGTTAACTATGATCTGTGACGGGCTTTGTTGGCGTTCATGACGCTGAATGTCTGCTCACACACATAAGTCAAGCCAAACAAAGTCAGTATCTTCTGTGCAGTCCTCCGGAGGTTTGGAAACGTGGCTCTGTTAAGTGAAGCATAAAAGTCATTCAGTTTAACAGAGTTGAACTTCTCCTTTAGGACGGAGTCAGACTGAAGATCTATCAGTTCCAACTGCAGCTCATGTGGTGCTGTTTCAGGGTCTTGTGACAGGGGACAGGACACCAGCTGAAGTGGCTGTTCAATGTTTTAGAAATCAGAGAACCTACGGCAGAATTCTCCGTGCAGGTCCTCAAGTGATTTGCTGTATTTTTTTGCGTTTCGCGGTGCCTCCTCCTGCATGGCAAGTGTGGGGAAATGAGCAAAAGATTTTTTGTTCGCAATTTGTCCGGAGAACAAAGTGAGCTTGGATTTGAAGGCTTTCACATGTTTGTACATGTCGTGAACAAACTGATCTTTCCCCCTGCAGTTTCACATTCAGCTCATTCATGTGTGAAAATATGTCCACAGCAAACACAAAGTCACTAAGCCAGTTCTTGTCGCTTAGCTCAGGGAATTCGTCAGATTTCCCCATCAACTCCAAAAATGCGATGATGTCCTCTTTCAGCTCCCACACTCGTTGTAACACTTTCCCTAAACTTAACCAGTGGACACGAGAGTGGTACAGCAAGTCCTGATGATCCGCATCAGTTTCCTCCAGGAAGGTAATAAACTGACGGTGCTGAAGTCCCCTTGCTCGTATACAGTTCACAAGTTTTACGACTGGATTCACGACATGATTAAGCTGCAATACAGACTTACACAGGGATTCCTGATGGATGATGCAGTGAAGGAAAATAAGATCCTGGACGGAGTTTTCCTCTTTCACTTTATCCTGGATTCTTTTCAGCAGCCCAACATTTTTTCCAGTTAAATTTGGCGATCCATCCGTTGTGACAATGACAAGTTTACTCCAAGGTAGCTTCATTCTTTCGATGACAGCAGATATCTGGTTATACAAGTCCTCTCCCCGCGTTGTTGCTTTCAGGGACTCCATGGTCAAAAACTCCTCTGTTATCGCAAAACTGTCGTCAATCCCTCGGATAAAAATGATGAGCTGAGCAGTGTCTTTTATGTCCGTACTTTCATCCAGTGCTAGTGAATATAATTCAAAGGAATCAGACTTTTTGTTTAATTGACTGGCTATATTTTCATCAATCAGTTCCACACGGCGAATCACAGTCCTGCGTGATAAACTGACTTTTTCAAATTTTCTTTTGATCTCCGGACACAATATGTCTGCTGTCTGTACAATGCATTCTTTTACAAACTTGCCTTCGGAGAAAGTGGTAATGAGTGGTAATGTTGGTGAGAAGAAGGTTTTAACGAAAATTTAAATCGAAGTGAAGAAGAAAATTATTGAAAAGTTTGTATAATTAATGATTTTTCAAACTTTAATTATGTTTTCTGTGCTTAAAACTCTTTAACAAAAAACTGGGGTCTAGAACGGACTCGTGAAATTTGGAGAGAACTCGGAGTTAAGTTGTGTTTGTTTTGTTGAATTACACAAAGCGTAACAGTTATGTATATAACTTTTGTTATATAAAATTTCTAGTAAGATATTAATTTTGTGAGTGTAGTCATACCCCTCCCCCCTCATTCAAGCCGTAATTTAGATAGCGAAAGCGCCGAGTACGTAAATCGCTAACATAAGAACCCGTTAATCTCTTCTCGCATCATTCATACGATGATGCGGTGAAGTAAACGTTCATATGATATTACGGTGAATGCTTCCAAAAACAATACTGTACCCAAATATTACTGTTAACTTACTTTCAATAGAAACATGAATTGCTCATACGAATATTCTCTCTCTCAGAATCGACCGACTGATGTAGCAGACGAAACAATCATCTTGTTGAACGATTCTAAACCTTGATGCGTCAATGTTAGTTTTCTCTGTTCAAGGTTTTCTCAGTGTTATTAAATGTTTTTACATTTATTTTACTATTACACTGAATTCTATGGCGTAATTAACTATTTTTGTGCTTAATAATCTTAAAAAAACAATATTTAAATACAGTTCGTAGGAGTCTGGAACGGATTAATCGTATTTACATACAATCCAATGGGGAAACTAGGTTCGAGTCACGACCAAATCGGGTTGCGACCAAAGTTATAGAACTAATTATGGTCATAACCAGAGGTTCTACTTTACACCACACTCCCGGTCAAAGTGCTCCATCTAATGGGGAAATGGGGGCATTACAGGAGGAAGGTAAAATTTAATTTAATAATAATATTTGGACAAGTTCGGCGGGCCGGATTTAAAAGCCCAATGGGCCGTATACGGCCCAGGGGCCGTACTTTGCCCATGTCTGAGCTAGAGTCTGTCGCCAGGGAAAGAGAGACCTGGACCACCCTACTCAGCATGCTGCCACCACGACCCTCACCAGGACAAGCGTTTTCAGAAACTAACGAACACAGCTGTGATTCTTCTAGTTTTACACGGGCCCGCTCACCATCATGAAGGTCCTTAATGATCGTGAGCAGAGGGTCAGGGACTCCGAAATCACGAAGAACAACCCAGAGCCCAGGCCTACTAATGGTATCATAGGCCTTGACCAGGTCAATAAAGCAGAGATGTAGGTCTAGTTGGAATTCCCTACACCTCTGCTGTAGCAGACTGACAGAAAATATGGCATCTGTGCAGGACCGCCCTTTCCTGAAACCGCATTGGGGCTCTGCAAGCCTCTCCTCGGCGTGCCTAGCAAGGCGATGTTGAATAATCCTTGCCAGGACCTTCCCTGGCACGCTGAGGAGTGAGATGCCCCTGTAGTTGTTACAGTCCGTGCGGTCCCCCTTCTTAAAGAGGGGGACCACTAAGGTATCCTTCCAGTCCTGCGGAACCCATTCAGTGGTCCAGACTGTTGTTATGATCTTCTTGGTTCTTTCGGTAAAGTCACGTAGAAGGGAAGTAATAAAATAATAAAAATAAAACATAATAAAAACAATTCTCACGACGTTTCGGCCACAACGCAAGCAGCCGTCCTCAGGTGAAAACCAGGTCCGTCGAGGCGACAGAGTCTGAATGAAACAGCACACGAGCTTGGAGCATAAATATAAGCTGGGCGCATTGACAAAGGAATTTGCATATCAAAAGGGATTTAGCATATTTATGGGAAATGCAGGAATGTGATTAGTACTGCATATGCATGTGCATTATGCAGGATTAACAGCATCAAAGGGAGCTGCAGTTACTGCTGCTGCTGCAGTTACTGCTACTGCTGCAGTTTCTGCTGCTGCTGCAGTTGCTGCAGTTGCTGCTGCTGCACTTGCTGCTGCTGCTGCACTTGCTGCTGCTGCAGTTGCTGCCTTATCCATTTTAATATAACACTATGTATTATTCTACCCACCCTAATGTGTATCACACTGCTATATGTTTACTATACAATTACGACACCATACATTACTCTGCACACTGCACCATGCCAGTGAGTGGAACGCGGTCTGAAAGTCACCGTAAACGTGAACACAATCAGTTAAGATCCGAAATGGTTTATTACGTCCTTCCAATGATTGCTAAGCCAGAATCCATCTTCTCGGTTGAAATTGTCTCTGTGTTTGTATATGTGGATCGCCTCATGAACGAATCTCTCATGATAGCCAGATGGCTTGCAGAGAACCTCTGTCTTGGAGAAGTCAATGTCATGTAAGCCCACTGAATTGTAACAGTGATCTGCCACGGCTGAGGTGTTTGTCCTACCGTGTTTCAGGTCTGCCTTATGTTCACGGATGCGGTCCGAGACATGTCGTTTGGTTTCTCCAATGTAACTGCTACCACAGAGGCAACTTAGTTTGTAGACGCCAGGATACTGTATGTCTGGAACCACATCTTTTACAGACGGGACCAGATCACGGATTTTATGTACTGTGTTGAATCGGACCTGGATCTTGTGTTTAATCAGGATTTTGGAGATCTTTTTGTGACCCCAGCAATGTAGGGTAAGGTGATGGTCTTGAAAGGCTCCTCAACAGGATCCTTCTTGATGGTTGGAGTGATGGCTTTGCGGATTGTGTAGTCGGAGTAACCATTAGCCTTAAGAGCTTGGCGTACGTGTTTGAGTTCACTGGAAATGTGTTCATGGTCGGAGATGCATTGGGCTCTATGATATAGAGTCTTGATGAGGGAATTCTTCTGGGATGGATGGTGGTGGGAATCCGGTTTTAGATAAGCATCCGTGTGGGTGGCTTTCCTGTAGACAGAGTGGCTCATTGAACCATCAGGTCTCCTTTTGATTAGGACATCCAAAAAGGGTAGCTTGCCATCATTTTCGACTTCCATGGTGAATCTGATGGCTGGGTGTATGGAATTGATGTGGTCGAGAAATTGGTCTAGAGCAGGCCGGCCATGTGGCCAGATGACAAAAGTGTCGTCTACGTACCTCTTCCATAAGGTCGGGCGTAGAGTGGCAGTCTGGATGGCGTCCGTCTCAAATTTCTCCATGAAGATGTTGGCTACAACCGGAGATAGGGGGGAGCCCATTGGGGTGCCCTCAATTTGCTTGTAGAAGGTTCCATTCCAGGTGAAGTATGTATTGGTTAAGCAGTGTCTCACCAGGGGGGGTACCCCAGCATTCAGTCCTTGATGAACCAAGTCTTCAATGATTGCGATGGTGTCAGGCACAGGCACCTTGGTGAACAAGGAAACCACATCAAAACTGACAAGCAGGTCGTCTGGGGACAGGGCAATCCCCTTGATTGTCGATACCAGGTCAGTAGAGTTTAGTACTGCAGAGGTGGTTTTTCCAGTGAAAGGCCGTAGGATTTCGGACAAAAAACGAGCCAGTTTGTAAGTGGGGGAGTTGATAGTAGAGACAATGGGACGAAGAGGTGTATCTTCTTTATGTATCTTTGGCAAGCCGTACAATCTTGGTGGCCTGGCTGCAGAAGGTTTCAACGAGAACTGTTTGGTCTGATCAATTAATGCGGTTGAAGCAGAAATGATGTTGTTGGTTTTGGAGACGAGGCTGTTGGTGGGGTCTCTTTTTATTTTTGTATAGCTGCCATCGTTGAGTAGTTCTTGAATTTTGTTGTTGTATTCTATTTTGTCCATGATGACAGTGGCATTGCCTTTGTCGGCTGAGAGGATGACAATGTCATCCCTCTTTTTTAATTGAGCTAATTCAAAACGCTCATCTTTGCTGATGTTGCTAGCTGGCATCTTAGCGTTTTTGAGGGTTACAGAGATTTCAGATCTTGCTACGTCTGCAGCGATGTGACTCAAGCCCTTGAGAGCTACATCTACTCGAGCAATTATATCATTAACTGGTATGTGTCTAGGTGTGACTGCAAAGTTTAGTCCTTTAGCTAAAACGGATTTCAAACCTTCAGAAATAGGACTGTTACTGCGATTAATTACGACTTTGTTAACATCTAGCTTTTCAATGTGTGGGTCCGGTTTCTTGTTTGAGAGGCGGTTGAATTTGGAAATCAAGTTGTCCTTACATTTAGTCGACATAGCGGCAGCTGAAGAGGCAGTCATTTTTTCCACATGTTCCCAATCCGATGTGGACATTGTTACACTCAAAGATAAGTGTGATTTGTAGAGTGTCTTGTCTAACTGATCTAGTTCGGTGCGCGTAAGTCTGATTTTCTCTGAGATAAGAGCTAAGCTAGTTCTAGACAGAATTCGTTTCGCAATAGAAGAAGTTACAGCAGCAGAAGTTAGTGTAAATGCGTTTGGTATTACCTTAGAGTCGCGGCATCTCTTCAGAAAGGTGAGAGACTCGATTAGCTGAGCCTTCTTATCCCGGAGCTTGTTGAAGGATCTCAAAGTTATGTGGAAACCCTCCCCGTAGAGGCGGTTAAATTTCGATTTAAAGCTTTCGTGACTGCAGGGATTCATCTTCTTGGTTCTTTCGGTAAAGTCACGTAGAAGGGAAGTAATAAAATAATAAAAATAAAACATAATAAAACAATTCTCACGACGTTTCGGCCACAACGCAAGCAGCCGTCCTCAGGTGAAAACCAGGTCCGTCGAGGCGACAGAGTCTGAATGAAACAGCACACGAGCTTGGAGCATAAATATAAGCTGGGCGCATTGACAAAGGAATTTGCATATCAAAAGGGATTTAGCATATTTATGGGAAATGCAGGAATGTGATTAGTACTGCATATGCATGTGCATTATGCAGGATTAACAGCATCAAAGGGAGCTGCAGTTACTGCTGCTGCTGCAGTTACTGCTACTGCTGCAGTTTCTGCTGCTGCAGTTGCTGCTGCTGCAGTTGCTGCTGCTGCACTTGCTGCTGCTGCTGCACTTGCTGCTGCTGCAGTTGCTGCCTTATCCATTTTAATATAACACTATGTATTATTCTACCCACCCTAATGTGTATCACACTGCTATATGTTTACTATACAATTACGACACCATACATTACTCTGCACACTGCACCATGCCAGTGAGTGGAACGCGGTCTGAAAGTCACCGTAAACGTGAACACAATCAGTTAAGATCCGAAATGGTTTATTACGTCCTTCCAATGATTGCTAAGCCAGAATCCATCTTCTCGGTTGAAATTGTCTCTGTGTTTGTATATGTGGATCGCCTCATGAACGAATCTCTCATGATAGCCAGATGGCTTGCAGAGAACCTCTGTCTTGGAGAAGTCAATGTCATGTAAGCCCACTGAATTGTAACAGTGATCTGCCACGGCTGAGGTGTTTGTCCTACCGTGTTTCAGGTCTGCCTTATGTTCACGGATGCGGTCCGAGACATGTCGTTTGGTTTCTCCAATGTAACTGCTACCACAGAGGCAACTTAGTTTGTAGACGCCAGGATACTGTATGTCTGGAACCACATCTTTTACAGACGGGACCAGATCACGGATTTTATGTACTGTGTTGAATCGGACCTGGATCTTGTGTTTAATCAGGATTTTGGAGATCTTTTTTGTGACCCCAGCAATGTAGGGTAAGGTGATGGTCTTGAAAGGCTCCTCAACAGGATCCTTCTTGATGGTTGGAGTGATGGCTTTGCGGATTGTGTAGTCGGAGTAACCATTAGCCTTAAGAGCTTGGCGTACGTGTTTGAGTTCACTGGAAATGTGTTCATGGTCGGAGATGCATTGGGCTCTATGATATAGAGTCTTGATGAGGGAATTCTTCTGGGATGGATGGTGGTGGGAATCCGGTTTTAGATAAGCATCCGTGTGGGTGGCTTTCCTGTAGACAGAGTGGCTCATTGAACCATCAGGTCTCCTTTTGATTAGGACATCCAAAAAGGGTAGCTTGCCATCATTTTCTACTTCCATGGTGAATCTGATGGCTGGGTGTATGGAATTGATGTGGTCGAGAAATTGGTCTAGAGCAGGCCGGCCATGTGGCCAGATGACAAAAGTGTCGTCTACGTACCTCTTCCATAAGGTCGGGCGTAGAGTGGCAGTCTGGATGGCGTCCGTCTCAAATTTCTCCATGAAGATGTTGGCTACAACCGGAGATAGGGGGGAGCCCATTGGGGTGCCCTCAATTTGCTTGTAGAAGGTTCCATTCCAGGTGAAGTATGTATTGGTTAAGCAGTGTCTCACCAGGGGGGGTACCCCAGCATTCAGTCCTTGATGAACCAAGTCTTCAATGATTGCGATGGTGTCAGGCACAGGCACCTTGGTGAACAAGGAAACCACATCAAAACTGACAAGCAGGTCGTCTGGGGACAGGGCAATCCCCTTGATTGTCGATACCAGGTCAGTAGAGTTTAGTACTGCAGAGGTGGTTTTTCCAGTGAAAGGCCGTAGGATTTCGGACAAAAAACGAGCCAGTTTGTAAGTGGGGGAGTTGATAGTAGAGACAATGGGACGAAGAGGTGTATCTTCTTTATGTATCTTTGGCAAGCCGTACAATCTTGGTGGCCTGGCTGCAGAAGGTTTCAACGAGAACTGTTTGGTCTGATCAATTAATGCGGTTGAAGCAGAAATGATGTTGTTGGTTTTGGAGACGAGGCTGTTGGTGGGGTCTCTTTTTATTTTTGTATAGCTGCCATCGTTGAGTAGTTCTTGAATGTTGTTGTTGTATTCTATTTTGTCCATGATGACAGTGGCATTGCCTTTGTCGGCTGAGAGGATGACAATGTCATCCCTCTTTTTTAATTGAGCTAATTCAAAACGCTCATCTTTGCTGATGTTGCTAGCTGGCATCTTAGCGTTTTTGAGGGTTACAGAGATTTCAGATCTTGCTACGTCTGCAGCGATGTGACTCAAGCCCTTGAGAGCTACATCTACTCGAGCAATTATATCATTAACTGGTATGTGTCTAGGTGTGACTGCAAAGTTTAGTCCTTTAGCTAAAACGGATTTCAAACCTTCAGAAATAGGACTGTTACTGCGATTAATTACGACTTTGTTAACATCTAGCTTTTCAATGTGTGGGTCCGGTTTCTTGTTTGAGAGGCGGTTGAATTTGGAAATCAAGTTGTCCTTACATTTAGTCGACATAGCGGCAGCTGAAGAGGCAGTCATTTTTTCCACATGTTCCCAATACGATGTGGACATTGTTACACTCAAAGATAAGTGTGATTTGTAGAGTGTCTTGTCTAACTGATCTAGTTCGGTGCGCGTAAGTCTGATTTTCTCTGAGATAAGAGCTAAGCTAGTTCTAGACAGAATTCGTTTCGCAATAGAAGAAGTTACAGCAGCAGAAGTTAGTGTAAATGCGTTTGGTATTACCTCAGAGAAAATCAGACTTACGCGCACCGAACTAGATCAGTTAGACAAGACACTCTACAAATCACACTTATCTTTGAGTGTAACAATGTCCACATCGGATTGGGAACATGTGGAAAAAATGACTGCCTCTTCAGCTGCCGCTATGTCGACTAAATGTAAGGACAACTTGATTTCCAAATTCAACCGCCTCTCAAACAAGAAACCGGACCCACACATTGAAAAGCTAGATGTTAACAAAGTCGTAATTAATCGCAGTAACAGTCCTATTTCTGAAGGTTTGAAATCCGTTTTAGCTAAAGGACTAAACTTTGCAGTCACACCTAGACACATACCAGTTAATGATATAATTGCTCGAGTAGATGTAGCTCTCAAGGGCTTGAGTCACATCGCTGCAGACGTAGCAAGATCTGAAATCTCTGTAACCCTCAAAAACGCTAAGATGCCAGCTAGCAACATCAGCAAAGATGAGCGTTTTGAATTAGCTCAATTAAAAAAGAGGGATGACATTGTCATCCTCTCAGCCGACAAAGGCAATGCCACTGTCATCATGGACAAAATAGAATACAACAACAAAATTCAAGAACTACTCAACGATGGCAGCTATACAAAAATAAAAAGAGACCCCACCAACAGCCTCGTCTCCAAAACCAACAACATCATTTCTGCTTCAACCGCATTAATTGATCAGACCAAACAGTTCTCGTTGAAACCTTCTGCAGCCAGGCCACCAAGATTGTACGGCTTGCCAAAGATACATAAAGAAGATACACCTCTTCGTCCCATTGTCTCTACTATCAACTCCCCCACTTACAAACTGGCTCGTTTTTTGTCCGAAATCCTACGGCCTTTCACTGGAAAAACCACCTCTGCAGTACTAAACTCTACTGACCTGGTATCGACAATCAAGGGGATTGCCCTGTCCCCAGACGACCTGCTTGTCAGTTTTGATGTGGTTTCCTTGTTCACCAAGGTGCCTGTGCCTGACACCATCGCAATCATTGAAGACTTGGTTCATCAAGGACTGAATGCTGGGGTACCCCCCCTGGTGAGACACTGCTTAACCAATACATACTTCACCTGGAATGGAACCTTCTACAAGCAAATTGAGGGCACCCCAATGGGCTCCCCCCTATCTCCGGTTGTAGCCAACATCTTCATGGAGAAATTTGAGACGGACGCCATCCAGACTGCCACTCTACGCCCGACCTTATGGAAGAGGTACGTAGACGACACTTTTGTCATCTGGCCACATGGCCGGCCTGCTCTAGACCAATTTCTCGACCACATCAATTCCATACACCCAGCCATCAGATTCACCATGGAAGTCGAAAATGATGGCAAGCTACCCTTTTTGGATGTCCTAATCAAAAGGAGACCTGATGGTTCAATGAGCCACTCTGTCTACAGGAAAGCCACCCACACGGATGCTTATCTAAAACCGGATTCCCACCACCATCCATCCCAGAAGAATTCCCTCATCAAGACTCTATATCATAGAGCCCAATGCATCTCCGACCATGAACACATTTCCAGTGAACTCAAACACGTACGCCAAGCTCTTAAGGCTAATGGTTACTCCGACTACACAATCCGCAAAGCCATCACTCCAACCATCAAGAAGGATCCTGTTGAGGAGCCTTTCAAGACCATCACCTTACCCTACATTGCTGGGGTCACAAAAAAGATCTCCAAAATCCTGATTAAACACAAGATCCAGGTCCGATTCAACACAGTACATAAAATCCGTGATCTGGTCCCGTCTGTAAAAGATGTGGTTCCAGACATACAGTATCCTGGCGTCTACAAACTAAGTTGCCTCTGTGGTAGCAGTTACATTGGAGAAACCAAACGACATGTCTCGGACCGCATCCGTGAACATAAGGCAGACCTGAAACACGGTAGGACAAACACCTCAGCCGTGGCAGATCACTGTTACAATTCAGTGGGCTTACATGACATTGACTTCTCCAAGACAGAGGTTCTCTGCAAGCCATCTGGCTATCATGAGAGATTCGTTCATGAGGCGATCCACATATACAAACACAGAGACAATTTCAACCGAGAAGATGGATTCTGGCTTAGCAATCATTGGAAGGACGTAATAAACCATTTCGGATCTTAACTGATTGTGTTCACGTTTACGGTGACTTTCAGACCGCGTTCCACTCACTGGCATGGTGCAGTGTGCAGAGTAATGTATGGTGTCGTAATTGTATAGTAAACATATAGCAGTGTGATACACATTAGGGTGGGTAGAATAATACATAGTGTTATATTAAAATGGATAAGGCAGCAACTGCAGCAGCAGCAAGTGCAGCAGCAGCAGCAAGTGCAGCAGCAGCAACTGCAGCAGCAGCAACTGCAGCAGCAGCAGAAACTGCAGCAGTAGCAGTAACTGCAGCAGCAGCAGTAACTGCAGCTCCCTTTGATGCTGTTAATCCTGCATAATGCACATGCATATGCAGTACTAATCACATTCCTGCATTTCCCATAAATATGCTAAATCCCTTTTGATATGCAAATTCCTTTGTCAATGCGCCCAGCTTATATTTATGCTCCAAGCTCGTGTGCTGTTTCATTCAGACTCTGTCGCCTCGACGGACCTGGTTTTCACCTGAGGACGGCTGCTTGCGTTGTGGCCGAAACGTCGTGAGAATTGTTTTATTATGTTTTATTTTTATTATTTTATTACTTCCCTTCTACGTGACTTTACCGAAAGAACCAAGAAGATGAATCCCTGCAGTCACGAAAGCTTTAAATCGAAATTTAACCGCCTCTACGGGGAGGGTTTCCACATAACTTTGAGATCCTTCAACAAGCTCCGGGATAAGAAGGCTCAGCTAATCGAGTCTCTCACCTTTCTGAAGAGATGCCGCGACTCTAAGGTAATACCAAACGCATTTACACTAACTTCTGCTGCTGTAACTTCTTCTATTGCGATACGAATTCTGTCTAGAACTAGCTTAGCTCTTATCTCAGAGAAAATCAGACTTACGCGCACCGAACTAGATCAGTTAGACAAGACACTCTACAAATCACACTTATCTTTGAGTGTAACAATGTCCACATCGGATTGGGAACATGTGGAAAAAATGACTGCCTCTTCAGCTGCCGCTATGTCGACTAAATGTAAGGACAACTTGATTTCCAAATTCAACCGCCTCTCAAACAAGAAACCGGACCCACACATTGAAAAGCTAGATGTTAACAAAGTCGTAATTAATCGCAGTAACAGTCCTATTTCTGAAGGTTTGAAATCCGTTTTAGCTAAAGGACTAAACTTTGCAGTCACACCTAGACACATACCAGTTAATGATATAATTGCTCGAGTAGATGTAGCTCTCAAGGGCTTGAGTCACATCGCTGCAGACGTAGCAAGATCTGAAATCTCTGTAACCCTCAAAAACGCTAAGATGCCAGCTAGCAACATCAGCAAAGATGAGCGTTTTGAATTAGCTCAATTAAAAAAGAGGGATGACATTGTCATCCTCTCAGCCGACAAAGGCAATGCCACTGTCATCATGGACAAAATAGAATACAACAACAAAATTCAAGAACTACTCAACGATGGCAGCTATACAAAAATAAAAAGAGACCCCACCAACAGCCTCGTCTCCAAAACCAACAACATCATTTCTGCTTCAACCGCATTAATTGATCAGACCAAACAGTTCTCGTTGAAACCTTCTGCAGCCAGGCCACCAAGATTGTACGGCTTGCCAAAGATACATAAAGAAGATACACCTCTTCGTCCCATTGTCTCTACTATCAACTCCCCCACTTACAAACTGGCTCGTTTTTTGTCCGAAATCCTACGGCCTTTCACTGGAAAAACCACCTCTGCAGTACTAAACTCTACTGACCTGGTATCGACAATCAAGGGGATTGCCCTGTCCCCAGACGACCTGCTTGTCAGTTTTGATGTGGTTTCCTTGTTCACCAAGGTGCCTGTGCCTGACACCATCGCAATCATTGAAGACTTGGTTCATCAAGGACTGAATGCTGGGGTACCCCCCCTGGTGAGACACTGCTTAACCAATACATACTTCACCTGGAATGGAACCTTCTACAAGCAAATTGAGGGCACCCCAATGGGCTCCCCCCTATCTCCGGTTGTAGCCAACATCTTCATGGAGAAATTTGAGACGGACGCCATCCAGACTGCCACTCTACGCCCGACCTTATGGAAGAGGTACGTAGACGACACTTTTGTCATCTGGCCACATGGCCGGCCTGCTCTAGACCAATTTCTCGACCACATCAATTCCATACACCCAGCCATCAGATTCACCATGGAAGTCGAAAATGATGGCAAGCTACCCTTTTTGGATGTCCTAATCAAAAGGAGACCTGATGGTTCAATGAGCCACTCTGTCTACAGGAAAGCCACCCACACGGATGCTTATCTAAAACCGGATTCCCACCACCATCCATCCCAGAAGAATTCCCTCATCAAGACTCTATATCATAGAGCCCAATGCATCTCCGACCATGAACACATTTCCAGTGAACTCAAACACGTACGCCAAGCTCTTAAGGCTAATGGTTACTCCGACTACACAATCCGCAAAGCCATCACTCCAACCATCAAGAAGGATCCTGTTGAGGAGCCTTTCAAGACCATCACCTTACCCTACATTGCTGGGGTCACAAAAAAGATCTCCAAAATCCTGATTAAACACAAGATCCAGGTCCGATTCAACACAGTACATAAAATCCGTGATCTGGTCCCGTCTGTAAAAGATGTGGTTCCAGACATACAGTATCCTGGCGTCTACAAACTAAGTTGCCTCTGTGGTAGCAGTTACATTGGAGAAACCAAACGACATGTCTCGGACCGCATCCGTGAACATAAGGCAGACCTGAAACACGGTAGGACAAACACCTCAGCCGTGGCAGATCACTGTTACAATTCAGTGGGCTTACATGACATTGACTTCTCCAAGACAGAGGTTCTCTGCAAGCCATCTGGCTATCATGAGAGATTCGTTCATGAGGCGATCCACATATACAAACACAGAGACAATTTCAACCGAGAAGATGGATTCTGGCTTAGCAATCATTGGAAGGACGTAATAAACCATTTCGGATCTTAACTGATTGTGTTCACGTTTACGGTGACTTTCAGACCGCGTTCCACTCACTGGCATGGTGCAGTGTGCAGAGTAATGTATGGTGTCGTAATTGTATAGTAAACATATAGCAGTGTGATACACATTAGGGTGGGTAGAATAATACATAGTGTTATATTAAAATGGATAAGGCAGTAACTGCAGCAGCAGCAAGTGCAGCAGCAGCAGCAAGTGCAGCAGCAGCAACTGCAGCAGCAGCAACTGCAGCAGCAGCAGAAACTGCAGCAGTAGCAGTAACTGCAGCAGCAGCAGTAACTGCAGCTCCCTTTGATGCTGTTAATCCTGCATAATGCACATGCATATGCAGTACTAATCACATTCCTGCATTTCCCATAAATATGCTAAATCCCTTTTGATATGCAAATTCCTTTGTCAATGCGCCCAGCTTATATTTATGCTCCAAGCTCGTGTGCTGTTTCATTCAGACTCTGTCGCCTCGACGGACCTGGTTTTCACCTGAGGACGGCTGCTTGCGTTGTGGCCGAAACGTCGTGAGAATTGTTTTATTATGTTTTATTTTTATTATTTTATTACTTCCCTTCTACGTGACTTTACCGAAAGAACCAAGAAGATGAATCCCTGCAGTCACGAAAGCTTTAAATCGAAATTTGTTGTTATGATGTCATGTACAGTGAGGGAAAAAAGTATTTGATCCCCTGTTGATTTTGTACGTTTGCCCACTGACAAAGAAATGATCATCTTCTTGGTTCTTTCGGTAAAGTCACGTAGAAGGGAAGTAATAAAATAATAAAAATAAAACATAATAAAACAATTCTCACGACGTTTCGGCCACAACGCAAGCAGCCGTCCTCAGGTGAAAACCAGGTCCGTCGAGGCGACAGAGTCTGAATGAAACAGCACACGAGCTTGGAGCATATATATAAGCTGGGCGCATTGACAAAGGAATTTGCATATCAAAAGGAATTTAGCATATTTATGGGAAATGCAGGAATGTGATTAGTACTGCATATGCATGTGCATTATGCAGGATTAACAGCATCAAAGGGAGCTGCAGTTACTGCTGCTGCAGCAGTTGCTGCTGCTGCTGCAGTTTCTGCTGCTGCTGCAGTTGCTGCTGCTGCTACAGTTGCTGCTGCTGCAATTGCTGCTGCTGCTGCACTTGCTGCTGCTGCTGCAGTTGCTGCCTTATCCATTTTAATATAACACTATGTATTATTCTACCCACCCTAATGTGTATCATACTGCTATATGTTTACTGTACAATTACGACACCATACATTACTCTGCACACTGCACCATGCCAGTGAGTGGAACGCGGTCTGAAAGTCACCATAAACGTGAACACAATCAGTTAAGATCCGAAATGGTTTATTACGTCCTTCCAATGATTGCTAAGCCAGAATCCATCTTCTCGGTTGAAATTGTCTCTGTGTTTGTATATGTGGATCGCCTCATGAACGAATCTCTCATGATAGCCAGATGGCTTGCAGAGAACCTCTGTCTTGGAGAAGTCAATGTCATGTGAGCCCACTGAATTGTAACAGTGATCTGCCACGGCTGAGGTGTTTGTCCTACCGTGTTTCAGGTCTGCCTTATGTTCACGGATGCGGTCCGAGACATGTCGTTTGGTTTCCCCAATGTAACTGCTACCACAGAGGAAACTTAGTTTGTAGACGCCAGGGTACTGTATGTCTGGAACCACATCTTTTACAGACGGGACCAGATCACGGATTTTATGTACTGTGTTGAATCGGACCTGGATCTTGTGTTTAATCAGGATTTTGGAGATCTTTTTTGTGACCCCAGCAATGTAGGGTAAGGTGATGGTCTTGAAAGGCTCCTCAACAGGATCCTTCTTGATGGTTGGAGTGATGGCTTTGCGGATTGTGTAGTCGGAGTAACCATTAGCCTTAAGAGCTTGGCGTACGTGTTTGAGTTCACTGGAAATGTGTTCATGGTCGGAGATGCATTGGGCTCTATGATATAGAGTCTTGATGAGGGAATTCTTCTGGGATGGATGGTGGTGGGAATCCGGTTTTAGATAAGCATCCGTGTGGGTGGCTTTCCTGTAGACAGAGTGGCTCATTGAACCATCAGGTCTCCTTTTGATTAGGACATCCAAAAAGGGTAGCTTGCCATCATTTTCGACTTCCATGGTGAATCTGATGGCTGGGTGTATGGAATTGATGTGGTCGAGAAATTGGTCTAGAGCAGGCCGGCCATGTGGCCAGATGACAAAAGTGTCGTCTACGTACCTCTTCCATAAGGTCGGGCGTAGAGTGGCAGTCTGGATGGCGTCCGTCTCAAATTTCTCCATGAAGATGTTGGCTACAACCGGAGATAGGGGGGAGCCCATTGGGGTGCCCTCAATTTGCTTGTAGAAGGTTCCATTCCAGGTGAAGTATGTATTGGTTAAGCAGTGTCTCACTAGGGGGGGTACCCCAGCATTCAGTCCTTGATGAACCAAGTCTTCAATGATTGCGATGGTGTCAGGCACAGGCACCTTGGTGAACAAGGAAACCACATCAAAACTGACAAGCAGGTCGTCTGGGGACAGGGCAATCCCCTTGATTGTCGATACCAGGTCAGTAGAGTTTAGTACTGCAGAGGTGGTTTTTCCAGTGAAAGGCCGTAGGATTTCGGACAAAAAACGAGCCAGTTTGTAAGTGGGGGAGTTGATAGTAGAGACAATGGGACGAAGAGGTGTATCTTCTTTATGTATCTTTGGCAAGCCGTACAATCTTGGTGGCCTGGCTGCAGAAGGTTTCAACGAGAACTGTTTGGTCTGATCAATTAATGCGGTTGAAGCAGAAATGATGTTGTTGGTTTTGGAGACGAGGCTGTTGGTGGGGTCTCTTTTTATTTCTGTATAGCTGCCATCGTTGAGTAGTTCTTGAATTTTGTTGTTGTATTCTATTTTGTCCATGATGACAGTGGCATTGCCTTTGTCGGCTGAGAGGATGACAATGTCATCCCTCTTTTTTAATTGAGCTAATTCAAAACGCTCATCTTTGCTGATGTTGCTAGCTGGCATCTTAGCGTTTTTGAGGGTCACAGATATTTCAGATCTTGCTACGTCTGCAGCGATGTGACTCAAGCCCTTGAGAGCTACATCTACTCGAGCAATTATATCATTAACTGGTATGTGTCTAGGTGTGACTGCAAAGTTTAGTCCTTTAGCTAAAACGGATTTCAAACCTTCAGAAATAGGACTGTTACTGCGATTAATTACGACTTTGTTAACATCTAGCTTTTCAATGTGTGGGTCCGGTTTCTTGTTTGAGAGGCGGTTGAATTTGGAAATCAAGTTGTCCTTACATTTAGTCGACATAGCGGCAGCTGAAGAGGCAGTCATTTTTTCCACATGTTCCCAATCCGATGTGGACATTGTTACACTCAAAGATAAGTGTGATTTGTAGAGTGTCTTGTCTAACTGATCTAGTTCGGTGCGCGTAAGTCTGATTTTCTCTGAGATAAGAGCTAAACTAGTTCTAGACAGAATTCGTTTCGCATTAGAAGAAGTTACAGCAGCAGATGTTAGTGTAAATGCGTTTGGTATTACCTTAGAGTCGCGGCATCTCTTCAGAAAGGTGAGAGACTCGATTAGCTGAGCCTTCTTATCCCGGAGCTTGTTGAAGGATCTCAACATAAGGCAGACCTGAAACACGGTAGGACAAACACCTCAGCCGTGGCAGATCACTGTTACAATTCAGTGGGCTCACATGACATTGACTTCTCCAAGACAGAGGTTCTCTGCAAGCCATCTGGCTATCATGAGAGATTCGTTCATGAGGCGATCCACATATACAAACACAGAGACAATTTCAACCGAGAAGATGGATTCTGGCTTAGCAATCATTGGAAGGACGTAATAAACCATTTCGGATCTTAACTGATTGTGTTCACGTTTACGGTGACTTTCAGACCGCGTTCCACTCACTGGCATGGTGCAGTGTGCAGAGTAATGTATGGTGTCGTAATTGTACAGTAAACATATAGCAGTATGATACACATTAGGGTGGGTAGAATAATACATAGTGTTATATTAAAATGGATAAGGCAGCAACTGCAGCAGCAGCAGCAAGTGCAGCAGCAGCAGCAATTGCAGCAGCAGCAACTGCAGCAGCAGCAGCAACTGCAGCAGCAGCAGAAACTGCAGCAGCAGCAGCAACTGCTGCAGCAGCAGTAACTGCAGCTCCCTTTGATGCTGTTAATCCTGCATAATGCACATGCATATGCAGTACTAATCACATTCCTGCATTTCCCATAAATATGCTAAATTCCTTTTGATATGCAAATTCCTTTGTCAATGCGCCCAGCTTATATATATGCTCCAAGCTCGTGTGCTGTTTCATTCAGACTCTGTCGCCTCGACGGACCTGGTTTTCACCTGAGGACGGCTGCTTGCGTTGTGGCCGAAACGTCGTGAGAATTGTTTTATTATGTTTTATTTTTATTATTTTATTACTTCCCTTCTACGTGACTTTACCGAAAGAACCAAGAAGATGAATCCCTGCAGTCACGAAAGCTTTAAATCGAAAAGAAATGATCAGTCTATAGTTTTAATGGTAGGTTTATTTGAACAATGAGAGACAGAATAACAACAACAAAATCCAGAAAACGCATGACCCCCTCTCAATCAGAAAGATTTCTGGCTCCCAGGTGTTTTTTATACAGGTAACAAGCTGAGATAAGGAGCACACTCTGAAAGGGAGTGCTCCTAATCTCAGCTTGTTACCTGTATAAAAGACACCTGTTCACAGAAGCAATCAATCAGATTCCAAACTCTCCACCATGGCCAAGACCAAAGAGCTCTCCAAGGATGTCAGGGACAAGATTGTAGATCTACACAAGGCTGGAATGGGCTACAAGACCATCGCCAAGCAGCTTGGTGAGAAGGTGACAACAGTTGGTGCGATTATTTGCAAATGGAAGAAACACAAAATAACTGTCAATCTCCCTCGGCCTGGGGCTCCATGCAAGATCTCACCTCGTGGAGTTGCAATGATCATGAGAACGGTGAGGAATCAGCCCAGAACTACACGGGAGGATCTTGTCAATGATCTCAAGGCAGCTGGGACCACAATCACCAATAAAACAGTTGGTAACACACTATGCCGTGAAGGACTTAAATCCTGCAGCACCCGCAAGGTCCCCCTGCTCAAGAAAGCACATATACATGCCCGTCTGAAGTTTGCCAATGAACATCTGAATGATTCAGAGGACAACTGCGTGAAAGTGTTGTGGTCAGATGAGACCAAAATGGAGCTCTTTGGCATCAACTCGCCGTGTTTGGAGGAGGAGGAATGCTGCCTATGACCCCAAGAACACCATCCCCACGGTCAAATATGGAGGTGGAAACATTATGCTTTGGGGGTGTTTTTCTGCTAAGGGGACAGGACAACTTCACCGCATCAAAGGGACGATGGACGGGGCCATGTACCGTCAAATCTTGGGTGAGAACCTCCTTCCCTCAGCCAGGGCATTGAAAATGGGTCGTGGATGGGTATTCCAGCATGACAATGACCCAAAACACACAACCAAGGCAACAAAGGAGTGGCTCAAGAAGAAGCATATTAAGGTCCTGGAGTGGCCTAGCCAGTCTCCAGACCTTAATCCCATAGAAAATCTGTGGAGGGAGCTGAAGGTTCGAGTTGCCAAACGTCAGCCTCGAAACCTTAATGACTTGGAGAAGATCTGCAAAGAGGAGTGGGACAAAATCCCTCCTGAAATGTGTGCAAACCTGGTGGCCAACTACAAGAAACGTCTGACCTCTGTGATTGCCAACAAGGGTTTTGCCACCAAGTACTAAGTCATGTTTTGAGAGGGGTCAAATACTTATTTCCCTCATTAAAATGCAAATCAATTTATAACATTTTTGACATGCGTTTTTCTGGATTTTGTTGTTATTCTGTCTATTACTGTTTAAATAAACCTACCATTCAAATTATAGACTGATCATTTCTTCGTCAGTGGGCAAACGTACAAAATCAGCAGGGGACCAAATACTTTTTCCCTCACTGTATGCAGCTGAAGTTAGATCTATTCATCCGAGCATTCAAGCAAATCTGAGCCTGGCTTCCACCTCGAAGTTTTGATTGAACATTAATTTATGCATTTCTGCATAATACAAATAGTATTATTTTCAAGACACTTTGTTATTATAGCTGAATTTTTCTTAAATATTCCTTTCATAGCTAGACAGCCGAAATTGTGTGCTTGGAGTTTTGGATAAAGATTCATTTTGAAGATACTAGAGCATCCAGGCATATTTATGACCATTTGCCCTCTCATTGTGTGTCTTAACAACCCGCGTGATGAATTGGGGAATTATTTTCACTATATCATTAATATATGAATAAGTATAGATGTGTAAGTCATGTGTGACTGTGTATATATGCATTCCTCTGTGCCTTGATACTGACGTAGATGGTTTGGATATGTTCTTCTGTCTGCAGCTGACGCTTTCTCTGACTCTTCCTCTGCAGAATTGGTCTGATGGAGCAAAGGGACTCGGCGCAGCTCGGTACAAGAAGGAAACAATGCGACCAGTATGCAGACAGCACGGATCGTACTGGAAGTTTGACACAACACCAGAGAACTCACACAGGAGAGAACCCCTTCAAGTGCAGTGTGTGTGAGAAGGCATTTGCAACGTTATCAAATGTTAAGCGCCACCAGAGAACACACACAGGAGATAAACCCTTCAAGTGCACTGTGTGTGAGAAGGCATTTGCAACGTTATCAAATCTTCAGAGCCACCAGAGAACGCACACGGGAGCTAAACCCTTCAAGTGCACTCTGTGTGAGAAGACATTTGCACGGTCATCACATCTTCACGACCACGAAAGAACACACACAGGACAGAAACCCTTCAGGTGCACTATGTGTGAGAAGGCATTTGCACAGTCATCACATCTTCAGAGCCACCAGAGAACACACACAGGAGAGAAACCCTTCAAGTGCACTGTGTGTGGGAAGGCATTTGCACAGTCATCACATCTTCAGAGCCACCAGAGAACACACACAGAGAAACCCTTCAATTGCACTCTGTGCAGGAAGGCGTTTGCACTGTCATCACATCTTCAAAGACACCAGAGAAGACACAGGCATCAGAAGATCCCCAAGGAGCGGGGTCTGAAATCGGCTTGTGTCAGTCCAAGTGCTGCAATGAGCCCATCCCTGCTGAAAAAAGAACCAGAATTTAATTCCAGCTTGGACGCAATTAAATGTATCAAGGTAGATTTTGAAGAGGTGAAATGTGAAGAAGTGATGGTGAAGAGCGAAGAAGCGATGGTAAAATGTGAAGATGAAGATTCAACTACAAAATCGGACCTTTACATCGATGGAGGCAACGTGAAGCAGGAGGAGAATTCTGACTGTGAGGCAGAGCGAGACAACTCCCAGGAGTTTGTGGAAGTGGAGGTGTGGGTGGACTTCTTAGACAATACAACGTCAAATGGAGACCCGGTAGATGTGTAAGCTTGAGACAATGAAGCTCCAATATATGCACCTTTGTCACAGGCCTTTAATTAAAATAACGTGAAGTTGCACACTAAATTCCTAGGTTCAACCTGCAGAGTAAGAGCAGCCAGTATTTGCGAACCTGTGGGTTGGGTAGATCTCTAACCAGGAGCCAATAATCTCCGAAGCATTCTCTGTTATACTATGTTATAATAATTTTAGCATTTACATGGTGCTTGCTTAATCGCCTCAGCAACTCAGTTTTGTATCATCTCATCACAAACACTCGAAGAGCATGTTGTATATATGCCTTTTCCATAAAATTATTATGAGTGATTTTTTTCTATTTTTTGTAATAATTTTGATCGGGATGTAGCGCTGTGGCATGGAAAGGGTGAGTCTCCCCCCCTGCCTCCTGCCTTGCCACGCAAAAGACAGCTGTAGGATAATTACTCACAAGCCTGTTTGGGAAGTCATAAAATGTAATACAAAATGGCAAACCCAAGGGGAGGGGGTCTAATGAGATTCTGCGGGAAGTCCCTAGTTGACTTCAAGAGAAGGCCGCCATAAAGGAAAAACCCCACAATAAAACAAAAGACGAAAACAGCAGTGGTCATGAACCTCCCTTGGACAGCGAAATTCACCCAAGGGCAGTTAATCATTACGAGTTAACTGGGGTTTTTAAAAATACAACAGTAAGGTTTTAAGCTTAGCTATATCTTCAACCTCAGGATATCAAAATATAACTTGAGAATAAGAAGCACGGATCCCTGGCAATACAGACTGGGAACAAATGTTAATTAAACCCTCGTAATATCCTTGGTAACAACTATGGTATACCACAAATCTTGGTTAAGCATAAACCAAGTAATTATGAAAGTATTAGACCTAGGGTCATTCGGAAGAGATAATGCGAAATATGTCAATCAAACGACCAAGATAATATGTATTCCACGGGATCAGAGCCTCGCCCAACCGCCTTTGTCTTCCAGTAGCTAACACAGTACATGGTCAGTTTAACACGTAGGCTTTCGCGACCAATATTAGTCAAATGTGTCGTAACCCTCCACCATCCGACACTGACAAACAGTAAAAAAAAATATGTCGCGTTTTTTACCAAGACAAATAGTTCACTACTTTAGCCCACCACCGGTGTGTTGAGTGATTCAACATCATTTAAAAATTTTAGTACAACATTTCGCTGGTAATTACATCCAGCATCATCGGGCAATTTGCCAGAATGGTGAGGACCTCCACTCGCTCCCGGTCTTAAATGGAGCAACAGGGTGATGTCATCTTTTAGCTCAATCTGGTGCAGTGATTCGAGACAGGGAGGGTATTGTAATTATATAATTGACTAGCTTTACTACCTGGCTTCGCCCGGGACTTAGATTCACTACGCCTGGCCGCCTTTGTCTCCCCAGTGGCGATGTTCACACACCATACCAGTTACTCGTTTGAGGCTGAGTCGACCTAGGGGAGGCCCAGGACCGGTTCAAATTATCGTCACCGGTAGTGGCCGTGAGCGGGAATCAAACTCTGATCGCCAGGTTCGTAGCGCAGCCCGCTAACCACTACACTACAATGCGTTACGCTTCCACATGCGCGGGTCACATGACAGATTTGATGTCACAGCTCACGCAAAAAATATATGCTCCCCCCAAAAAAAAGTGTGTACAGTCTGGAAAGTACCCACATGGCAAGTTTGTTGCATATCGGGAAGTACGCTAAACATTTTGAACAGACACACATAATCACAACTTTGGCTTTTATGTGTAATGGGTTCCGGAGACACTTGTAGACGTAACTTCTTTATTACGATACCACACTCCAACAGTCCTCTGTTACAACCTAGGGACACAGCCTAGGGACACAGCCTACTCTGGCTACGCTCTCGGGTCCTCCGGCTACAATTACCCTAGGGGAGGCTACCTGACCCGACCCAGCCAAGGTGCGGGTCTCGACTCTGGCTTCCTTGAAACTCGCCCTTACAAGGACGTAGAGCCGGAAGTCCCAGAGTCCCACCACTGCCCGCACAGCGTGCCGGCCCTTACAAGGACAAGCGGGGCGAGGGGGTCCAGGGTCCTATACTGGCTGGTCTTGGGTCTTGAGCTGTGACTGGTCCCGATCGACTGGGGAGGTCCCCTTTAATGTCCCTTTGCCCATCAAGGGGTGGCGTTACGTGGGATCGTAGATCCCCCGCAGCCCCCCCCCCCTTTTGGCGGTACGGGGCACCCTTGCAGATGGACCTCGTCTACCACTGCCGGTAAGTTTGGCCCATTTACGGCACTACATACGTATAAGGAGATTGGTAATCATTCAATTGTTGTTAATTGCTATTTGTTTCCCCTATAAGGAATGGGAATTGTAATATATACTTTTTAAAATAATATGCTTCCAGGCCGCACTAAGCCTGTAGCTGTTAGAGCGATTAAAGTTACTTGTATTTCACTCAATTTCAATGGATTATCTAATTAGTCTTGGCCAGTAATAATTAGTTTTACACAACACTTCAACGTTATCAAAATCAATTGAGTGTCTTTGACAAGTATGCTCTGCCACTGCCGACAGTTGTGTTTGAGATTATTTAATAAGACTAAAAGAACACCAAAGAAAGTACTGTCTGTGAAAAGGCATTTGCACGGTCATCAGTTCTTCTGATCCACCAGAGAACACACGGGAGAAACCCTTCATGTGCAGTGTGTGTGGGGAAGGCATTTTCAAGTTCACCTGCTCTTAAAAATCACCAGAGAACACAGGCATCAGAAGATCCCCAAGGATCAGAGTCTCAAATCGGCTTGTGAAAGTCAAAAGTCTTGCAAGGCGTTCATCCTTAATGATAAGAACTACAAGAAAATCCCAGCTTGGACACTTTAAAATGTATCAAGGTGAAATTTGAAGAGGCAGTAGGTGAAATGTGAAGATGCGGCAGTGAAGAGCGAAGAAGTGATGGTAAAATGTGAAGATGAAGATTCAACTCCAAAATCGGACCTTCACACCGATGGAGGCAACGTGTAGCAGCAGAAGAATTCTGACTGAGGCAGAGCGAGGCAACTCCCAGCAGTTTGTGGAAGTGTGGCTCGATTTCTTAGAAAATACAAAGTCAAATGGAGACCCGGTAGATGTGTAGTCTTGAGACAATGAAGCTCCAATAGATTTGTCACAGGTCTTTTATGAAATGATGACAAGTTGCACTCAATTCCTAGGTTCAACCTGCAGAGTAAGAGCAGCCAGTATTTGCGGACCTCTGGGTTGGGTAGATCTCTAAACAGGAGTAAGAGCCAATAAGCTCCCAAGCATTCACTATATTATGATAATATTTGCATTAATGTGGAGCTTAATTGCCCATAATTAGATCACATTAATTTAAATGTTTAGTGAAACCCGCCACTACGCGATTTGTTCTCCAACACACCGGTGTGCTGTACTAGTGTAGTGTAATAACGCTGACTGTTGTCCAGCAATGGCAACTGCGGTCGACAAATAGTACACACGCCAGTGAGCATATACACCGGTGTGTCGGCAGGGAAGAAGAACTGGGGCAAGGGTCACGGAAGACTCCATCTGGAAGCTCCTGGAACCTGCTAGTGGGTTCGAGAAGGGAGGCACGGCCAGGGCGGAGCCAGGCCACACTGGGTAGCATAAAAGCAGCTGAGAGTGGGAGCTCAGGGTTCATCTCCTCGTGGCTGTCATCTTTGCCGCCTTCGTCAATGCCGTCTTCGCTAGATATTGCACGGCCAGATAGTTGTTGGCTGTCTCGGTCAGCGCCATTGGTGTTACATGGTCAGGGATATGTTTATGCTAGGTTTGACGACGAGGGAGCGCGATGGCAAACCTGTGAAGGTATTAATAAAGGTGCCCCCTTAGAAACCTTGTCTCCCGCGCCACCGTAGCACTCCAACCTGCCGGCAACATCTTCCCAAGCTCCATGTTGCTTTCCGTGACTGCCGTGTGCAAAGTGTCAGGGGCTGGATCTGATTTGATGCTACTGCGGATTTCAGGGACGGGCCGTGCCCTTAGGCCATTGTTTTTTTGTTCCCATTCCTCGGAATCCCAAGGAATGCAAAACCCTGCCAAGGCGGGGGTGACCAGTGTCGAGGACCGGCTCACGTGAGCTATGTTCTGGTAAAGGCCGACTCTCCCTTGTAAGGTGAGATTCGGGGGGGTTGTGTATATTGTTTGGCTTGTGTTATCGGCTCTCGGGGGGGGGGGGGGGGGCGGCGTCACGGTTATGCGGTCCCTGATGGGGTTCTTGCCCATGCCGCAGTTGCGCTTCGTGTTGGCGGTTTGTGGGAAGGTTGCCGCGGGTTGTGCTTTTTGTTGCCGGTCCGCGGGGGCGCCGGAGTGGCACTACGTGGTTATGGTTCGCAGGAGACGCTGCGGTTGTGCTGTATGGTCGCGGGAAGTGTTGCAACCAAGGTTTTCTTTTTTGGGGTAAATTGTTTTTTCGTGTTGGTGGTGTTCCTCGGGGTTGGGGTTGCTCTGCCTGTCCACCGGTTGCAGTTGCAACGGCAACTGCGGTGGACAAACAGTGCACACGACGGTGAGCACATACACGAGTGTGTCGGCAGGGCGGAGGAACTGGGGCAAGAGTCATGGAAGACCCTATGTGGAAGCCCCTGGAACCTGCTAGAGGGTTCGAGAAGAAAGGCGCGACCAATGCGGAGCCAGGCCGCGCTGGGTACAATAAAAGCAGCTGAGAGCGGGAACTGAGCGCTGCCGGTTCTGGGAGTGGGCTCGTATCGTCGTCACTGTCATCTTTGCTAGATATTGTGCGGCCGGATAGTTGTTGGCTGTCTCGGTCAGCGCCATTGGTGTTCCACTGTCAGGTCTGTGTTTAGGCTAGGCTAGACGACTAGAGAGAGCGCATTTATATTTAAGCAATCTAACCCAAAAAAAATCTGATGAATGATATTGGTCGTGAGAGCCTACGCGTTAAACTTGCTTAATTGCCTCAGCAATTCAGAGTTTTGTATCATATCTCATCACAAACACTCGAAGAGCACCCCTAAGTGGCAGCTGCCTCTGTGTGGCATAAGGTGGCCCAGCACCAGCCTGCATGTGGGCATGAGTCTGGCAGTCAGGGGCGATAATTGATGTGTAATCTCAATGACACCAACATGCAAAGACCTATGTGTTTTGAATGACACAATAGTATGTTTTACATCCACTCTTTAAGCAGACGGTGCATATTTTTGTTGAGGTTACTGGAGTAGCCAGGGGTGCCTGTCGGATTTAAACCTTGAACCTCTGCAATAAATAGAGAATGCGCTACCACTTGGCTTCCCTCAATCTGAGTGTAGGCATGCCAGCCAGTCTTCTTGGTTCTTTCGGTAAAGTCACGTAGAAGGAAAATAATAAAAAGAAAAGATAATAAAATAATTCTCACGACGTTTCGGCCACAACGCAAGCAGCCGTTTGTGGCCGAAACGTCGTGAGAATTATTTTATTATGTTTTATTTTTATGTTATTATTTTCCTTCTACGTGACTTTACCAAAAGAACCAAGGAGATCATTCCCTGCAGTCACGAAAGCTTTAAATCGAAATGCCAGCCAGTGTTTCTAACCAGCGCAGATGTTCCATTTAGAGGGGTCCACGTTTCACATGCCTAGAGAATGGAGGGCATGACTGTTGCCGAGAAGACCCGGAGCTTCATGCGGAGCGACAGGCCAGGTAGCTTCCACACAGCATTGCAGAGCTGATGAAAAGATAATGCCGCCCGACTGATTCGGACCACCCACACACCGTCCACATACGCAGGGTAGACGTATTGTGTACACAATGTATATACAGCGTACACACAGTCTGCGCATACACTGTATACACAAACACTAACAAAAACAATTACTGTCATTCGCCAATACGTGGTGGTGATGTCACCATGGCGCTTGTACCAGGCTATGTGCACGTTAAGGCCAGGTCAAGTGTCGAACTCCCGCCAGCAGGAAGTCACAGGGCAGACTCAGGTGCCATTGTTCAACTGAGATGGCTGGCCGATGCACCACCTGTGCCCCCTACTGGGCCAACAGTGTACACACACACGGTGTGTGCGCGCGCACCGTGTGTGTGTACACAGTTTGTATACAGAGGCCGTCCATAAATGACGTCACGCGATTTTGGACGATTTTGACCCCCCCCCTCCTTCGTCACACGACGTCACAAAAAGTCAGACCCCCCCCCCCCTCAAATATGACGTCACAAAGCTCTGCCCGCCCTCCCCCCCAAAAAACATGCTTCAAATCGCTTTAAACTATTATCATTGTAGTGCGTATTTAATGTGGCGCTACACTCTGATGTTGTAATAGAAAACATTTATTAAAAAATCTATTTAATTAAGTCGAACGTGTTGTCTATATATATTTAAGTTGCGCATTTTGATGTGACGTCACATTTATCACACCCCCCCCATCGTCACAAATCGTCACAAATGTCTGACCGTCCCCTCCCCATTTGCGAGACGTCATTTATGGACGGCCCCACACACTGTTTACACAGTTTGTACACACACACACTGTATACACAGTTTGTACACACACACACTGTATACACAGTTTGTACACACACACACTGTTTACACAGTTTGTACACACACACACACTGTATACACAGTTTGTACACACAATGTTCACGTTGTTAAGCTCGCGCACCCAAAGGGTAAATGTTCAATAGAGGGATCAATGGAATAGGAATCTTAATGAACTTCAACTCTAACCCCGCTGTCTGACGTCACCACTGCATTATCTCATCGGCGTGAGGGGGGGGTGAACCCCGCTAGTGACGTCATGTCATCTCGTGCTGCCGCGTGACGTCACGAGATACCAGGAAGCTGCTGATCCGCGCGCGCTCACTGAGATCCGAGGTGAGAAGTTCACATCGTGGTTGTTGTTTACCCAGGTAGAGCCTCGCTCCTCTCGGAGGGATATCAATTGAGTTGCAGCGAGGATGGAATCGATGTCCAGGTTGGAACATTACAACGCGGGGCCTACCCACGCGGGGCCTTGCCTCCTGCCCTCGCCTAATTGCATTTGCTTGAATTCTCTGCTTAAATATAATTTGTCTTCATCTGGCTCACTACTTTGAAACTTTGTTTCTTTTAAATATTTCGACAGTTTTTTTTATCTTACCAGGTCAAGCCCCCTTCAGCTGCTATACCGCTCTTGTTTTCAGAAGCGACCTGCCCACAACAAAGTGGAGCTATACTACACTTTGTGTAGCTATACTAACACTATAGCAGTGTGTACTGGCTGTAGTAGCTATACTAATTCTATAGCAGTGTGTACTGGCTGTAGTCGTAGCTATACTATATAGCAGTGTGTACTAGCTGTAGTAGTAGATATACAAACTCCATATCAGTGTGTACTGGCTGTAGTAGTAGTACTAACTGTATAATAGTAATCTTTGGTTCTTTCGTTGAGTCATATAGATAGAAAAATAATAATACAAATAAAGTGAATAATGACGTGAATAAAAATAATACAAATAACCATTAATGTAAACTGTAGCCTGGTTATTAAGTTTTGTGAGTGTACTGGCAGTCTATGATGTAGACTATAGAAATGGTTATTAATAACTAAGAATAAGTCTATAGACTGCCAGTACACTCGCTCAGCTGAATAACCATTGCTACAGTCTACATTATAGACTGCCAGTACACTCACCAAACTTAATAAGCAGGCTACAGCCTACATTATAGAGTGCCAGTACACTCACCGAGGTTAAGAATTATGCTAGTCTACATTATAGACTGCCAGTACACTCACCCAGCCTAATAACCATTGCTACAGTCTACATAGACTGCCAGTGCACTAATCGAGGTTAAGAACCAGGCTACAGTCCACATTATAGACTGCCAGTACACTCACCCAGCTTAATAATCATTGCTACAATCCATATTATAGACTGCCAGTACACTCACCAAACTTAATGAGCAGGCTACAGACTACATTATAGAGTGCCAGTACACTCACCGATGTTAGGAACCAGGCTGCAGTCTACATTATCGACTGCCAGTACGCTCACCAAGGTTAAGAATGATGCAAGTCCACATTATAGACTGCCAGTACACTCACCCAGTTTAATAACCATTGCTACAGTCTACATTATAGACTGCCAGTACACTCACCCAGCTTAATAACCATTGCTACAATCCATATTATAGACTGCCAGTACACTCACCAAACTTAATGAGCAGGCTACAGACTACATTATAGAGTGCCAGTACACTCACCGAGGTTAGGAACCAGGCTGCAGTCTACATTATCGACTGCCAGTACGCTCACCAAGGTTAAGAATGATGCTAGTCCACATTATAGACTGCCAGTACACTCACCCAGCTTAATAACCATTGCTATAGTCTAATCTTGATTTTAAGCTTTCGTGACTGCAGGAATCCATACTCTTTGGTTCTTTCGGTAAATTCACGTAGGTAGAAAATATAATAGAGCACGACGTTTCGATCACAACTCAAGCAACTGTCATCAGGTGTGAAACAAACAGCAGGACGACTGCTGACATAGGAGAAAGAGCTGCTGCAACAAGAGTTTACATAGGATTTTGGTGGGCCCAACCCAAGGATAAGTGGGCGGAGCTAGAGAAGGAATTTGTACATAAATGTAAATGTGAGAGATTAGCATGTCAATGTGAGACGGCCCAGCCACCGGGGGTGTGCCAATGAGAAGATTAGCATGTCATTGTCAGAGAGCCCAGCAACAGGAAACAAAAAACCCTTAAGAGCAAGAGGTACACATGGTGAGAGAGAGACACAGAGAGAGAGAGACAGAGTCGGAAATAACAGCTCACATAGGCAGGTAGGATGAAAACATCACAGTCAGTTAAGACTTTACTTGGTTAA
The DNA here is from genome assembly GCF_015708825.2 of Lethenteron reissneri. NCBI lineage: Eukaryota > Metazoa > Chordata > Hyperoartia > Petromyzontiformes > Petromyzontidae > Lethenteron > Lethenteron reissneri. Next base: position 226,307 of record NW_026890827.1, on the reverse strand, counting down.
TAACGTCCTTCCAATGATTGCTCAGGTTGTACCCATCTTCTCAGTTGAAGTTGTGTTTGTGTTTATATATCTGGATGGCTTCATGAACAAATCTTTGATGATGGCCGGTGGGTTTGCAGAGTACCTTCGTCTTGGAAAAGTCTATTTCGTGTGAGCCCACAGCGTTAAAACAATGATCAACAATGGCAGAGGTATTGATCCTACCGTGTTTCAGATCTGCCTTGTGTTCGCGAACACGGTCCGAGACATGTCGTTTCGTTTCCCCAATGTAACTGCTGCCGCAGCCACAACTCAGTTTGTAGACACCAGGGTATTGCATGTCAGGCATCACATCCTTCACAGATGGGATCTAATCACGGATTGTGTACTGTGTTGAAACAACCTCGATCTTGTGTTTGTTTAAGATTTTTGGAAATATTTTTGGTAACCTCTGCTATGTATGGCAAAGTGATGGTTTTGATTGGATCCTAAGATGGTTGTCTCCCCATGGCTGGGGAGACAGCTTTGCGGATTGTACTGTCAGAATATCCATTCATCCTGAGGGCTTGGTGTACGTGCTCCAGCTCACTGGCTAGGTGGCGCTGGTCGGAGATGCAACGGGCCCTATTGTGTAGTGTTTTGATGAGGGAATTCTTCTGGGCTGGACGGTGGTGGGAGTCAGGCTTTAGATAGGCATCCATGTGGATGGCTTTCCTGTAGACAGTGTCCCAACGAGCCACCAGGTCTCTTCTCGATCACAACATCCAGGAATGGTAGCTTGCCATCATTTTTCACTTCCATGGTGAATTTGATAGATGGGTGTTTGGAATTGATGTGGTTGAGCGTTAATATGGCTACTACTACGGCCAGTACACACTGCTATAGAGTTAGTATAGCTACTATACTTTTTAGCAGCGTGTACTGGCTGTAGTAGTAGCTAGACTAACTCTATAGCAGTGTGTACTGGCTGTATTAGTAGCTATACTAACTCTATAGCAGTGTGTACTGGCTGTAGTAGTAGCTATACTAACTCTAAAACAGTGTGTCCTGGCTGTAGTAGTAAGGGAGAACCCATTGGGGTACCCTCATTTAGTTTGTAGAATGTACCATTCCAGGTGAAGTAAGTGTTGGTAAGGCAGTGCCTTACCAAAGTTGGTACATCTGGATTCAGTCACTGTTGGACCAAGTCTTCAATGATTGCAATGGTGTCAGGTACAGGTACCTTGGTGAACAAGGAGTCTACATTGAAACTGGCAAGCAAATCAATCGGAGACAGTGAGATGTCCTTGATTAGTGAAACCAAGTGAGCTGAGTTAAATACAGATGAGGTGGTCGTGCCCGTGAAAGGAAGCAGGGTCTCAGACAGAAATCGGGCCAGTTTGTGGGTGGGTGAGTTAATGGTGAAAACGATACTTTGTGGATTTTTGTAAGGCCATCAAATCTGGGTGGTCTAGCAGCCAAATGTTTTAGAGAGAGCTGCTTGGTCGGTTTGATTAGAGAAGTCGGATTAGTGATGATATTGTTGGTTTTCGTGGCTAGGCAGTTGGTGGGATCTCTTGATTTTGGTATAGCTGCCATCATTAAGAAGGTCCTGAATTTTGTTGTTGTAAGTGGTTTTATCCAGGATGACAGTGGCATTGCCTTTGTCGGCGGAGAGGATAACAATGTCACCTCTCTTTTTTAATTGAGCGAGTTCAAAACGCTCGTCCTTGCTGATGTTGCTAATGGGTTTCTTAGCGTCTTTGAGGATAGCAGCGATTTCAAATCTTGCAACGTCTGCCGGGATGTGTCCCAAACCTTTGAGGGCTATGTCGACCTGGGCAATGATATCACACACTGGGATGTGTTTAGGGGAGACTGTGAAATTCAACCCTTTAGCTAGTACCGATTTTAGGCTGTCGGAAATTGGGCTGTTACTCTGATTGATACAAATCTTGTTAACATCTGACTTTTTAATGTGTGGCTTGGTCTTCTTTTTTGACAGGTGATTGAATTTAGCAATCAAGTTAACTTTACGTTTAGTTGACATTGAAGTAGCTGAAGAAACTGTCATGTTATCTACATGGTCCCAATCAGATGTGGACATTTTATCTGTTAATGCTAAGTGTGATTGTAAGAGAGTCTTGTCTAAATTATCAAGTTAAAATCGGAGCAATCTTATTCTCTCTGAGATTAGAGCTAGGCTGTCCCTAAACATAGTCTACAATATAGACTGCCAGTACACTTAACTCCGATTAAGAACCAGGCCTACATTAGTGTTTCTTTTTATTTTTACTATTTCGATTTTAATTAACTTCTTTTTGTTATTTTTTTTTCTATCTACGTGACTGTACCGAAATAACCAAGAATATAATACTTAACAGTGCCGTGGTAAAGCCTAGTCCCATGCAGGGGCCCCGGCCTCGCGCATGCACAGATGTGTGCTTTGGCACGCGCTCAGCGTAGTAATTTAATCATTAATAGTACTAAATTGTTATACCATGGGACCTCCTTCGCCTTTTGGCGTCCTCTGGTCTAACACTGTTTGAGACTAGGCTCGAAAGAAAGCTGTCTATGGTGTAGACCAATCAGTTTCAAGGACAATGCATATAGTATGTGATTTTTTTTTAGCATTTTGACTGCAAATATTGTGGTTAATGCAGACATGAATCCTTGTAAAATGGTTTCAGTTTTGTTGCCAAAAAAAAAGGGGAACCCTATTATTATATTTTGGTACTAGCAAAGGAGGTCTAATGATGTAGATGCTTACCCTGAGCCCTCATTACTTTGATAGTGCATTGTCTTTGAGCTGTACGCCTTTTGGCGTCATCTGGTCTTCCAATTGAGACGAGGCTCTAAAGAAAGCTATCTCTGGTGTGGACCAATCAGTTTCAAGGACAATGCATATATTATCAGTGTTATTTTTGTTTGCATTTTGACTGCAAGTATTGTGGTTAATGCAGACATGACTCCTTGTAAAAAGGTTTCGGTTTTGTTGCCAGAAAAAAGGGGAACAACCCTATTATTATGACAATGCATATACTATCAGAGCATGTTTTTTTCCATTTTAACCACAAATATATATCGTGTTTATGCAGAAATGATTCCTTGAAAAAGGTTTAAGTTTGGTGTTTGAACATCTTAACACCCGTTTTGTTGCCAGAAAAAAATGGGAAAACCTATTCTTGTACTAAATTGTTAATTTAACTACGTTAAAGTTGACGGACGCAAAATACGATTAGCGCTGGCTCACCACGGGGCTTATCGTATGGTACCCGGGTACTTTTTTTAAACAAAACTCCACGGTTCGTGAGTCAAATCCGTCACAAGTTTCGTATACAGACAGACGGACAGAAAAACAAACAAAAACTGACTTGTATAGGTAAGATGTAATGATCCATGTGAAATGTATGTGTATTTAAGAGTTTATCTTTGTGGGGAGCTGTGGCGCAGTTATTTCACTGCATTATGAATTCAACAATTAGTTTGACTATCGCCGACAGCAAACACGATTGATAAGTGAAAGCTGAACTTATTGTGGTCCTCTGCTATGTTGATTGATCTTAAATTAATTACATGGTGAAGTGAGGAAGCATTAATACTGAGCAGATCAAGGTGGCCAGGCATGGTTCTGGACACCACCACCTTTTTACAATGCCAGTGTGTGACAGTGTCAAGTTTGTATTTGCAGTAAAGTATATTAACTATTGAACATGGAGGTTAAATCAAAACAATAGCTTATTTTAGTTTTGCTCTGGAACTTTTTGTAAGAATGGAAACAGTCAGGAAATCAACACAGCATATATGCTGCTGAAGTTAGATCTGTTCATCCAAGCATTTAAGCAAATCTGAGCCAGGCTTCACACCCCAAGTTGTGATTGAACATTAATTTATGCATTACTGCGTAATACAAATAGTAATATTTTCAACAGCCTTTGCTATGTTAGCTGAATTTTACTTTAATAAATATTGCTTTTGTAGCCAGGCAGCCGAAATTGTGTGTTTGGTGTTTTGGGTTAATATTTATTTTGAAGATACTAGGGCCTCCAGGCATATTTATAACCATTTGCTCTCTCATTGTGTGCCTTAACAGCCCGTGTGATGGATTGGGGTATATCTTGAATATATGAATAAATATAGACGTGTAAGTCATGTGTGACTATGTATATATATTTATTCCTCTGTGCCTCGATACTGACGTAGATGGTGTGGATATTTTTTCTGTCTGCAGCTGACGCTTCTGACGCTTCATCAGATTTGGTGTGATGGAGCAAAGGCACTCAGCACAGCCCGGTACAAAAAGACAATGGGACCAGGATGCAAACAGCATGGATTGTACTGGAAGTGTGACACGGCACCAGAAAACTCAAACAGGAGAGAAACCCTTCAAGTGCACTGTGTGTGAGAAGGCATTTACAGTGTCATCATATCTTAAAAAACACCAGAGAACACACACAGGAGAGAAACCCTTCGGGTGCACTGTGTGTGGGAAGGCGTTTTCACGGTCATCAATTCTGCACAAGCACCAGAGAAAACATACAGGAGATGGACCCTTTAAGTGCACTGTGTGTGAGAAGGCATTTGCATGGTCATCAGTTCTTGAAAAACACCGGAGAACACACACTGGAGAGAAACCCTTCAGTTGTAGTGTGTGTGGGAAGGCATTTTCAGATTCATCTGTTCTTAAAAAACACCAGAGAACACACACTGGAGAGAACCCCTTCATATGTAGTGTGTGTGGGAAGGCATTTTCAGATTCATCTGTTCTTAAAAAACACCAGAGAACACACACGGGAGAGAAACCCTTTAGGTGTAATGTGTGTGGGAAGGACTTTTCACATTCATTCGCCCTTAAAACACACCAGAGAACACACACGGGAGAGAAACCTTTCAAGTGCACAGTCTGTGAGAAGGCATTTGCAGATTCATCAGTTCTTCAGATCCACCAGAGAACACACACAGGAGAGAAACCCTTCAAGTGCAGTGTGTGTGAGAAGGCATTTGCACAGTCATCAAATCTTAGAAAACACCATAGAACACACACAGGAGAGAAAAATTTCAAGTGCACTGTGTGTGAGAAGGCATTTTCAGATTCATCTGCTCTTAAAAGACATCAGAAAATACACACAGGAGAGACACCTTTCAAGAGCAGTGTGTGTGGGAAGGAATTTTCAAGTTCATCTGATCTTAAGATCCACCAGAGAACACACACGGGAGAGAAACATTTCAAGTGCAGTTTGTGTGAGAAGACATTTTCAAGTTCATTTTGTTTTAAAAAACACCAGAGAACACACACAGGAGAGAAACCCTTCAGGTGCACTCTGTGCGGGAAGCTCTTTGCAGATTCATCACATCTTAAAAAAACACCAGAGAATGCACACAGGAGAGAAACCCTTCAAGTGCACTGTCTGTGAGAAGGCATTTGCATGGTCATCAGATCTTCAGATCCACCAGAGAACACATACAGGAGAGAAACCCTTCAAGTGCACTGTCTGTGAGAAGGCATTTGCATGGTCATCAGGTCTTCAGATTCACCAGAGAACGCACACAGGAGAGAAACCCTTCAAGTGCACTGTCTGTGAAAAGGCATTTGCATGGTCATCAGGTCTTCAGATTCACCAGAGAACACACACAGGAGAGAAACCCTTCAAGTGCACTGTCTGTGAAAAAGCATTTGCATGGTCATCAGGTTTTCAGATCCACCAGAAAACACACACGGGAGAAAAACGTTTTAAGTCCAGTTTGTGTGGGAAGGTATTTTCAGGTTCATCTCATCTTAAAAGGCACCAGAGAACACACACAGGAGAGAAACCCTTCAAGTGCACTGTCTGTGAGAAGGCATTTGCACAGTCATCAGTTCTTCATCGACACCAGAGAACACACAGGCATCAGAAGATCCCCAAGGAGTGTAGTCTGAAATCTACTTGTGAAAGTCAAAGTGCTGCAATGAGCCCATCCCTCCTGAAAAAAGAACCAGAAGTACATTCCAGCTTGGACACTATGAAATGTATCAAGGCGAAATGTGAAGAGGCGATAGTGAAGAGCGAAGAAGTGAAGGTAAAATGTGAAGATGTGATGGTGAAGAGCGAAGATGTGAAGGTAAAATGTGAAGATGAAGATTCAACTCCAAAATCGGACCTTCACATCGATGGAGGCAACGTGAAGAAGGAGGAGAATTCTGACTGTGAGGCAGAGCGAGGAACCTCCCAGGAATTTGTGGAAGTGGAGGTGTGGGTGGACTTCTTAGACAAAACAAAGTCAAATGAAGACCCGGTAGATGTGTAAGCTTGAGACAATGAAGCCCCCGTAGATTCACCTTTGTCACAGGCCTTTAATGAAAGAATGTGAAGTTGAACACTCAATTCTTAGGTTCAACCTGCAGAGTAAGAGGGGGTAGTATTTGCAGACCTGTGGGTTGGGTATACAGTGATCCCTCGTTTATCGCGGTTAATGGGGACCGGAACCCCTCGCGATAGGTGAAAATCCGTGAAGTAGGATTGGCCCCCTAGGAATTTCCGTATATGTGTGTGTGGGTACCAGAATGTTTAAAATATGTATATTTATACTTTATATATATATTTTACTTAAATCTATTTAATTATTAAACCTTAATATTATACATTCACTCTCTTTCTCATACGATACGTATTATGGTGTTCTACACTCACCAATGACAGTAGTATCTTGAGACTTGACTCCAGTAATGACGACGACGATAATGACAACGATGATGTGCAGCCAACCAGCTCACGGAATACATCCACCCGTGCTCTCATTCGTCGATCTCGTGCCGGGAACCAATCACGTGCCTTGTCTGAGTGCCCGTGGGTATGTACAAAGCCTCTGAGAGTGTTTCTCTCTTTGTCTGGCATCCTGGGAAACCGTTTCTCTCGCGCATCACGATGAAACAACGCTAATTTCTGCAATACGGCTGCCGATATGGCGGTATTTTTTAATTTTCATTTTTCGATGAATATTTTTGAAAAATCCGCGATGCACTGAGGCTGCGAAACTTGAACCGCGAAGTGGCGAGGGATTACTGTATCTATATCAATTTATAACATTTTTGACATGCGTTTTTCTGGATTTTGTTGTTATTCTGTCTCTCCAAATTAACCTACCATTAAAATTATAGACTGATCATTTCTTTGTCAGTGGGCAAACGTACAAAATCAGCAGGGGATCAAATACTTTTTACCTAAACTGTAAATACATTTTTTTTTAACTTCCAACCCGTGATGAGAGGACGGAATACGTGGTGACAGCAAGCACACCCTTGCACAATAGGTCACGACTTCACGACTTCAAAGGCCACAGCGCCCCTTTTTGACAGAGACTGCAAGTCTGATGCAAAAAATGTTAAACACTTCCAACCCGTGATGGAATTGTGGGGAACGCTGCCCAAAACGAATACACACAAACAGGGATAGAATTGTGTTAAAAGCTTTCTTTTCATCACATAATCTTGCCGGCGAATGTATTAAAGCCCTTAGCCAATTGTTGCACATTTGTTAGACAAGCAAGCACACTACCGCACACCATTGTTCCAAGGCATTACGTTAATTGCATAATCTAAAAAATGAATTCATTGAGGTCTACCTTTGCTTAGGCACATGTTTCTTTATTACTGTTCGTATGAAGATTGTCACATTAATTTCCTGTCGCTGTGTATGATCACCTTACTCTGAAGAATGAGCCAATTGTTCTGTTACCCAGTTTGACAAACATAATTATTGAGGGTTAAATGTACGGTTCAATGAAGACATCTCCAGGAGTACTGTGTTGGCATTCCTTGCATAAGAGTTCGCATATTGGAATGTTACGTGTTTTTTAGAGATTAAAGTTGCTTAACACAGAAGAGTCTGAGTGGTGCCTTCCTAAGTCCATGCATAATAATATTAATTATAAGAACTGTATCTTGCGGAGAGATCTGCATTTTGAGACCTGATATAACACACTAAGACATAATCAGTAAAAGTTAAAGTGAGAATCATTGTATTATCCTGATTGATAATTCACTGGTCAACACTTTTTCTGGCATAAGGTATTCCAACGGTCTTAATGTAATTTTGGGGTGCTGATTCCAAATCTGGCATATCAAATATTGCATTTTCAATAAAAACTGCAGAAGAAAAATATTAAATAAATGTGGATATCTACATAAATTTATTATAAACACACTATCCTAAAAATACAGAACCATATTTTAACACTAAAGCAGTCACTGACTCGCAACAACTTGCAATCATAAGTGACAGAGTTAATTTCGGGTAAAATCAATGAAAATGGGGTATGCCGATAGCATAAAATGAGATGTGATAGAGCAAATCTGAGATCAGATTTGGAATCGGCACCCTGAAATAAGTCTAAAACAGCTGCAAAAGTCCAGGCCAGAAAAAAGTTTTTTTTATTGACCAGTGATAATACAACCCTAGATAACGACGCAGAACCTAATGATAATAATTAAATGCATTAGCATAATTACATACACTTGCATAACTGAAAACAATTACACCTACCTAATTAGCATACGCGCAACATTTTCATAATTAAATAAATTAGCATAACTTCGGGAAAATTACAGTTTTGAAAAAATTTCATTTTTTACATTTTTAAAAATTTTCAGACCGAATATATACAACAGGTGGAAAATATATATAAGCAAGAATGCAAGAATATAAATCAGCACTGCTCAACGAAACGCCCAACTGCGACTGGAGAAGTCCAAACCATCAAGCACATCACCAATGAATGCTCCATCCATGCACATCCTGGCGGTATCGCTAAAATCCACACTGCATCAACCACATCATTGGACTGGATAAGGAACCTTTGCATTCATTCATGACGATCATTAAAAATAAAAACTGTTGCTTTTCACAATGCCATACTCAAAAAGAACTGCGAGTCCGGCTCCGGGGATTGCCCTCGTGACTGGCAAATTGATAGGGAGCTCTGCATCGTCAGAAGCCACGCGTCACGGAGAGTTTTTTGTTGCATCATTGAGAGAGGCTGCTAGCTATGGCTGGTGCTCGCAGTATTGCAATCCAGACGTGGGGAAGAGTGACAAGCATTACTTTTCCCGGTGGCGAGATCGCTCTGGGCAGCAAACACGACCATAGAGTGACAATCGTTCGGATTGTGCTTAGATCAAAGTCAACCCTTTGAGGGAAAACTGGTGCAACCACTATTCGTGAGAGTGCCCCTTGAAATCGCAACCCACAGGCAAAGTTTAGTTGAGGGTCAGATCAGAGACTGACACGGAACGATATACAGTAACTTGATCTGTAGCGTGTCCTCTGTGCAGCACGAGTCGTACAAACAACTGGAAGAGGACTCTCTTGAAGAGGGGGGGGGGGGGGGAGACGACAGGCGCTGTCTCTCCAACTCACTCCACAGTCTGCAAGGATCAACAGTGTCTGGTGCGAGTGGTTTATGGTGACGGGATGATCGCGCACATCGACGCAGACGGAGCCGGACCCATCATCCCTGCCAGCACGGGCACTGCCGACAGAGTGACCAGCGTGCCGACTCGGCAATCACCTCAGCGGTGGAGAGAGACTGACGAAGCAGCCGAGAGCGCCGTGTGCTCAACACACACGCTGACCCAGCGCCCCTGCTGGGGACCTGAGGTATTTTCGTTCCAAGGAACGCAGCACCTCAGAAGCCAAAAGACAACCGCCATTCGCCACGAAGTGGCGGTGACGTCACCACGACGCTTGTTCCAGACTATGTTTTCAGTTTCATTTATTAGTTACTAGCGGTAAGTACCCGGCGTTGCCCGGGTGAAAAATATCTTTATAAACTTCTCTTAAAATTTTCGATTTAAAGCTTTCATGACTGCAGGGATTCATCTTCTTGGTTCTTTCGGTAAAGTCACGTAGAAGGGAATTCTCACGACGTTTCGGCCACAACGCAAGCAGCCGTCCTCAGGTGAAGAACAGGTCTGTCGGAAAGACAGCGTCTGAATGAACACCAGGCTTGGCAGCGTATATTTAAGCTGGGTTGGAGGGGGAAGAGCGCCTTGACAAAGGGATTTGCATATCAAGAGGAATTTAGCATATTTATGGAAATGCAGATATGGGATTAGTCACTACTTGTGGAATGAGTTACAGCAGCAGAGGTTAGAGTAAATGCGATTGGTATTACCTTAGAGTCGCGGCATCTCTTCAGAAAGGTGAGAGACTCGATTAGCTGAGCCTTCTTATCACGGAGTTTGTTGTCTCTTAAAAACCTTACATATACACACACAGATACTAAGGTATTGTGAAAGCCCGGTGGGCCGTTTGTACATTTCTCCACCAACAAAATTATGAGAAGCTTGCAAAAGTCCAAAATGTTGTAGAAATTGTGGGGTAAATAGTTGATGTAAAAGGTTTCCGAAAACTGTGGACACCCCCCCCTCAAAAATTATATTTACATCAGCCTACATACAACAGAGGAAGTAGTATCTATTGACTCTGTAGTTGTATCTACTGACTGTACAGTAGTATCTACTGAGCCAGTAGTAGCTACTGACTGGAGTATTATTTACTGATTGTAGTAATGACTGACCGTAGTAGTATCTACTGGGCCTACAGTAGTATCTACCGACTCTATAGTAGTAACAACTGTATAGTAGTATCCACTGACTATAGTAGTAACTACTAACTCTATAGCAAGATCTACTCACTCTATAGTAGTATCTACGGACTCTAATAGCTACTCACCGTACTAGTATGTACTGACTGTATAGTAGTATATACTGACTGTAGCAGTATTGACTGAGCTGTAGTGGTATATACTGACTGTTTTAGTATCTACTAACTCTATATAGCAGTATCTACCAACTCGATAGCAGTATCTACTATCACTACAACAGTGCATACCAGCTGAGGTGGTACCTGTTATCACTACAGCAGTGCATACTGACAGTGATGGCACCTGCTATGACTACAGCAGTGCATACTGACTGTGGTGGTACATGCTATGAATACAGCAGTGCCTACTGCTGTGGTGGTACCTGCTATGATTACAGTAGTGCATACTGTGGTGGTACCTGCTACTTTACTTAATAAGCAGGCTACAGTCTGCATTATAAACTGCCAGTACACTCACCCAGCTTAATAACTATTTGTACAGTCTATATTTAAGGAATCGATTAGTGGCACGCTCGGGTTTATTTTAATTTATTGAGTTTCATTTTCATTGCTATGTTATGTTTTAAAGTTTTCAGAAGTTTTTAAATGTATTTTCCCCCCGGGCAATGCTGGGTATATCGACTCTAACAAGAGTGGGGTGTCGAGGGCTAGTCCCGTGCAGAGCCTCTGGCCTCACCTAGATTGCCCAGCCGGGCGAGGTTGGGGACTGGGCCGCTACCCCCCACCCCCGCGCTGGAATAATAGTCTAATCTCTATAATTGTATTATTTACCGACCCTATAATAGTAATTGCACACATTGGGGTGTGGGGTGGAGAGAGTAGAGGAGGTGAAACTTTGATGTATTTACCTCAGCGTCGCGTGTAAATGTGTGCGCATATTTTTTTACGCAGGTGAGAAATGGCGTCCACCCTGCAGCAACGGTGTGCTGCCCGTTGCCAGGGGCAACCCTTGGTCAGCGTTTCGCACATGCACAACGGTGTGCTAAATAAAGAGAAATCGCACTAAATGGATAATTAAACCGCTTTAAAGTTTAGGGACTAAAAAACGGAAATGCATATTCCCACCGCGGGGCTCGGGGCGTGCCTCCTGGCAAAACATTTCTCGGTAAACCCCACGGTCCGAGAGCCAAATCACCCGCGAGCGTACGCAGACGGACAAAAAATGCCTTTCATAGGTTACAAAGATATTATGCATGGACTTAGGAAAACACCACTCAGACTCTTCTGTGTTAAGCAACTTTAATCTCAAACAAACACGTAACATTATAATATACGAACTCTTATGCTAAGAATGCCAACACAGTACTCCTGGAGATGTCCTCCTCATTGATCCGTACATTTAACCCTCAAAAATTATGTTTGTCAAACTGGGTAACAGAACAATTGGCTCATTCTTCAGAGTAAGGTGATCATACACAGCGACAGGAAAAAGTTTTTTAATTAATGTGACAATATTCATACGAACGGTAATAAAGAAACGTGCCTAAGCAAAGGTAGACCTCAATTAATTTGTTAGATTATGCAATTAACGTAATGCCTTGAAATAATGGTGTGCGGTAGTGTGCTTGCTTGTCTAACAAATGTTCATCAATTGGCTAAGGGCTTTAATACATTCGCGGGCAAGATTCTGTGATGAGAATAAAGCTTTTAACACAATTGTCTCCCTGTGTGTGTGTATTCGGTTTGGGCAGCGTACCCCACAATCCCATAACGGGTTGGAAGTGTTAAAAAAATTTTGCATCAGACTTGCAGTCTCTGTCAAAAAGGGGCGCTGTGGCCTTTGAAGTCGTGACCTATTGTGCAAGAGTGTGCTTGCTGTCACCATGTATTCTGTCCTCTCATCACGAGTTGGAAGTAAAAAAATGTTTTATTCACCTCTTATAGCTTGGTACCATACAACTTTCCGCAGTTTTGACTCTGCAAGTGACTCGAAGTACGTTTAGAGCAACATTCACTGCACTCACGTCGCTGTTTGGAATTCTTGCATGGTATTTGATATATTAGGGGAAGACGCCCCCCCGCATACATAATTTACTGCTACCATGTGCTGTTAGCTACTGGAAGACGAAGGCGTTTGGTGAGACTCTGATCCCGTGGAATACATTATCTTGTTCGGGAGATTGACATATTTCACATTGTATCTCTTCTGAATGACCCTAGGTCTAATACTTTCATAATTATTATTTGGTTCATGCTTAACCAAGATATGGTATACCGTAGTTGTTACCGAGTATATTCCGAGGGTTTTATTAACCTTTGTTCCCTGTCTATATCGCCAGGGATCTGTGCTTCTTATTCTCAAGTATATTTTGATATCCTGAGGTTGAACATATAGCTAAGCTTCGAAATTCACTGTTGTATTTTTAAAAACCCAGTCAGCTCATGATGATTAACTGCCCTTGGGTGGATTTCAAAGTCCAAGGGAGGTTCGTGACCCCTGCTGTTTCCATCTTATGGTTTGCCATTTTTTAAAATTAAATTGTATTACTTTCCAAGCAGGCTTGTGAGTTATTATCCTCCACCGGTCTGGTGGCAAGGTAGGAGGCAGGGGGGGCGACTCACCCTTTCTGTGCCCCCGCGCTACATCCCGATCAAAATTATTACCAAAAAAGGCAGAATCACTTAATAATTTTTTTTGGAAAAGGCATATGCACAACATGCTCTTCGAGTGTTTGTGATGAGATATGATACAAAACTCCGAGCTGCTGAGGCGATTAAACAAGCATCATTATAATATTATAACATTATGAATGCTTGGGAGCGTATTGGCTCTGGCTCCTGGTTAGAGATCTACCCAACCCACAGGACGGCAAATACTGGCCCCTCTTACTCGGCAGGCTGAACCTAGGAATTGAGTGTGCAACTTCACTTTAATGTAATTAAAGGCCTGTGACAAAGGTGAATCTACTGGGGCTTCATTGTCTCAAGCTTACATATCTACCGGGTCTCCATTTGACTTTGTAGTGTCTAAGAAGTCCACCCACACCTCCACTTCCACAAACTCCTGGGAGTTACCTCGCTCTGCCTCACAGTGAGAATTCTCCTCCTGCTTCACGTTGCCTCCATCGATGTGAAGGTCACATTTTGGAGTTGAATCTTCATCTTCACATTTTACCATCGCTTCTTCGCTCTTCACCATCACTTCTTCACATTTCACCTTTTCAAAATCCACCTTGACACATTTCATTGCGTCCAAGCTGGAATTAAATTCTGGTTCTTTTTTCAGCAGGGATGGGCTCATTGCAGCACTTGGACTTACACAAGCCGATTTCAGACTCCGCTCCTTGGGGATCTTGTGATGCCTGTGTGTTCTCTGGTGTCTTTGAAGATGTGATGACCGTGCAAATGCCTTCCCACACACAGTGCACTTGAAGGGTTTCTCCCTTGTGTGCTTTCTCTGGTAACTATGAAGATTAGATGACTTTGCAAATGCCTTCTCAAACATAGTGCACTTGCAGGGTTTCTCTCCTGTGTGTATTCTTTGGTGTCTTTTAAGATTTGATGAATGTGCAAATGCGCTTCCACACACAGTGCACTTGAAGGGTTTCTCTCCTGTGTGTATTCTCTGGTGTTTTTTAAGATGTGATGACTCTGTAAATGCCTTCTCACACAAAGTGCACTTGAAGGGTTTTTCTTCGGTGTGTATTCTCTGGTGTCTTTTAAGAAGTGATGAATCTGAAAATGCCTTCTCACACACAGTGCACTTGAAGGGTGTGTCTCCTGTGTGCGTTCTCTGGTGAATATGAAGATTTGATGGATTTGTAAATGCCTTCTCACACAGAGTGCACTTGAAGGGTTTCTGTCCTGTGTGTGTTCTCTGGTGGCTCTGAAGATGTGATGACTGTGCAAATGCGCTTCCACACACAGTGCACTTGAAGGGTTTCTCTCCTGTGTGCGTTCTCTGGTGTCTTTGAAGATTTGATGACTTTGTAAATGCCTTCTCACACATAGTGCACCTGAAGGGTTTCTCTCCTGTGCATGTTCTCTGGTGACTCTGAAGATTTGAGGACTTTGCAAATGCCTTCTCACACACAGTGCACTTCAAGGGTTTTTTTTCCTGTGTGCGTTCTCTGGTGTGTTTTTAGATGTGATGACTCTGTAAATGCCTTCTCACACAGAGTGCACTTGAAGGGTTTAGCTCCCGTGTGCGTTCTGTGGTGGCTCTGAAGATTTGATAACATTGCAAATGCCTTCTCACACACAGTGCACTTGAAGGGTTTCTCTCCTGTGTGTATTCTCTGGTGTCTTTTAAGATTTGATGACTGTGCAAATGCGCTTCCACACACAGTGTACTTGAAGGGTTTCTCTCCTGTGTGCGTTCTCCGGTGTGTTTTAAGATGTGATAACTCTGTAAATGCCTTCTCACACACAGTGCACTTGAAGGGTTTTTCTCCGGTGTGTATTCTCTGGTGTCTTTTAAGAAGTGATGAATCTGAAAATGCCTTCTCACACACAGTGCACTTGAAGGGTTTCTCTCCTGTGTGTGTTCTCTGGTGTTTTTTAAGATGTGATGACTCTGTAAATGCCTTCTCACACATAGTGCACTTGAAGGGTTTCTCTCCTGTGTGCGTTCTCTGGTGACTCTGAAAATTTGATGACTTTGCAAATGCCTTCTCACACACAGTGAACTTGAATGGTTTCTCCTCTGTGTGCGTTCTCTGGTGTGTTTTAAGATGTGATGACTCTGTAAATGCCTTTTCACACATAGTGCACTTGAAGGGTTTCTCTCCTGTGTGCGTTCTCTGGTGATTTTGAAGACTTGATGACTTTGCAAATGCCTTCTCACATACAGTGCACTTGAAGGGTTTCTCTCCTGTGTGTGTTCTCTGGTGGTCGTGAAGAATTGATGACTCTGTAAATGCCTTCTCACACACATTGCACTTGAAGGGTTTATCTCCTGTGTGCGTTCTCTGGTGTCTTTGAAGATTTGATAACTTTGCAAATGCCTTCTCACACACACTGCACTTGAAGGGTTTCTCTCCCATGTGTGTTCTTTGGTGTTTTTTAAGATATGATGACTTTGCAAATGCTTTATCGCACAAAAGGCATTTGAAGGGTTTCTCTCCCCTGTGTGTTATCTGGTGTCGTTTCAGAGGAGATGAACCTGAAAATACCTTTACACACAAACTGCACTTGAAAGCTTTCTCTTCCGTGTGTGTTCTCTGGTGGATCTGAAGAGTTGATGACTGTGCATATGCCTTGTCACACACAGTGCACTTGAATGGTTTTTCTCCTGTGTGAGTCCTCTGGTGGTGTGTCAAACTTCCAGTACGATCCGTGCTGTTTGCATACTGGTCGCATTGTTTCCTTCTTGTACCGAGCTGTGCCGAGTCCCTTTGCTCCATCAGACCAATTCTGCTGAGGAAGAGTCAGAGGAAGCGTCAGCTGCAGACAGAAAACATATCCACACCATCTACATCAGTATCAAGGCACAGAGGAATGCACAGTCACACATGACTTACACATATATACTTATTCATATATTCATGATATAGTGAAAATAATTCCCCAATTCATCACGTGGGCTGTTAGGGCACACAATGAGAGGGCCAATGGTCATAAATATGCCTGGATGCTCTAGTATCTTCAAAATGAATGTTTACCCAAAAATCCAAGCACACAATTTCGGCTGTCTAGCTATGAAAGGAATATTTAAGGAAAATTCAGCTATAATAGCAAAGTGTGTTGAAAATAATACTATTTGTATTATGCAGAAATACATAAATTAATGTTCAATCGAAACTTTGAGGTGGAAGCCAGGCTCAGATTTGCTTGAATGCTCGGATGAACAGATCTAACTTCAGCTGAATGTGCTGAGATATTTTCCTGACTGTTTCCATTCTTACAAAAAGTCCCAGAGGAAAACTAAATTAAACTATTGTTTTGATTTAACCTACATGTTCAATAGTTAATATACTTTACTGTAAATACAAACTTGACCACTGTCATACACCCGCATGGTAAAAAGGTGGTGGTGTGTCCAAAACCATGCCTGGTCACCTTCATCTGCTCAGTATTAATGCTTCCTCACACTTCACCATGTAATTAATATAATAGGGTTGTTCCCCTTTTTTCTGGCAACAAAACTGAAACCATTTTACAAGGAGTCATGCGTGCATTAACCACAATACTTGCAGTCAAAATGCAAACAAAAAAACACTAATATATGAATTGTCCTTGAAACTGATTGGTCTACACCAGAGACAGCGTTCTTTAGAGCCTCGTCTCAATTGGTGCTAGACCAGATGACACCAAAAGGCAGACAGCTCAAAGACAATGCACTATCAAAGTAATGAGGGCTCGGGGTAAGCATCTACATCATTAGACCTCCTTTGCCAGTACCAAAATATAATAATAGGGTTGTTCCCCTTTTTTTCTGGCAACAAAACTGAAACCTTTTTACAAGGATTCATGTCTGCATTAACCACAATATTTTCAGTCAAAATGCAAAAAAAATCACGGATACTACATGCAATGTCCTTGAAACTGATTGGTCTACACCAGAGACAGCTTTCTTTCGAGCCTAGTCTCAAACAGTGGTAGACCAGAGGACGCCAAAAGGCGAAGGAGGTTCATGGTATAACAATTTAGTACTATTAATGATTATATTACTACGCTGAGCGCGCGCCAAAGCACACATCTGCGCATGCGCGAGGCCGGGGGCCCTGCATGGGTCTAAGCCTTATCACAGCACTGTTAAGTACTATATTCTTGGTTCTTTCGGTACAGTCACGTAGATAGAAAAATCTTAATAAAAAAATGAGTTAATAAAAATCGAAATAGTAAAAATAAAAAAACACTAATGTAGATAGGCCTGTGGATTGTAGCAATGGTTATTAAGCTGGGTGAGTGTACTGGCAGTCTATAATGTGGATTGTAGCAATGGTTATTAAGCTGGGTGAGTGTACTGGCAGTCTATGATGTAGACTAGCATCATTCTTAACCTCGATGAGTGTACTGGCAGTCTATAATGTAGGCTGTAGCCTGCTTATTAAGTTTGGTGAGTG
This sequence comes from Lethenteron reissneri, assembly GCF_015708825.2. Taxonomy (NCBI): domain Eukaryota; kingdom Metazoa; phylum Chordata; class Hyperoartia; order Petromyzontiformes; family Petromyzontidae; genus Lethenteron; species Lethenteron reissneri. The sequence continues at coordinate 208,702 of NW_026890827.1, read as the reverse complement.
TACTGGCAGTCTATAATGTAGACTGTAGCCATGGTTATTCAGCTGAGCGAGTGTACTGGCAGTCTATAGACTTATTCTTAGTAATTGATAACCATTTCTATAGTCTACATCATAGACTGCCAGTGCATTCACAAAACTTAATAACCAGGCTACAGTTTACATGAATGGTTATTTTTATTATTATTCACGTTATTATTCACATTATTTGTATTATTATTTTTCTATCTACATGACTCAACGAAAGAACCAAAGATTACTATTATAGAGTTAGTATAGCTACTACTACAGCCAGTACACACTGCTATAGATATTGTATAGCTACTACTACAGCCAGTACACACTGCTATAGATATAGTATATCTACTACTACAGCCAGTACACACTGCTATAGAGTTTGTATATCTACTACTACAGCCAGTACACACTGCTATAGATATAGTATAGCTACTACTACAGCCAGTACACACTGCTATAAAGTTTGTATATCTACTACTACAGCCAGTACACACTGCTATAGAGTTAGTATAGCTACACAAAGTGTAGTATAGCTACACTTGTTTTATTATGTTTTATTTTTATTATTTTATTACTTCCCTTCTACGTGACTTTACCGAAAGAACCAAGAAGATGAATCCCTGCAGTCACGAAAGCTTTAAATCGAAAAATAGCTACACTTGTTGTGGGCAGGTCGCTTCTGAAAACAAGAGCGGTATAGCAGCTGAAGTGGGCTTGAACTGGTAAGATAAAAAAAAACTGTCGAAATATTTAAAAGAAACAAAGTTTCAAAGTAGTGAGCCAGATGAAGACAAATTAAAATTAAGCAGAGAATTAAAGCAAATGCAATCAGGCGAGGGCAGGAGGCAAGGCCCCGCATGGCAAGGCCCCGCGTTGTAATGTTCCAACCTGGACATCGATTCCATCCTCGCTGCTACTCAATTGATATCCCTACGAGAGGAGCGAGGCTCTACCTGAGTAAACAACAACAACAACCACCACGATGTGAACTTCTCACCTCGGATCTCAGTGAGCGCGCGCGATGATCGGCAGCTTCCTCGTGACGTCACGCGGCAGCACGAGGTGACATGACGTCACTAGCGGAGTACACCTCCCCCTCACGCCGATGAGGTAATGCAGTGGTGACGTCAGAGAGCGGGGTTAGAGTTTAAGTTCATTAAGATTCCTATTCCATTGATCCATCTATTGAACATTGACCCTTTGGGTGCGCGAGCTCAACAACTTGAACACTGTGTGTACAAACTGTGTATACAGTGTGTGTGTGTGTACAAACTGTGTATACAGTGGGTGTGTGTACAAACTGTGTATACACTGTGTGTGTACAAACTGTGTATACAGTGTGTGTGTGTACAAACTGTGTGAACAATGTGTGGGGCCGTCCATAAATGACGTCACGCAACTGGGGAGGGGACGGTCAGACATTTGTGACGATGTGTGACGATGGGCGATGATGGGGGGGGGGGGTGATAAATGTGACGTCACATCAAAATGCGCAACTTAAATAAATATAAACACGTTCGACTTCATTAAAGACTTTTTAATGTTTTCTCTTACATCAGAGTGTAGCGCCACTTTAAATACGCACTACGATGACAATAGTTTAAAGCGATTTGAAGCATGTTTTTGGGGGGGGGGTGGGCAGAGCTTTGTGACGTCATATTTGAGGGGGGGGGGTCTGACTTTTGGTGACGTCGTGTGACGAAGGGGGGGGGGGTCAAAATCGTCCAAAATCGCGTGACGTCATTTATGGACGGCCCCTGTATACAAACTGTGTACACACACACGGTGTGCGCGTGTGTGTACACTGTTGGCACAGTAGGGGGCACAGGTGGTGCATCGGCCAGTCATCTCAGTTGAACCATGGCACCTGAGTCTGCCCTGTGACCTCCTGCCGGCGGGAGTTCGACACTTCACGTGGCCTTAACGTGCACATAGCCTGGCACAAGCGCCATGGTGACGTCACCACCACGTATTGGCGAATGGCAGTCGTTGTTTTTGTTAGTGTGTTTGTGTATACAGTATATGCGCAGACTGTGTGTACGCTGTATATACATTGTGTGTACACAATACGTCTACACTGCGTATGTGTACAGTGTGTGGGTGGTCAGAATTAGTCGGGCGTAATTATCTTTTCATCAGCTCTGCAATGCTGTGTGGAAGCTACCTGGCCTGTCGCTCCGAATGAAGCTCCGGGTCTTCTCGGCAACAGTCATGCCCTCCATTCTCTAGGCATGTGAAACGTGGACCCCTCTAAATGGAACATCTGCGCTGGTTAGAAACACTGGCTGGCATTTTGATTTAAAGCTTTCGTGACTGCAGGGAATGATCTTCTTGGTTCTTTTGGTAAAGTCACGTAGAAGGAAAATAATAACATAAAAATAAAACATAATAAAATAATTCTCACGACGTTTCGGCCACAAACGGCTGCTTGCGTTGTGGCCGAAACGTCGTGAGAATTATTTTATTATCTTTTCTTTTTATTATTTTATTATTTTCCTTCTACGTGACTTTACCGAAAGAACCAAGAAGACTGGATGGCATGCCTACACTCAGATTGAGGGAAGCCAAGTGGTAGCGCATTCTCTATTTATTGCAGAGGTTCAAGGTTTAAATCCGACAGGCACCCCTGGCTACTCCAGTAACATCAACCAAAATATGCACCGTCTGCTTAAAGAGTGGATGTAAAACATACTATCGTGTCATTCAAAACACATAGGTCTTTGCATGTTGGTGTCATTGAGATTACACATCAATTATCGCCCCTGACTGACAGACTCATGTCCACATGCAGGCTGGTGCTGGGCCACCTTATGCCACACAGAGGTAGCTGCCACTTAGGGGTGCTCTTCGAGTGTTTCTGATGAGATATGATACAAAACTCCGAATTGCTGAGGCAATTAAGCAAGTTTAACGCGTAGGCTCTCACGACCAATATCATCCATCAGATTTTTTTGGGTTAGATTGCTTAAATATAAATGCGCTCTCTCTAGTCGTCTAGCCTAGCCTAAACACAAACCTGACAGTGGAACACCAATGGCACTGACCGAGACAGCCAACAACTATCCGGCCGCACAATATCTAGCGAAGATGACAGCGACGACGATACGAGCCCACTCCCAGAACCGGCAGCGCTCAGCTCCCGCTCTCAGCTGCTTTTATTGTACCCAGCGCGGTCTGGCTCCGCATTGGTCGCGCCTTTCTTCTCGATCCCTCTAGCAGGTTCCAGGGGCTTCCACATAGGGTCTTCCATGACTCTTACCCCAGTTCCTCCGCCCTGCCGACACACTCGTGTATATGCTCACCGGCATGTGTACTGTTTATCCACTGCAGTTGCCGTTGCAACTACAACCGGTGGACAGGCAGAGCAACCCCAACCCCGAGGAACACCACCAACACGAAAAAACAATTTACCCCAAAAAAGAAAACCTTGGTTGCAACACTTCCCGCGACCATACAGCACAACCGCAGCGTCTCCTGCGAACCATAACCACGTAGTGCCACTCCGGCGCCCCCGGAGACCGCCAACAAAAAGCACAACCCGGGCAAGAACCCCATCAGGGACCGCATAACCGTGACGCCCCCCCCCCCCCCCCCACGAGAGCCGATAACACAAGCCAAACAATATACACAACCCCCCCGAATCTCACCTTACAAGGGAGAGTCGGCCTTTACCAGAACATAGCTCACGTGAGCCGGTCCTCGACACTGGTCACCCCCGCCTTGGCAGGGTTTTGCATTCCTTGGGATTCCGAGGAATGGGAACAAAAAAACAATGGCCTAAGGGCACGGCCCGTCCCTGAAATCCGCAGTAGCATCAAATCAGATCCAGCCCCTGACACTTTGCACACGGCAGTCACGGAAAGCAACATGGAGCTTGGGAAGATGTTGCCGGCAGGTTGGAGTGCTACGGTGGCGCTGCCGGCACCCTGCTGACACCCCGGCCAAGCCTCCACTTTGGGCCAATGCTGGCGGGCCTCGTGGCCCTGAATTTCCCAGGCCACCTTCAAGGACGTGATCCCCCAAGCCTTCCTCTGAAGGGCAGGACGATCCCCGACTCCCGCGCCAGCAGCCTTTCCACCGCCAAGGAGTCGATCGCCATCTCACCCGTCTGGGGGTACGCGGTCTGCCCCAGCACCAGAAGCGCCTCCCGGAAAGTGAAGGGTGTCTCGGCTTCCCCTCGCTTCCACTGGAGAAATCTCGTGCGGGCATCGCACGGGAGGCCAAAAATATCCCCTTGCAGCGCCATTAACTCTGCCGCCCCTCCAGCGCTGTCCCGCGCTTTTCGCAAAATAGCTCCCGCCAGCCATGCCAAGCCCTCCACGGGCAAAATGGCACCCACCACATGCGCGGTCTCCGGCCCAGGCTCCTCTGCTCTCTCACAGAGACGAGGATCGCTGTCAGGGTCCCTTCGTGACTCCTTTACACGCCGCTGGCTGTGGAGCGACTCCCACACTTCCCCGCGCTCCCCTCAACACGGTGGTCCTCGGCCATGCCGCGTGATCGGCGCATGACCGCAAAGGATCGGGCTCCTCTCTCGCCAATTTTTCCGCCACTCTCCCGCCGATCCGCAGCCGCTCTCTCTCCGCCAATGGGCTTCATAACCAGTTCCCGTGGCTGCCGGAGGGATGAATGTTTCGCCATTCCCATCCTCCGATGACACTATAGGTGGGTTCTTTCTTCACCCCACTCCGAACACCAGTTGTAGTGTCATCATTGCGGGAGACAAGGTTTCTAAGGGGGCACCTTTATTAATACCTTCACAGGCTTGCCATCGCGCTCCCTCGTCGTCAAACCTAGCATAAACACAACCCTGACCATGTAACACCAATGGCGCTGACCGAGACAGCCAACAACTATCTGGCCGTGCAATATCTAGCGAAGACGGCATTGACGAAGGCAGCGAAGATGACAGCCACGAGGAGATGAGCCCACTCCCAAAACTGACAGCCCTGAGCTCCCACTCTCAGCTGCTTTTATGCTACCCAGTGTGGCCTGGCTCCGCCCTGGCCGTGCCTCCCTTCTCGAACCCACTAGCAGGTTCCAGGAGCTTCCAGATGGGGTCTTCCGTGACCCTTGCACCAGTTCTTCTTCCCTGCCGACACACCGGTGTATATGCTCACTGGCGTGTGTACTATTTGTCGACCGCAGTTGCCGTTGCTGGACAACAATCGGCGTTATTACACTACACTAGTACAGCACACCGGTGTTGGAGAACAAATCGCGTAGTGGCGGGTTTCACTAAACATTTAAATTAATGCGATCTAATTATGGGCAATTAAGCTCCACATTAATGCAAATATTATCATAATATAGTGAATGCTTGGGCGCTTATTGGCTCTTACTCCTGGTTAGAGATCTACTCAACCCATATGTCCACAAATACTGGCTGCTCTTACTCTGCAGGTTGAACCTAGGAATTGAGTGTGCAACTTCACGTTATTTTAATTAAAGGCCTGTGACAAAGGTGAATCTATTGGAGCTTCATTGTCTCAAGCTTACACATCTACCGGGTCTCCATTTGACTTTGTATTGTTTAAGAAGTCCAGCCACACCTCCACTCCCACAAACTACTGGGAGTTGCCTCTCTCTACCTCACAGTCAGAATTCTCCTCCTGCTACACGTTGCCTCCATCGGTGTGAAGGTCCGATTTTGTAGTTGAATCTTCATATTCACATTTTACCATCGCTTCTTCGCTCTTCACCATCATTTCTTCACATTTCACCTCTTCAAAATCCACCTTGACACATTTCATTGCGTCCAAGCTGGAATTAAATTCTGGTTCTTTTTTCAGCAAGTATGGGTTCATTGCAGCACTTGGATTTACACAAGCCGATTTCAGACTCCGCTCCTTGGGGATCTTCTGATGCCTGTGTGTTCTCTGGTGTCTTTGAAGATGTGATGACCGTGCAAATGCCTTCCCACACACAGTGCACTTGAAGGGTTTCTCTCCTGTGTGTGTTCTCTGGTGTCTTTGAAGATGTGATGACCGTGCAAATGCCTTCCCACACACAGTGCACTTGAAGGGTTTCTCTCCTGTGTGTGTTCTCTGGTGTCTTTGAAGATGTGATGACCGTGCAAATGCCTTCCCACACACAGTGCACTTGAAGGGTTTCTCTCCTGTGTGTATTCTCTGGTGTCTTTCAAGATTTGATGACTATGTAAATGCCTTCTCACACCTAGTGCACTTGAAGGATTTCTCTCCTGTGTGCGTTCTCTGGTGTCTATGAAGATGTGATGACTTTGCAAATGCGCTTCGACACACAGTGCACTTGAAGGGTTTCTCTCCTGTGTGTGTTCTCTGGTGTCTTTGAAGATGTGATGACCGTGCAAATGCCTTCCCACACACAGTGCACTTGAAGGGTTTCTCTCCTGTGTGTATTCTCTGGTGTCTTTCAAGATTTGATGACTCTGTAAATGCCTTCTCACACCTAGTGCACTTGAAGGATTTCTCTCCTGTGTGCGTTCTCTGGTGTCTATGAAGATGTGATGACTTTGCAAATGCGCTTCGACACACAGTGCACTTGAAGGGTTTCTCTCCTGTGTGCGTTCTCTGGTGTCTTTGAAGATTTGATGACTTTGCAAATGCCTTCTCACACACACTGCACTTGAAGGGGTTCTCTCCCATGTGTGTTCTTTGGTGTTTTTGAAGAGATGATGACTTTGCAAATGCTTTATCGCACAAAAGGCACCTGAAGGGTTTCTCTCCCCTGTGTTATCTGGTGTTGTTTCAGAAGAGATGAACCTAAAAATACCTTTACACACAAACTGCACTTGCAAGTATTCTCTTCCGTGTGTGTTCTCTGGTGGATCTGAAAAGTTGATGACTGTGCATATGCCTTGTCACACACAGTGCACTTGAATGGTTTTTCTCTTGTGTGAGTTTTCTGGTGCTGTGTCAAACTTCCAGTACGATCCGTGCTGTTTGCATACTGGTCGCATTGTTTCCTTCTTGTACCGAGCTGTGCCGAGCTCCTTTGCTCCATCAAACCAATTCTGCAGAGGAAGAGTCAGAGAAAGCGTCAGCTGCAGACAGAAAAACATATCCACACCATCTACGTCAGTATCAAGGCACAGAGGAATGCACATATATACACAGTCACACATGACTTACACATCTATACTTATTAATATATTAATGATATAGTGAAAATAATTCCCCAATTCATCACGCGGGCTGTTAAGACACACAATGAGAGGGCCAATGGTCATAAATATGCCTGGACGCTCTAGTATCTTCAAAATGAATCTTTACCCAAAACTCCAAGCACACAATTTCGACTGTCTAGCTATGAAAGGAATATTTAAGAAAAATTCAGCTATAATAACAAAGTGTCTTGAAAATAATACTATTTGTATTATGCAGAAATGCATAAATTAATGTTCAATCGAAACTTCGAGGTGGAAGCCAGGCTCAGATTTGCTTGAATGCTCGGATGAATAGATCTAACTTCAGCTGCATACAGTGAGGGAAAAAAGTATTTGGTCCCCTGCTGATTTTGTACGTTTACCCACTGACGAAGAAATGATCAGTCTATAATTTTAATGGTAGGTTTATTTAAACAGTAATAGACAGAATAACAACAAAATCCAGAAAAACGCATGTCAAAAATGTTATAAATTGATTTGCATTTTAATGAGGGAAATAAGTATTTGACCCCTCTCAAAACATGACTTAGTACTTGGTGGCAAAACCCTTGTTGGCAATCACAGAGGTCAGACGTTTCTTGTAGTTGGCCACCAGGTTTGCACACATTTCAGGAGGAATTTTGTCCCACTCCTCTTTGCAGATCTTCTCCAAGTCATTAAGGTTTCGAGGCTGACGTTTGGCAACTCGAACCTTCAGCTCCCTCCACAGATTTTCTATGGGATTAAGGTCTGGAGACTGGCTAGGCCACTCCAGGACCTTAATATTCTTCTTCTTGAGCCACTCCTTTGTTGCCTTGGTCGTGTTTTGGGTCATTGTCATGCTGGAATACCCATCCACGACCCATTTTCAATGCCCTGGCTGAGGGAAGGAGGTTCTCACCCAAGATTTGACGGTACATGGCCCCGTCCATCGTCCCTTTGATGCGGTGAAGTTGTCCTGTCCCCTTAGCAGAAAAACACCCCCAAAGCATAATGTTTCCACCTCCATATTTGACCGTGGGGATGGTGTTCTTGGGGTCATAGGCAGCATTCCTCCTCCTCCAAACACGGCGAGTTGAGTTGATGCCAAAGAGCTCCATTTTGGTCTCATCTGACCACAACACTTTCACCCAGTTGTCCTCTGAATCATTCAGATGTTCATTGGCAAACTTCAGACGGGCATGTATATGTGCTTTCTTGAGCAGGGGGACCTTGTGGGTGCTGCAGGATTTCAGTCCTTCACGGCGTAGTGTGTTACCAACTGTTTTATTGGTGATTGTGGTCCCAGTTGCCTTGAGACCATTGACAAGATCCTCCCGTGTAGTTCTGGGCTGATTCCTCACCGTTCTCATGATCATTGCCACTCCACGAGGTGAGATCTTGCATGGAGCCCCAGGTCGAGGGAGATGGACAGTTATTTTGTGTTTCTTCCATTTGTGAATAATCGCACCAACTGTTGTCACCTTCTCACCAAGCTGCTTGGCGATGGTCTTGTAGCCCATTCCAGCCTTGTGTAGGTCTACAATCTTGTCCCTGACATCCTTGGAGAGCTCTTTGGTCTTGGCCATGGTGGAGAGTTTGGAATCTGATTGATTGCTTCTGTGAACAGGTGTCTTTTATACAGGTAACAAGCTGAGATTAGGAGCACTCCCTATCAGAGTGTGCTCCTTATCTCAGCTCGTTACCTGTATAAAAACACCTAGGAGCCAGAAATCTTTCTGATTGAGAGGGGGTCAAATACTTATTTCCCTAATTAAAATGCAAAATCAATTTATAAAATTTTTGACATGCGTTTTCTGGATTTTGTTGTTGTTATTCTGCCTCTCACTGTTAAAATAAACCTACCATTAAAACTATAGACTGATCATTTCTTTGTCAGTGGGCAAACGTACAAAATCAACAGGGGATCAAATACTTTTTTCCCTCACTGTACATGACATCATAACAACAGTCTGGACCACTGAATGGGTTCCGCAGGACTGGAAGGATACCCTAGTGGTCCCCCTCTTGGGTGCCGAGTAGGGTGGTCCAGGTCTCTCTTTCCCTGTCGACAGACTCTAGCTCAGACATGGGCAAAGTATGGCCCCCGGGCCGTATACGACCCATTGGGCTTTTAAATCCGGCCCGCCGAACTTGTCCAAACATTATTATTAAATAAAATTTTACCTTCCTCCTGTAATGCCCCCATTTCCCCATTAGATGAAGCACTTTGACCGGGAGTGTGGTGTAAAGTAGAACCTCTGGTCACGACCATAATTCGTTCCATAACTTTGGTTGCAACCCGATTTGGTCGTGACTCGAACCTAATTTCCCCATTGGATTGTATGTAAATACGATTAATCCGTTCCAGACTCCTACGAACTGTATTTAAATAGTTTTTTTAAGATTATTAAGCACAAAAATAGTTAATTACGCCATAGAATTCAGTGTAATAGTAAACTAAATGTAAAAACATTTAATAACACTGAGAAAACCTTGAACAGAGAAAACTAACATTGCCGCATCAAGGTTTAGAATCGTTCAACAAGATGATTGTTTCGTCTGCTACATCAGTTGGTCGATTCTGAGAGAGAATATTCGCATGAGCAATTCATGTTTCTATTGAAAGTAAGTTAACAGTAATATTTGGGTACAGTATTGTTTTTGGAAGCATTCACCGTAATATCATATGAACGTTTACTTCACCGCATCATCGTATGAATGATGTGAGAAGAGATTAACGGGTTCTTATGTTAGCGATTTACGTACTCGGCGCTTTCGCTCTCTAAATTACGTCTTGAATGAGGGGGGAGGGGTATGACTACACTCACAAAATTAATATCTTGCTAGAAATTTTATATAACAAAAGTTATATACATTATATATATTACTGCAAATACAAACTTGACACTGTCACACACCCACATGGTAAAAAGGTGGTGGTGTGTCCAGAACCATGCCTGGCCACCTTCATCTGCTCAGTATTAATGCTTCCTCACACTTGACCATGTAATTAATTCAAGATGAATCAACATAGCAGGGGCCCACAACAAATTCAGCTTTCACTTACACTATGTAACACGATTTTTGTCCCTGGATGGCTAGTGTTATTTTTTTATTGGTTATGCCCACACACTTTCCTTTCGTGACCAGGACTTTACATTAAGGAATGACACAAATGAACACATTTTCTCATTGAAAATAGGTACATTTCAAAATATCACTGTCCTGGTCACAAAAGCAAAATTTGTGGGGAATAATAGCCATTTTCTGTACTTTTGAGGCATAAGCAATTAGAAAATAACCCTTACTATGCAGGGACAATTTTTTTTGTTACGCAGTGTTATCAATCATGTTTGCTGTTGGCGATAATGAAACTAATTGTTGAGTTCATAATGCAGTGAAATAACTGCGCTACAGCTCCCCACAAAGATACACTCTTAAATACACATGCATTTCACATGGATCATTAACATCTGACTTATAAACGTCATTATTTCTGTCTGTGTGTCTGTCTGTGTACAAAATTTGCTAAGGATTTGGTTTAAAAAAAAAAAAAGAACCCAGGTACCACGCCATAAGTCCTGTAAGTGAGCCAGTGCTATTACATTTTCGCATCCATCAACTTTACAGTAGTTAAATTAAAAATGTAGTGCTAAAATCACATACATAAAAACTATTTACAAACTTATTTACTCTATAAAAGTTTGTGTGTGCGTGGGTACGTCCATGTGGGTGTGTTAGTCCATATATGTGAGTGCGTTGTGTGTGCGAGTTCGTGTGTGTGTGTGAGATGAGTCAGATGCCTTCTATGACTTCCTGTCACAGGTGCTAGCTCAAGTGGCCCCACGAGATAGAGTCATCTTGTTGGGTGACTTCCATGCCCGTGTTGGTCATGATGCTGGCACCTGGACTGGAGTGATTGCAAGGCATGGACCAGATCAGCTCAATAACAACGGTAGGAGGCTGCTCGATTTTTGTGCAGCCCATGGGCTTGTAATTACCAACACGCTGTTCCGGCATCGGCACATCAACACCACATCATGGATGCATGCCGGGTCCAAGCAAGAACATCTTCTGGACCACATAGTGACGGAACAGCGGATGCGGGCCCATGTCCTTGACACCAGGACCTACCGTGGAGCTGATCTGCCCATCGACGTCTCAAGATGGCGGCGGCGTGTGCAGCGGTGTGTCAGTTGGAAAACAATCAAAAGTATCGAAAAGGCATCTAACACAGATAATCTGCCCGTTGAGCTTAACCGAAATGGGGATTATTTTTTAGAGCCCAAAAAAATTGTTGACAATTTTAACCTTAATTTTTCTGAAGCTGGTAACCTTTTTGATAATGTACTGGGAGTCACCCCTGCTCATGCAAATTCCTATACACCTGTCCAAACATTAAACGAATTTAGTTTCCAGCCAATCCACGAAAGTAATGTTCTGAAACAACTGTCCTACCTCAAAGAGTCCTCCCCTCTAACGGAGCAGATAGTATTCCCGTCTTTGCTCTGCTAACTGTTGGTCACCTAATATATAAACCTATAGCCCATATTTTCAACTGGTCCATCCAACATTCCTATGTTCGTCCACTTCACAAAGGGAGCCCTAAAGATGATCCAAATAACTACCGACCTATCTCAATTTTGTCCCGAAAATTTTTGAAAAATTATTGAACTTCCAAATTACCAGTTTCCTGTCCGACAACAATCTATTACATCGAACACAATCTGGGTTCTGAAAAAATACAGCACATCTGCTGCATTAGTAGCCTTGATAATATGTAGTACTGTGCCAGTCTTTTTCTGGACTTGTCCAAAGCCTTTGATACAGTCGACCACAACACCCTGCTTAGTAAACTAAGTTGTCTCGGTTTCTCCAAACACGCAGTAAAATGGTTAAAACTGTACCTCTTTTCTCGCACCCAAACTGTATTCACAGATGGTTGAAGGTCACTGTTAAGATAAAAGGGATTCCACAGGGTTCCATCCTTCGGCCCCCTCTTGTTCTCTCTTTATGTCAATGACTTGGACACTGATCTAGATCATTCCAGGGTAAATCTTTTTGCAGATGACACGATACTGATTACTGCTGGCCGTTCTCCGGATGACGTGATTGCCTTCGTATCTTCAAAATGAATGTTAACCCAAAACTCCCGAGCACACAATTTCGGCTGTCTAGCTACAAAAGGAATATTTATGAAAGCTAAATTCAGCTGACATAGCAAAAGGTGTTATGCAAAAATGCATAAATTAATGTTCAATCGCAACTTAGAGGTGTGAAGCCAGCCAGGCTCACGATGTCCTTGCACGCTGGAATGAACGGATCTGACTTCAGCTGCATGTGTGTACTGTGTTAACTTCTTGACTATTCTACACTATGGGAACCTCATTTGCCAGTAAAAATATGTTAATTGGTTTTTTTACCCTTCTATCTGGCAACAAAACTGACACCTTTTTACAAGGAGTCATGTTTGCATTGACTGTTTCCAGTCGTATAAAGAGTTCCAGAGGAAAACAAAAATAAACTACTGTTTTGATATAACCTCCGTGTTCAACAGAGTTAATAGACTTGACTGCAAAAACAAATTTTACACTGTCCCACACTGGCATAGTTAACAGGTGGTGGTGTGATAATTGTTTTTTTACCCTTCTATCTGGCAACAAAACTGACACCTTTTACAAGGAGTCATAATACAAACAAAAGAACATAACTCTGATAATGTGCACTGTCCTTGGACAGTGCACAACTGTGATAATGTGCACTGTCCTTGGACAGTGCACATTATCAGCGTTATGTTCTTTTGTTTGTATTATGACTGCAGGTATTGCGGTCTATGCAAACATGACTCCTTGTAAAAAGGTGTCAGTTTTGTTGCCAGATAGAAGGGTAAAAAACCAATTATCATATTTTTACTGGCAAATGAGGTTCCCATAGAGTAGGTGGTGGTGTGTCCAGACCCATGCCTGGTCACCTTCACCTGCTCAGTATTAATGCTTCCTCACTCCACCAAGTAATTCATTGAGGATCAATCAACACAGCCGAGGCTGCGTGTCTCTCTCTCTCCCCGTGGTCGCGTGGTTTCACCTCCACATGCAGAGAGTAAACACCGCCACGCGTCCAGAGTGAACACCACCACGCTGTTGACGAGCCTCACCTTGTTGTTGTTGTGGGCAGGTCGCTTCTGAAATCAAGAGCGGTATAGCAGCTCAAGCGGCCTTGGCCTGGTAAACAATAAAAACCGTGTTAGTATTTAAACAAAGTTACAAAGTGGCGAGCCGGGTGAAGACAAATTAAACTTAAGCGAGAGAATTGAAGCGAATGCGATCAGGCGAGGGTAGGAGGCAAGGCCCCGCGTTCTAAAGTTCCAACCTGGACATCGCTTCCATGCTCGCTGCTACTCAAATGACATCCGTACGAGAGAGAGAGAGTGAGCCTCTACCTCTGTAAACAACAACAACCACCACCACCACAACCGCGATAAGAATTTCTCACCTCGGATTTCAGTTCCCGCGCGGAGCGGCAACTTCCCGTTACCTCGTGACGTCACGCGGCAGCAGCAGGTGACATGACGTCACTTGCGTGGTACAAGACACTCCCCTCCCACAATTAGCGGCTCTGAAACTTAAATAAATTATGTTAATGAGCCTGGCCCAAACGTGGAGGGATGGGGCGTGGGTGCCGAACCGGTCACAACGAACTCGAGACGACTTTCACGAATAAATTATGTTAATGAGCCGCCAGTCACTGGGTGTGGCTTTGCCCAAATAAGGATAGTGCTTGAACAGATAACGGAAGTGACCCAGGCAGAGGTGACGTCACGCTCAAGGTCGCGTTTGACGGGGTGGGGTGAATACCTTGGTGACATGACGTCACTAGCGAGGTACACCTCCCCCTGGCGTTTCACGCCGATGAGGTAATGCTGAGTGGTGACGTCACAGAGCGGGTTTGGAGTTTAAGTTGAATTAGATTAATTTTCCATTGCTCCCTCCCTTGAACAGAGACCCCTTGGGTGTGTGAGCTCAGCAACAACAATGTGGACATTATTGTGTGTGTGTACACTGTGTGTGTACACATCAGACTGACTGAGATGACTGTGCCCCCCACAGTGTGTACACACACACAGTGTACACACACAGTGTGCTCAACAGTGTACACACACACAGTGTACACACACACTGTGTGTATCTTGGTGGAGTTGTGAAGGATGAAGGCAAAATAACTAATCATCCCACATTGTGACAGTTTGCATCTCCTTCGGCATTGATGGAGTCCCAGAGATGAGCATACTGTTCACATGCAGGCGGTTTTGATTCAGTAGAATGTAAAGAAGGCGCTCACTCTCAATGTTGGCATACTCATCGACAACATACTGGTGAAAGAGGTTGGCGCACCATAATGTGGTGTTCTCCTCTGTCCATGATCACGAAAGAATATACGTTTTTTTAGAGGAGACAGTTTCGTGAGGATGTCTTTGTCCTGCAGCTTTGTAATTGGAGGAATCTTGACGTGGTACCCATCTTGGCCTTGCGATAGAAAAATGTGTTATTGTAGGGCATCGTATGCTCCGTTAGTGTCAAGAAATTGTGCGATGGTGTTTTCTTGGTATGGAAGAACAATGCCTCTCGCACAATGTTCCTCACCCACCGTAAGAAAGCAAGGTCAATAATATTTGGGACATTGAACCTCCCTGCGTGCTCCCCGCTTTGGTGGAAAGTAAAGGTGCGGTACGGCAAAATTTAAATGGGTGATGTTCCCACGAATGTCACAAAACGATAGACGAAATGCAATGGGCTGTAGCTAAGAAAATCCAACGTATTTAGCAGTATAACATTTTAATCGGCATCGTAGTACTACATATCAGTAAATAGCGTGGCGTGTGAAATCGAAACAATAGAAATGCATTGAAGAAATAAGATGAAATAAGTTTACATTAAAGAGCAGCAGTACGTACGGGTAAGTTGAGAAGTAGGCTACAGTCTAGATTACAGACTGCCAGTATGCTGACTCAATGACATAAGCATTGCTACAGTAGACATAAAAAGCTGGCAATATGGTCAGAAGCTGAAAAAGCAGGATACAGTCGACATGAAAGGCTGGCAGTACACTGAGTGAGGTAAAGAAGCAGGCAACAGATTATAGACTTTTTTCGATTTAAAGCTTTCGTGACTGCAGGGATTCATCTTCTTGTTTCTTTCGGTAAAGTCACGTAGAAGGGAAGTAATAAAATAATAAAAATAAAACATAATAAAACAATTCTCACGACGTTTCGGCTACAACGCAAGCAGCCGTCTTCAGGTGAAGAATGAGACACTACCAAACTAGGAGCTTATATATAAGCTGCATTGGGGGTTGAAGAGCGCCTTAACAAAAAGAATGTGCATGTGAAGAGGGATTTAGCATATTCATGGAAAATGCGTAGGCGTTGGGCGGGGGGGTGTCAAAGTCATATTATGCCCATGCATTATGCAGGATCAGCAGCAACCAAGGGGGGTGCAGGGATTAGCAGTAACAAAGGAAAGGAATGTTAATGATATGTAGCTGCAGTTACTCAACAACCACGTAGAAAACTAAAGTATAAACTACATAAAAAACTAAAGTATAAACTGCATCGCACCATCAGTATACTTACTATAATCTATAATAAGCTGAGTTACTAACAGCAAGTAATACATTACAATTTTACCTCGTAAAAATTCTATAATATGCTTCCATCTAAACCTTATTATCTTACATCACACGAGCATATACCGTACTATATACTGCCATAGATAAACCCAACATTAAATTATATACTGTATTGCTGTAAACCAACCTATATCTTATACATTTAATATCACACTATGTATTATTCTACACACCCTAATGTGTATCGAAATGGTTTATTACGTCCTTCCAATGATTGCTGAGCCAGAATCCATCTTCTCGGTTAAAGTTGTCTCTGTGTTTGTATATGTGGATCGCCTCATGAACGAATCTCTCATGATAGCCAGATGGCTTGCAGAGAACCTCTGTCTTGGAGAAGTCAATATCATGTGAGCCCACTGAGTTGTAACAGTGATCTGCCACGGCTGAGGTGTTAGTCCTACCGTGTTTCAGGTCAGCTTTATGTTCACGGATGCGGTCCGAGACATGTCGTTTGGTTTCCCCAATGTAACTGCTACCACAGAGGCAACTTAGTTTGTAGACGCCAGGGTACTGTATGTCTGGAACCACATCTTTTACAGACGGTACCAGATCACGGATTTTATGTACTGTGTTGAATCGGACCTGGATCTTGTGTTTAATCAGGATTTTGGAGATCTTTTTTGTGACCCCAGCAATGTAGGGTAAGGTGATGGTCTTGAAAGGCTCCTCAACAGGATCCTTCTTGATGGTTGGAGTGATGGCTTTGCGGATTGTATAGTCGGAGTAACCATTTGCCTTAAGAGCTTGGCGTACGTGTTTGAGTTCACTGGAAATGTGTTCATGGTCGGAGATGCATTGGGCTCTATGATATAGAGTCTTGATGAGGGAATTCTTCTGGGATGGATGGTGGTGGGAATCCGGTTTTAGATAAGCATCCGTGTGGGTGGCTTTCCTGTAGACAGAGTGGCTCATTGAACCATCAGGTCTCCTTTTGATTAGGACATCCAAAAAGGGTAGCTTGCCATCATTTTCGACTTCCATGGTGAATCTGATGGCTGGGTGTATGGAATTGATGTGGTCGAGAAATTGGTCTAGAGCAGGCCGGCCATGTGGCCAGATGACAAAAGTGTCGTCTACGTACCTCTTCCATAAGGTCGGGCGTAGAGTGGCAGTCTGGATGGCGTCCGTCTCAAATTTCTCCATGAAGATGTTGGCTACAACCGGAGATAGGGGGGAGCCCATTGGGGTGCCCTCAATTTGCTTGTAGAAGGTTCCATTCCAGGTGAAGTATGTATTGGTTAAGCAGTGTCTCACCAGGGGGGGTACCCCAGCATTCAGTCCTTGATGAACCAAGTCTTCAATGATTGCGATGGTGTCAGGCACAGGTACCTTGGTGAACAAGGAAACCACATCAAAACTGACAAGCAGGTCGTCTGGGGACAGGGCAATCCCCTTGATTGTCGATACCAGGTCAGTAGAGTTTAGTACTGCAGAGGTGGTTTTTCCAGTGAAAGGCCGTAGGATTTCGGACCTGAAACACGGTAGGACTAACACCTCAGCCGTGGCAGATCACTGTTACAACTCAGTGGGCTCACATGATATTGACTTCTCCAAGACAGAGGTTCTCTGCAAGCCATCTGGCTATCATGAGAGATTCGTTCATGAGGCGATCCACATATACAAACACAGAGACAACTTTAACCGAGAAGATGGATTCTGGCTCAGCAATCATTGGAAGGACGTAATAAACCATTTCGATACACATTAGGGTGTGTAGAATAATACATAGTGTGATATTAAATGTATAAGATATAGGTTGGTTTACAGCAATACAGTATATAATTTAATGTTGGGTTTATCTATGGCAGTATATAGTACGGTATATGCTCGTGTGATGTAAGATAATAAGGTTTAGATGGAAGCATATTATAGAATTTTTACGAGGTAAAATTGTAATGTATTACTTGCTGTTAGTAACTCAGCTTATTATAGATTATAGTAAGTATACTGATGGTGCGATGCAGTTTATACTTTAGTTTTTTATGTAGTTTATACTTTAGTTTTCTACGTGGTTGTTGAGTAACTGCAGCTACATATCATTAACATTCCTTTCCTTTGTTACTGCTAATCCCTGCACCCCCCTTGGTTGCTGCTGATCCTGCATAATGCATGGGCATAATATGACTTTGACACCCCCCCGCCCAACGCCTACGCATTTTCCATGAATATGCTAAATCCCTCTTCACATGCACATTCTTTTTGTTAAGGCGCTCTTCAACCCCCAATGCAGCTTATATATAAGCTCCTAGTTTGGTAGTGTCTCATTCTTCACCTGAAGACGGCTGCTTGCGTTGTAGCCGAAACGTCGTGAGAATTGTTTTATTATGTTTTATTTTTATTATTTTATTACTTCCCTTCTACGTGACTTTACCGAAAGAAACAAGAAGAAGATTATAGACTGTTCTGCCTCATGGCAGGGGTTTTGCCTCACGGCAGATGGGGGGGAGGGGGGGCGTATGTACATAGGGATTTCCTGTTTTTGATGCTAATTTTGGTCACGTGACCAGGAAGTTGCGATTTAAGATTTCCGCTCAACCACGCGGGCGTCGGCCATTACACACATAATTCAAGATGGCGGCACACATCGCGTCCCAGTGAAGCCAGCCGCAATTGTCCATTGTGGGACTTTAAGAAGCATTGTTTGTAAGTTCGTTTATGTTCTTATAATATTGGCAATGCTGTTATAATGTTATAATGACCGTTATAATGATGTAAATGCCTTTATAATGCTGTTAAATTGTTATGATAAATACGAGTGCTAGTTAACAACGAAGCCTGCTACTGTACTTTCCTTATTGTGAATGTTACTTGTAATTTAATAAATCGAGTCAAACTTGTACCCAAGTAACTTTATTGCGATCCTGAGAGCAAGGATGACGAAATATCTCATCCACAATTCAGTGTTATGTGTAATAATGTACATTTGGGGTGCAATGTGATGAATACACGATGTGCCTTTATGTAACAGCAGCTTATGCTCTTGTATAGTTATTCAGTGGTAATGTAGGGGCCTGGTCCATCCAGGATCTATTGTTGAGAAACATGTTATCTAAGACAATGGTATGATGATGTGGTGTTCATTCATTGTGTTGGTGTTTCCGTGTATTAACAGATGTTGTATCTGTGCTGTTTTCTTACCAGTTTTACCTCGTTAAATTCAATAAATGACGTTTGGAGTCAGATGTTCATCCTGGCTCTGAGGGTTTATTGGACGCAAGGTTAACTACTCAGCTAGCGGTGCAACGCAGCGCACAGCGAGGCGGAGATAGCAGTTAAGACACACACAACACAGACGGGTTGGCAGGTAGGGGGCGGAGCCACGGACGGTGAGAAACCAGGGTAAGCATCTGATTGGAATGGTGGCTGTTATTTATAGCACACTAGCGGTAAGTACCCGGCGTTGCTTGGGCGAAAAAAGGAAGATACACACATGGACTTACACACATACATTGACCCACACACATAGAAACACATCAACTTAGACACACACACACAAATATGGTTAAATCCAGGAAAGGATCGTTAGCAGGCCAGCCTAAATGTTTCTAACTGGCGAAGATGTTCCATTAGGGGGGTGCATGTTTCGCAAGCGTAGAGAAGGGAGGGAATTACCGTGGCCGAGAAGACCTGGAGCTTCATGCGGAGCGAAAGACCAGGTAGCTTCCACACAGCATTACGCAACTGATGAAAAGATAATGCCGCTCCACTGATTTGGAGTGAGACCTCTGCTGTTAAACCGGAGCCGGTCATGAGCACACTGGGCAGGTATTGGAATCTCGGCAATCTCTCCACAACTGCCGCATCACCAATTGTGAGTTGTGGGGGTGGATTGTTCGATGGTACAAAATACGCAGGCAGGTGCTTAGTTTTGGTGGGGCTAATGGTAAGGCCCCACCTCTTAGTGGCAAGCTCCAGGTTCAGCCGCAGTGAGCAGCAATCACCAGAGCATCGGCATACATAACATGGTTGAGCAATAGGGAGGCATCCCTTGACCGCACCCGGGCATCGATCAACCTCCCATTGTATCTGTACCATATGGTAATTCCTCGGGAACAGCCATTGAAGTCTTCACCAACTACGTGGTAAAAAGATATGTTAAATAATGTGGAGCCAGAGGACATTCCTGTCACACCCCAAGGTGTAGAGGGAATGGCTCTGACTGACAGCCACGTAGTTTGACGCGGGGCCGCTCACCAACATGAAGGTCCTTAAGGATCGTGAGAAAAGTTTGAGGGACTCCGAAAGCACGAAGAACAACCCAGAGGCCAGGCCTACTGATGGTATCATAGGCCTTGAGCAGGTCAATAAAGCACATACATTCACTCACATACACACATGGACCTACAGACACGCAAAGAAATGGACTTACACTGACTGACATGGAGCCATGCACACAAAGCGACTAACACAGACGGCCATGGACTGACACACAGACATATCGACTCACACACACAAAGACATGGACTTACACACACACACATATGGACTCACACGCATAGACATGCACTTTAGATACACACACATGGAGTTACAAACACATATATCGACGTACACACATACAGTGACTCACACACATCGACTCACACACAGACATACGTGGACTCACAAACACATTGATGTAAACACACATGTACTTACACACACTTATCGACTAAGACACACACACATGGACTTACACACACTTACAAAGACTGACACACACATTTCCCTACACGCCCATAGACATATGGACTGTGACACACAGACATCTACTTTAGATACACACACATGGATTAACACACACACACATCGACTGACACACATAGACACACAAACGCACATTGACTTACACACTCAGATGGAGCCATGCACACACATCGACTCACATACACGCATTGACTTACACACATACACATCGAGTGAAACACACACGTATGGACTTACACACACATGTGGACTAAAACACACACAGCGACAGATACGCACACAAATGGACTGACACACACACACACAAACAATTGTACGTACACACACACGGGGCGTTGTCCGTTTCAAAAAGACAGACACACACATGGACTTACACACACACATGGACCCACACACGTAGAAACCCATCGACTTACACGCACACAAACACAAATGGACTCACACACACAGACATCGACTTTAGGCACACGCATGTAGTTTCTGCACACGAACATTATAATAGTAATAGAGTATTAAGCAACTTATTAGTTTAATAATAGTAAAGAATGAAGACGAAGTTGTTATGTGTACACAAACATTATCATTGTAATATTTGTAAATGTATTTGTTTAATAATAGAAAGCAATAAACCTGAGTTCTTAGCGAAAGATTGAATAAAATAGTACTTTACATTGGCGTAGTAACGCCTCGTCCCGTGCAGAGCCCGCGGCCTCGCCAGATTGGCAAGCCAGAGGAGGTGAGATATTGCCAGGCTGCGGGCTGGGCCACTACCCTTGCCCCCCCCCACCATCCCCCCGCCGTCGCCAGAATAATACTATGTAACCGCTTTAATAACATTAAATTAATATCTAAGGACTTTATATCAGTAACTGCACGCATTGGGGGTGGCGGGGGGAAGAGGACATCACACTGTGAAGAGAAATCGACAGCGTGATGTGTATATCTATTCCTTGTTAAACGCGTAAAATAAAATGTCCCCGTGAGCTCGAGTGAACGCGCACCACTTGACAGGGTCCCCCCCCCCTCAACGCAATTAGCGTCACTTGGTACGGTCGATGTGGCGCAATAAGTAAATAATTAATCATAGAAACGGCACAAATGTGTTAATTAAACTACTTTAAACTTTACGGATTGGAAAACGGAATAGCCTATTCCCACCGCGGGGCTTAGGGCGTGCCGCCTGTCAAATTTTTTTCTACATTCAGCCCACCGTCCGAGAGCCAAATCCCCCGCAAGCGCGAGCACGCGAAGACTTTTATATATAAGATGTTAATGATCCACGTGCAATGTATGTGTATGTAAGACTTTATCTATGCGAGGAGCGGTGGCGCAGTTATATCACTGCATTATGAATTCAACAATTAGAGTTTGATAATCGTCGACAGCAAACATCATTGATAAGTGAAAGCCGAACTTATTATGGACTTCTATGTTGAATGATCCTCAATTAATTACATGGTGAAGTGAGGAAACATTAATACTGAGCAGATGAAGGCGGCCAGGCATGGTTCTGGACACACCACCCCATTTTTACCATGCCAGTGTGTGACAGTGTCAAGTTTGTATCTCGTGTATAATATATTAACTCTATTGAACACGCAGGTTAAATCAAAACAATTGTTTATTTCTGTTTTATTCTGGAACTTTTTCTAAGAATGGATAAATTCAAGAAATTAACACAGCACATTTCCAGCTGAAGTTAGATCTGTTCATCAAAGCATTCAAACAAGTCTGAACCTGGCTTCACGCCTCTAACTTGCGATTTAACATTAATTTATACATTTCTGCATAATACAAATAGTCATATTTTCAACATCCTTTGCTATGTTTGCTTAATTATTATAAATTTTCTTTTTGTAGCCAGACAGCCAAAATTGTGTGCTTGAAGTTTTGGGTTGACATTCATTTTGAAGATACTAGGGTTTCCAGGCATATGTATGACCATTAGCCCTCTCATTGTGTGCCTTAACAGCCCATGTGATGAATTGGGGAATATTTTTTACTATATCATGAATATATGAAAAAATATGGACGTGTAAGTCACGTGTGACTGTGTATATATGCATTCCTCTGTGCCTCGATACTGACGTAGATGGTGTGGATATTTTTTTTCTGTCTGCATTTGCGCTTCCTCTGCAGAAATGGCCTGATGGAGCAAAGGCACTCAGCACAGCAGCTCGGTACAAGAAGGAAACAATGCGACCAGTGTGCATACAGCACGGATCGTACTGGAATTTTGACACAGCACCAGGGAACTCCTCACACATGAGAGAAACCCTTCAAGTGCACTGTGTGTGAGAAGAAATTTGCATGGTCATCAGTTCTTCAGAGCCACCAGAGAACACACACCGGAAAAAAGCCCTTCAAGTGCAGTGTGTGTGGCAAGCATTTTCAGTTTCATCTGCTCTTAATAAACACCAGAGAACACACACAGAAGATACATCCTTCAAGTGCACTCTGTAAGGGAAGGCGTTTGCACATTCATGATCACATCTTCAAAGACACCAGATAAGAACACAGGCATCAGAAGATCCCCAAGGAGTGGAGTCTGAAATCGAAGTGATGGTGAATAGCGAATAATTGAAGATAAAATGTGAAGATGAAGATTCAACTCCAAAATAAGATCTTCACATCGATGGAGGCAACGTGAAGCAGGAGGAGAATTCTGATGCAGAGCGAGGCAACTCCAAGCAGTATGTGCAAGTAGAGGTGTGGGTGAAATTCTTCGACAATACAAAGTCAAATGGAGACCCGGTTGATGTGTAAGCTTGAGACAATGAGGCCTTTAATGAATAGAATGTGAAGTTGAACACTACATTCCTCGATTCAACCTGCAGAGTAAGAGCAGCCAGTATTAGCGGACCTGTGGGTTGGGTAGATCTCTAACTAGGAGCGAGAGGCAATAAGCTCCCCAGCATTCACTCTGTTATAATAATATTATCATTTATATGGCGCTTGCTTAATCGCCTCAGAAACTCGGAGCTTTGTATAATATCTCATCACAAATACTCTAAGAGCACCCCCAAGAGGCTGCTGCACCTGTGTGGCATAAGGTGGCCCTGGACCAGCCTTCATGTGGGCATGAGTCTGTCAGTAGGGGACGATAATTGATGTGTAATCTCCATTATGTAATTTCTGGATGTTTGGAATTACCCAAATATTGACCATGACACTAACATGCAATGACTGCGTTTTGAATGACACAATAGTATGTGTACATCCGCTGTTAAGCAGACGGTGCATATTTTGGTTAATATTACTGGAGTAGACAGGGGTGCCTGTCTGATTTGAACCTTGAACTTCTGCAATAAATAGAGAATGTGCTACCACCTGGCTTCCCTCAATCTGAGTAGGCATGGCAGCCTGAATGTTCCTAACTGGTGCAGATGGTCCTTTTAGAGGGGTCCACGTTTCACATGCCTATAGAAGGGAGGGTATGACTGTGGCCGAGAAGACCCGAAGCTCCGTGCGGAGGGACAGACCAGGTAGCTTCCACACAGCATCGCGCAGCTGATGAAACGATAATGCCGCCTGACTGATTCGGACCACCCACACACTGTACGCACATACGCAGTGTAGACGTATTATGTACACATACAGCGGAAACACACAGTGTACCCGCACAGTATACAACAACCACCATTCGCCACTAAGTGGCGGTGACGTCACCACGACGCTTGTGCCAGGCTATGTGCACCTTGAGGCCACGTGAAGTGTCGAACGCCCGCTGGCAGGAGGTCACGGGGCAGAGCCAGGTGCCACGGGTCAACTTACTGAGATGAGTGGGTGATGCACCACCTGTGCCCCCTATTGTGCCAACTTGCTGTGCTTTAGCCACCCGGCGCTCCACTCGTTGTGACCGTCGCTCCTCCGCCCTCCTTTGTTGTTGGAGGGCGACTGCCTCCAACTGCCCAGTAGAGTCCTTCACGAGCCTCCTCCACAAAAGCCGATCTTGACACCGCTGGTACCAGTCATCGGTAAGTCCACTCAGCTCCACATCCTCCTGTATCACATCACTCCATTTCTTCTCTAGCCCATGCCGCGCCCGTTTAGCCCCCTCGATCCGGCCAAACAAAAGCTGTTTAGGCATGCGGTGACTTGGTATGCGGGCTACATGGCCCAGCCAACGCAGCCTATCCTGCCGGAGGAGCTCACCGATGGGACTTTATCAACATCTTTCAAGGATTTGTGAGCTTCTCACACAATCCAGCCTGGTTAAACCCAGGATGGATCGTAGGCAGGCCAGCATAAATGTTTCTAACCAGCGAAGATGTTCTATTAGGGGGGTCCATGTTTTCCAAGCGTAGAGAAGGGAGGGAATGACTGTGGCCGAGAAGACCTGAAACTTCGTACGGAGCGACAGACGAGGTAGCTTCCGCACAGCATTACGCAACCGATGAAAATATAATGCCGCTCGACTGATTCGGAGTGAGACCTCTGCTGTTAAATCGGAGCCGGTCATAAGCACACTGCCCAGATATGGGAAACTTTACACTTTCTCCACAACTGCCCCAACACCAATTGGGAGTTGTGGGTGTGGAGTGTCCCATTGTACAAAATATCCTGGCAGGTGCTTAGATTTGGTGGGGCTGATGGTAAGGCCCCACCTTTTAGTGGCAAGCTCCAGGTTTATCAGCAGTGAGCAGCGATTACCAGATCATCGGCATACATA
Organism: Lethenteron reissneri; assembly: GCF_015708825.2. Classification (NCBI taxonomy): domain Eukaryota; kingdom Metazoa; phylum Chordata; class Hyperoartia; order Petromyzontiformes; family Petromyzontidae; genus Lethenteron; species Lethenteron reissneri. The sequence continues at coordinate 183,536 of NW_026890827.1, read as the reverse complement.
ACATGGTTGAGCAATAGGGAGCCATCCCTTGGCCGCACCCGAGCATCGATCAGCCTCCTATTATATCTGTACCAGATGGAAATTCCTTCTGTACAGCTATTGAAGGCCTCACGAACTACGTGGTCAAAATAGATGTTAAATAATGTCGGAGCGAGAGGACATCCCTGTCACACCCCAAGGTGTACAGCGAATGGCTCCGACTCCCGGGCCACGCAGTTTTACCCAGGCCCACTCACCATCATGAAGGTCCTAATTATCGTGAGCAGAGGGTCAGGGACTCCGAAAGCACGAAGAATAACCCAGAGCCCAGGCCTCCTGATGGTATCGTAGGCCTTGACCAGGTCAATAAAGCAGAGATGTAAGTCTTGTTGGAATTCCCTATACCTCTGCTGTAGCAGACGGAGAGAAAATATGGCATCCGTGCAGGACCACCCTTTCCTGAAACCACATTGAGGCTCCACAAGCCTCTCCTCAGCGTGCCTAGCAAGGCGATGTTGAATAATCTTTGCCAGGACCTTTCCCGGCACACTGAGGAGTGAGATGCCCCTGTAGTTGTTATAGTCTGTGCGGGCTCCCTTTTTAAATAGGGGGACCACCAGGGCATCCTTCCAGTCCTGCGGAACCCGTCCCGTGGTCCAGACTGTTGTTATGATATCATGTAGGGTTGTCTGTGCACAAACGCCACCCTCCCTCACCATTTCGCTTGGGAGATCATCTCTGCCCGGTGCCTTTCCTGGTCTCAGACTCTGGATCGCCTTTAGTACTTCCTCAACAGATGGCACCTCAGCCAGCCACTCACAGGGGGTGACTTCTTCAAATATTTGGGGCACCGCAGCCTCCGTAGGGTCATCTCCACTTTGTCCCACGATGTTTCCCATGTCGAGGGATTTCCCCTCCCCCAGGACTTCACAAAAATGCTCAGCAAATCTGCAAACCTGTTCCTGGCAGTCGGAAATTGGATCACCGTTTTTTCCCAAAATGATGGTAAAAGGTGTGGCGCTGCAGGATACTTTTTTGATGGAGTTAAATCGGGATTTGTGATCGCGGGCCATTGAGGCAGACTCCATCTCCACAGCAACCCGCGACCACCACCCATCCTTGCAGTGCCTCACGGCTCTCCGAACGTCCAAGCGAAGGCTGCGGTAAGCCTCCTCCTTCTCTGACGTGGGATGCTGTAGACAATTAGAGTGGGTCTGTCGCTTTTTCTCAACTACCCTGAACACCTCTGTCAGCCAGGGTTTCTGGGGAGGTCTGGATTGCGTACTTAAGCAGCCATTGCACCTGCATGAGTCACTTACCCTCGACATCTGGAGGAGTGGGGGACGATGCCAACCCCAGCCGCAAGCGATGATGAAATTCTCGCTTGCAACTTTCATTAGCTAGCTGAGGTCAGGCCACCTTAGTTTGGAATGGGGTCCTGGGTGTACACCCACCACCGAAGTGGAAGAATGGCAGGCGCATCTTACAGATGACAAGTCGATGGTCAGAGGGCAGATCAGCTCCACGGTAGGTCCTGGTGTCAAGGACATGGGCTCGCATCCGCTGGTCCGTCACTATGTAGCCCAGCAGATGTTCTTGCTTGGACCCGGCGTGCATCCATGTTGTTGTGTGGATGCGCCGATGCCGGAAGAGCGTGTTGGTAACTACAAGCCCATGGGCTGCACAAAAATCTAGCAGCCTCCTGCCGTTGTTATTGAGCTAATCTGGCCCAAGCCTTCCAATCACTCCAGACCAAGTGCCAGTATCATGACCAACTCGGGCATTGAAGTCACCCAACAAGATGACTCTATCCCGAGGGGCCACTTTAGCTAGCACCTGTGACAGGAGGTCATAGAAGGCATCTGACACATCGGCCTTGCCTGCATCTCTCCACAGATGTTCGTCTTCAGTGGGGGCATAAGTAACCACAACCACCACTCCTCACCTCCGGTTGATGGGAAGGCGAGCCCAAAGTAGCCTGGCTCATAGCTTTCCACACCTCACCGCCACGCTCCCACACTGCCTTCATTCTTTTGTTCAGAAGAAGAGCCACTCCCTGTTGTTTAGTAGTCTCCTGCCCTGAGCAGAGGACTGTCCACCCTCATAGTGGCTGGAGCCGGAGCCGGTCCACTGGACCGCCTGAATGTCACAGAGATCCAGGCGGTACCGGTCCAGTGCCCGACAGAGGAGTGGCAGCCTCTCCTCCGCAGTGAGCGTTCGCACATTCCACGTGGCCATCCGTAGTGGTTTTTTGTTGTTTCTCGAGGTAGAGATTCAATCTCCTAGCTCCGTCAGATGGGGTTTAAGCAGGAGACGTCATAGACACCTGTCCCCCCGGGGCCTCCGGCACAAGCTTATTAATTAGATATCTTAGACGTGGTTTAGTTGTGATTTATTGAAGGTGGAGGGAGTACCACGCTCTCGCATCCGTCCAGAGCTCCCAGGGGAAAGTCTAATAGGAATTGGCCCTCCCCCCACAGCACTGTCCACGACAACGTTGCCCGTCCGGCACCACGAGGAGGTAGGGGGTTGTTTTGCCGGACACACACAGTAACAAGAACAACAACCGCCATTCGCCACTTAGTGGCGGTGACGTCACCATGGCGCTTGTGCCAGGCTATGTGCACGGGGTTGACTCAGGTGCCATGGGTCGACTGACTTAGCTGACTGGCCGATGCATCACCTGTACCCCCGACTGTGCCAACACACAGTGTACACACAAACACACACAGTTCGTACACACAGTGTACACGCACAGTTTGTACACACACACAGTGTGTACACATACACATTGTATACTCAGTGTACACACACACAGTGTACACACACACACACACAGTTTGTACACACAGTGTACACACACAGTTTGTAAACACACACAGTGTACACACACAGTTTGTACACACATAGTGCACACACACACAGTTTGTACACACAGTGTACACGCACACAGTGTACACACACAATAATGTTCACGTTGTTGTTGAGCTCACACACCCAAGGGGTCTCTGTTCAAGAGAGGCAACAATAGAAATGTAATCTAAATAAACTTAAACTCTAACCCTGACCTCGCTCTCTGACGTCACCACTCATTAACTTGTCGGCGCGAGACGCCAGGGAGAGCTGTACCCCGCTAGTGACGTCATGTCACCAAGGTATTCAACCCCCCAACCCCCCCTCGACCGCGCTTTTGAGCGTGACGTCACGTTTAGTTGGTCACTCGATTTCCGTTCCAGTAAAAATCCTTTTTTGGGAAAAGCTACGCCCAGTCACTGGCAGGTTATTAACATAATTTATTCATGAAAACCGTCGCTAGTTCATTGCAACAGGTTCAGCAGCCAAGCCCAAACTCCCCACACGGACCCGACTTATTAACATAATTTATTCAATAACAGCTGCTCGTTGGGGGAGGGGATTGTGTAATGAACCCCGCTAGTGACGTCATGTCACCTCCTGCTGCCGCGTGACGTCACGATATATCCGGAAGCAGCTGCACCGCGCGCGCGCTCACTGAGATCCGAGGTGAGAAGTTGACATCGTGGTGGTTGTTGTTGTTGTGGTGGTTGTTGTTGTTGTGGTGGTTGTTGTTGTTGTTTACCCAGGTAGAGCCTCGCTCCTCTCGTAGGGATATCAATTGAGTAGCAGGGAGGATGGAATCGATGTCCAGGTTGGAACATTACAACGCGGGGCCTAGCCATGCGGGGCCTTGCCTCCTGCCCTCGCCTGATTGCATTTGCTTTAATTCTCTGCTTAAGTTTAATTTGTCTTCATCTGGCTCACTACTTTGAAACTTTGTTTCTTTAAAATATTTCTACAGTTTTTTTTTATATCTTACCAGGCCAAGCCCACTTCAGCTGCTATACCGCTCTTGTTTTCTGAAGCGACCTTCCCACAACAAAGTGGCTTATCAACGTGTGGAAATGTCTGTCGGTCAATACTCTAAACGCGTGGTGATGTTGACTCTTAATGTGGAGGGGAAAACCCTGAGGATCCGGAGGAAAATCCACGCGACCACGGGGAGAGAGAGAGACACGCAAACTCCAAATATACAGGAGGGGTCGCGATCGAACCCACCACCTCTTGTAAACCAGGAGAGGCAGTTAACATCTCCCAGCCACCATGGTGCACACTCGAGTACATAGCCACAATGAGTCTCAGCACTCTAATTCGGGAGCGTTCTGCCGGGTTGGTTTTGCTGATGCACCCTTTAGACCGATGAACAACTATTTTTATGATAATAGTTTTTTTACCCTTTTATCTGGCAACAAAACTGACTCCTTTTTTACGAGGAGTCATGTTTGCATAGATCACAATACCTGCAGTCATAATGCAAACAAAAAACATAACTCTGATAATGTATGCACTGTCCTTGAAGTTGATTAGTCTACACCCGAGACAGCTTTCCTTAGAGCCTAGTCTCTCTCTCTGATGGTGCATTGTCTTTGAGTTGTGCGCCTTTTGGCGTCATCTGGTCCAACACCATGCGTCCCATTCCCAATTAGTCATAGGAGTTGCCTTAATTTCTTACTTAGCAGTTAAAGATTATGTTTCAGGAGGGTCCTGCATTGGGCTGTTTGACCACCACCAACTATCTTCTTGGTTCTTTCGGTAAAGTCACGTAGAAGGGAAGTAATAAAATAATAAAAATAAAACATAATAAAACAATTCTCACGACGTTTCGGCCACAACGCAAGCAGCCGTCCTCAGGTGAAAACCAGGTCCGTCGAGGCGACAGAGTCTGAATGAAACAGCACACGGGCTTGGAGCATATATATAAGCTGGGCGCATTGACAAAGGAATTTGCATATCAACAGGAATTTAGCATATTTATGGGAAATGCAGGAATGTGATTAGTACTGCATATGCATGTGCATTATGCAGGATTAACAGCATCAAAGGGAGCTGCAGTTACTGCTGCTGCAGCAGTTGCTGCTGCTGCAGTTTCTGCTGCTGCTGCAGTCACTGCTGCTGCTGCAGCTGCTGCTGCTGCTGCACTTGCTGCTGTTGCACTTGCTGCTGCTGCTGCAGTTGCTGCCTTATCCATTTTAATATAACACTATGTATTATTCTACCCACCCTAATGTGTATCATACTGCTATATGTTTACTGTACAATTACGACACCATACATTACTCTGCACACTGCACCATGCCAGTGAGTGGAACGCGGTCTGAAAGTCACCGTTAACGTGAACACAATCAGTTAAGATCCGAAATGGTTTATTACGTCCTTCCAATGATTGCTAAGCCAGAATCCATCTTCTCGGTTGAAATTGTCTCTGTGTTTGTATATGTGGATCGCCTCATGAACGAATCTCTCATGATAGCCAGATGGCTTGCAGAGAACCTCTGTCTTGGAGAAGTCAATGTCATGTGAGCCCACTGAATTGTAACAGTGATCTGCCACGGCTGAGGTGTTTGTCCTACCGTGTTTCAGGTCTGCCTTATGTTCACGGATGCGGTCCGAGACATGTCGTTTGGTTTCTCCAATGTAACTGCTACCACAGAGGCAACTTAGTTTGTAGACGCCAGGGTACTGTATGTCTGGAACCACATCTTTTACAGACGGGACCAGATCACGGATTTTATGTACTGTGTTGAATCGGACCTGGATCTTGTGTTTAATCAGGATTTTGGAGATCTTTTTTGTGACCCCAGCAATGTAGGGTAAGGTGATGGTCTTGAAAGGCTCCTCAACAGGATCCTTCTTGATGGTTGGAGTGATGGCTTTGCGGATTGTGTAGTCGGAGTAACCATTAGCCTTAAGAGCTTGGCGTACGTGTTTGAGTTCACTGGAAATGTGTTCATGGTCGGAGATGCATTGGGCTCTATGATATAGAGTCTTGATGAGGGAATTCTTCTGGGATGGATGGTGGTGGGAATCCGGTTTTAGATAAGCATCCGTGTGGGTGGCTTTCCTGTAGACAGAGTGGCTCATTGAACCATCAGGTCTCCTTTTGATTAGGACATCCAAAAAGGGTAGCTTGCCATCATTTTCGACTTCCATGGTGAATCTGATGGCTGGGTGTATGGAATTGATGTGGTCGAGAAATTGGTCTAGAGCAGGCCGGCCATGTGGCCAGATGACAAAAGTGTCGTCTACGTACCTCTTCCATAAGGTCGGGCGTAGAGTGGCAGTCTGGATGGCGTCCGTCTCAAATTTCTCCATGAAGATGTTGGCTACAACCGGAGATAGGGGGGAGCCCATTGGGGTGCCCTCAATTTGCTTGTAGAAGGTTCCATTCCAGGTGAAGTATGTATTGGTTAAGCAGTGTCTCACCAGGGGGGGTACCCCAGCATTCAGTCCTTGATGAACCAAGTCTTCAATGATTGCGATGGTGTCAGGCACAGGCACCTTGGTGAACAAGGAAACCACATCAAAACTGACAAGCAGGTCGTCTGGGGACAGGGCAATCCCCTTGATTGTCGATACCAGGTCAGTAGAGTTTAGTACTGCAGAGGTGGTTTTTCCAGTGAAAGGCCGTAGGATTTCGGACAAAAAACGAGCCAGTTTGTAAGTGGGGGAGTTGATAGTAGAGACAATGGGACGAAGAGGTGTATCTTCTTTATGTATCTTTGGCAAGCCGTACAATCTTGGTGGCCTGGCTGCAGAAGGTTTCAACGAGAACTGTTTGGTCTGATCAATTGATCAATTGATCAATTGATCAGACCAAACAGTTCTCTCTGCAGCCAGGCCACCAAGATTGTACGGCTTGCCAAAGATACATAAAGAAGATACACCTCTTCGTCCCATTGTCTCTACTATCAACTCCCCCACTTACAAACTGGCTCGTTTTTTGTCCGAAATCCTACGGCCTTTCACTGGAAAAACCACCTCTGCAGTACTAAACTCTACTGACCTGGTATCGACAATCAAGGGGATTGCCCTGTCCCCAGACGACCTGCTTGTCAGTTTTGATGTGGTTTCCTTGTTCACCAAGGTGCCTGTGCCTGACACCATCGCAATCATTGAAGACTTGGTTCATCAAGGACTGAATGCTGGGGTACCCCCCCTGGTGAGACACTGCTTAACCAATACATACTTCACCTGGAATGGAACCTTCTACAAGCAAATTGAGGGCACCCCAATGGGCTCCCCCCTATCTCCGGTTGTAGCCAACATCTTCATGGAGAAATTTGAGACGGACGCCATCCAGACTGCCACTCTACGCCCGACCTTATGGAAGAGGTACGTAGACGACACTTTTGTCATCTGGCCACATGGCCGGCCTGCTCTAGACCAATTTCTCGACCACATCAATTCCATACACCCAGCCATCAGATTCACCATGGAAGTCGAAAATGATGGCAAGCTACCCTTTTTGGATGTCCTAATCAAAAGGAGACCTGATGGTTCAATGAGCCACTCTGTCTACAGGAAAGCCACCCACACGGATGCTTATCTAAAACCGGATTCCCACCACCATCCATCCCAGAAGAATTCCCTCATCAAGACTCTATATCATAGAGCCCAATGCATCTCCGACCATGAACACATTTCCAGTGAACTCAAACACGTACGCCAAGCTCTTAAGGCTAATGGTTACTCCGACTACACAATCCGCAAAGCCATCACTCCAACCATCAAGAAGGATCCTGTTGAGGAGCCTTTCAAGACCATCACCTTACCCTACATTGCTGGGGTCACAAAAAAGATCTCCAAAATCCTGATTAAACACAAGATCCAGGTCCGATTCAACACAGTACATAAAATCCGTGATCTGGTCCCGTCTGTAAAAGATGTGGTTCCAGACATACAGTACCCTGGCGTCTACAAACTAAGTTGCCTCTGTGGTAGCAGTTACATTGGAGAAACCAAACGACATGTCTCGGACCGCATCCGTGAACATAAGGCAGACCTGAAACACGGTAGGACAAACACCTCAGCCGTGGCAGATCACTGTTACAATTCAGTGGGCTCACATGACATTGACTTCTCCAAGACAGAGGTTCTCTGCAAGCCATCTGGCTATCATGAGAGATTCGTTCATGAGGCGATCCACATATACAAACACAGAGACAATTTCAACCGAGAAGATGGATTCTGGCTTAGCAATCATTGGAAGGACGTAATAAACCATTTCGGATCTTAACTGATTGTGTTCACGTTAACGGTGACTTTCAGACCGCGTTCCACTCACTGGCATGGTGCAGTGTGCAGAGTAATGTATGGTGTCGTAATTGTACAGTAAACATATAGCAGTATGATACACATTAGGGTGGGTAGAATAATACATAGTGTTATATTAAAATGGATAAGGCAGCAACTGCAGCAGCAGCAAGTGCAACAGCAGCATGTGCAGCAGCAGCAGCAGCTGCAGCAGCAGCAGTGACTGCAGCAGCAGCAGAAACTGCAGCAGCAGCAACTGCTGCAGCAGCAGTAACTGCAGCTCCCTTTGATGCTGTTAATCCTGCATAATGCACATGCATATGCAGTACTAATCACATTCCTGCATTTCCCATAAATATGCTAAATTCCTGTTGATATGCAAATTCCTTTGTCAATGCGCCCAGCTTATATATATGCTCCAAGCCCGTGTGCTGTTTCATTCAGACTCTGTCGCCTCGACGGACCTGGTTTTCACCTGAGGACGGCTGCTTGCGTTGTGGCCGAAACGTCGTGAGAACTGTTTTATTATGTTTTATTTTTATTATTTTATTACTTCCTTTCTACGTGACTTTACCGAAAGAACCAAGAAGATGAATCCCTGCAGTCACGAAAGCTTTAAATCGAAACACCACCAACTATATTTTGAGTTTAGGTTTGGGAGAAAAACGGAAAACCCAGTGGAACACCAATGCCGACGGTGACGGCCGACGCCAGGATAGCGGCCACGGGCTCGAAGCGAGAGCAACCCGGCTCTTGTCCCAAGAAAGGAATCCGCTCCCCGCTGCCCTCCATGGTGGCGCATCGCCGGCGGGGCTGCACGCTGAGCCCCAACTTTTCCAGGAGGTCGGTACCTGCAATACGCTCGTGGCATAACACGCTCGACACGTATAACTCCTGGTTACACACCTGGTGTCCGAGGCGACCCTTAAGGGTGACCCTCCCCAGCAGTCCCATCCCACTTCCACTTTCAGTTTGCAGTGCACGATCCGGGGCCTGTAGGCAGCTCACGTCAACCCCGACCACGCTGCAGTGTGTTGCACTCACGAGTGACGTTACCGCCCCCCGTGTCCAGCAGAATCCGGGTTTGCCGCCTGTTCACCTGCCCTTCCACGAGCGACGTGGCCCCCATTATTCCTGCCACCAGTTCCCGCAGCCAGTCACCCGCAGTCATCTGGCGCACTTTTGGCATCATCTGGTCCAACCCATGTGAGACTAGGCTCTAAGGAAAGCCGTCTCAGGTGTGGACCAATCAACTTCAAGGACAGTGCACATTATCAGAGTTATGTCTTTTGTTTGTATTATGACTGCAGGTATTGCGGTCTATGCAAACATGACTCCTTGTAAAAAGGTGTCAGTTTTGTTTCCAGATAGAAGGGTAAAAAACAAATTATCATATTTTTACTGCCAAATGAGGTTCCCATAATGTTGTAGTTGTTGTTTACCCAGGTAGAGCCTCGACCCTTCTCTGTCTTGTAGGGAAGCCGCTTTGGATTGCACCACTCTTCGATTTCACATTAACATGCATTAACATCACTAGCCCCGGCCACTTCTTTATGACCCTTGGGCTACACCCATTTCAAACCTTTTACAACAGTCTTCCTCAGCAGCAGACCATGCATTTTCTATCAGAGTGTTTTTGTTTGCATTCTGACCACACGGGGGAAACCTATTATCATATTTTGGTACTGGCAAAGGTCCCGTGATGAAATATTGCAGTATATTAGAGGTGAGCTGTGCGTGTGCAGAGAGGACAGTAAGGAGCCGGAAGTGAATGAATTTTGTGGCAAAAATGCAGGCCTGATTATATGTGTAGGGCTGTTACAGAGGGTCTGTTTGTGTAGGGCTGTTTACATAGGGGCTAATGGAAAACAGACACAGTGGGCGGGGTCTCCGTGAGCACACGGGGTGGTGCCCGCAACGACGTCCGTACTGGACGGCGTGAGGGGGGTTTCGATCCTCTAACGGGGTATAAAAAGGGTTGAGCCAGAGAGCTCGGGGCTCAGTCTTAGAGTAGTTAAGAGAAGAGAGAAGACCAGCCAGATAGGCCCTGGACTCCCCCTGGGACGCCGCCCTTGTAAGGGCAGTGCAGGCTGGAGCCAGTGGCGTGGTCCCGGAACCAGAGTCAGACCTCTGGGATTCCGGGTACCGTAGCCCGACTAACCAGTGTCGGGCCAGACAGCCTCCCCTAGCCCGTTAGCGGAGGACTCAGCTAGGAAGGCTAGCTAGGGGTGAATTCCCAGTTGTACGGGTGAGGGGGCCGATACATCCCTCTAGTACTGTAAGCCCTTTGTGTAAATAAATACGTGTGCCTTACCCCGTTGTCCACGCGTCTTCAACAACACTTCATCTGGCGTCAGAAGTACCAAGAACATGGACACGCGCCAAACAGCTCGAGCCAGGGAACAGCGGGCGGAGGACGCCGCCGAAATTGCCGAGCCCGAGATGGCTCTACTAGACGACGTGCAGCCGGGGCCGGATGCGGGCTTACCGGAGCATCGCCATGAAGAGGAGCAGCGGGGAGACGACCTGAGGCTGGCTCATGAGAGGCTGGCGGAACTGCTCTACGCCGCTGCCGCTGCGCTGGGGGACATCACACGGCTGGCGGCTGGTGGTCCACCGCGGGGCGAGAGGAACCGGCGTGTGGAGCGTCTTCCCGCCATTTCTGAAGATTTAAATTTTGAAATTCCCGCCATCGACGCAGCGACCGCTAGGGGCGTGGCCAACCTCAACCTGGGGTCCGACATCGGCCGCGCTGGGGCTGCTGCATCAACGACGGAGGAGGGCGCGTCATCAAAGCTGCGACAGGCGATGCCATCTGCCATTCGCGCCGAGACGCAGCCGAGTCGGGGAGGCAGCAGTCCACGGGACTCCACGGCAGCCGCTGCGCTACACCAAAGGCTGCCCCCGCTTAAAGAATTCGTGGGCGCAGAGGGCGACTGGAGCGGCTTTCAAAGACGCTTCCTCGCCCACCAGGAGATGGCTAAATGGACGGACGAAGAAGCTCTCAGCGCCCTGCCGGCGCTCCTGGACGGCGACGCGCTTGCCGCCCTAACATCGGCACCCAAGGAAAGGCGCTCCACGTTACCGATGGCGCTGCAGCTGCTGGGAGGGGTCTACGGACCGTCGGCGGAATGCAGACAAGAGTTCTACGACCGCAAGCGGGGAGAGAAGGAGTCGCCCCTAGCGTACCGAACGAGCCTCCTGGCGATGGCCAAGTCGGCCTTCCCCCGGATGGATGACGACGGCATCGACGCTATGGTAACGGAGAAGATACTCCTCCTGGCCGACGATCTAGACATCGCTGTCGTCGCACAGGAGGACGCGGAAATGACATCGCTCCAGGCAGCGCGGCTCCTCCACGCAAACCTCCTGTCGCTTCGACGCAAAGCCAGCAGGGCATCGGCGGGGCGTGCGGTGGCTGCAGCCACCCTTCCGACGGAGGAACTCTACGCCGTCGACCACCGACGGCAACAGGCGACGGGTGCACGGCCGGGCCAGGACGGGTCAGGCCGTTCCGACCACTCGTCACCTCCGACATCGCTCCCGCGGTGTTATAACTGCGGCGTCCGGGGCCACGTCGCCTCGGGGTGCCGCTCTCCTCGTCAGCGCGGGACGACACCTCACCGGGACGACGGGCCTCATCCCAAGCTCCACCGTCAAAAACCGGCGAGTCGCGGCACCCCACACGTTTGGCCCACACACACACCCGTCACGCACTCAAACACCGCGACGAGAGGGGGGCCGGTATCACGCACCATCGCACCATCACGCACCACTCCGGGTACCCATATCGAACCCGGCCAGTGGTCCGTGCTGGCCGATCGTGTGGTTGCCGCATCGTCGGGGTCGTCGGCCGTTGTAGGATATATCGACGGGGTGGAAGTGCGCATCCTGGTCGATACGGGGGCATCGGCGATTATTATTTCGGAATTAATTTACAATATTCTCCCTGTCCGGAGCCGTCCTTTGATGCCTGTTAACGTACCATTCTATGCGGCTAACGGGGGCTCACTTGGCATCATCGGACAAATTCGTGCCCAAATTTGTATTGGGGAAATTAAATTGTCTGGGCCGATTTTTGTTTCGTCGTCGCTGGCGGTTCCGTGCCTGCTGGGGACGGACTTCCTGGCCAAAATGCCGATTGTAATTTTGATCGACCAGGGGTGCATAGAGCTTCCATCGGGCAGACGCATGGCGTTCCTGCCATCACCAGTTGCGACTCGGACGGCGTTCGCGACGGTGCCGGCGTTCGTGGAGAGAACGGTACGCGTTCCTCCGGGAACGCAAATGTTGGTGCCCTTGAAGCTTCGGCGGCCCCTCGTTAAGGGTGCCGGGGCGCAAGGGGTACTGTTGGGACCGTCTAGGGCCGGGGTTAGTGGACCTGATTTACTACCGGCCCAGACCATAGTGAGAGGGGATAGTGAACCCTTCATCGCGGTCCTAAACGTGGGCTCGCAGACGGTGGTGCTCCCACAGGGGACCGTGCTTGCTCACGCAACGCCGGTGCCGTGTGAGGAGCCCGTCGTAAATTCCGTCAACACTGTCCCTGCGTCGCGACCGCGTTCGGACAGCGATGAAGGGTGGCTCGAGGCGCTTTGTGCGGGATCGACGGACCTGTCCGATTCAGAGCGTCAACAACTTAAAACGCTATTGCGAGAATTTTCCGACGTTTTTAGTCGAGATAAATATGATTTGGGCTGCACTCACTTGCTGCGTCACCATATTGACACGGGTGACAGCGCGCCAATTCGCCAAAATCCGTTTCGGTTGAGTCCCGCCGAAAAGGAACATGTCAAATCGGCTGTTGATGACATGTTAGCCGCGGACATCATTTCTCCTTCCACCAGCCCTTGGGGAGCGCCGATCGTCCTGGTTAAAAAGCAGGACGGTTCGTTGCGGTTTTGCGTTGACTTCCGGCGTCTTAATAAAATTTCGGTTGCCGACGCATACCCGCTCCCTCGGATGGATGAATCGCTTGACGCTTTGGCGGGAGCGCGATTCTTTTCCACACTCGATTTACTTTCGGGATTCTGGCAGCTTCCTCTGGATGATGAGTCTAAGCCTAAAACTGCTTTTCGTACACCGCACGGCTTGTTTCAATTCAACAGGTTGCCGATGGGCTTGCACTCAGCGCCGGCAACTTTCCAGCGTTTGATGGAATTGGTTTTGGCTGGACTGCAATGGGAGTCGTGCCTCATTTATTTGGATGACGTTATCGTCTTTAGTAAAACTTTTGATGACCATCTCCAGAGGTTGCGGGCAGTTTTCCTAAAGATGCGGGCTGCTAATTTGAAATTTAAGCCCCAAAAATGCCATTTGTTGCGTGATTCGGTGCGTTATTTGGGGCACATCGTGGGACGCTCGGGTATTGCTACCGATCCCGCCAAAACGCAGTGTGTCAGCTCCTGGCCGACTCCCACTACAGTGGGAGAGGTCAGGAGTTTTATTGGGTTCGCGTCGTATTATCGACGGTTTGTTGCTGATTTTGCAACAATTGCAAAACCCCTGCACGCTCTAACATCTAAAGGGGTTCGTTTCCACTGGGGTCAACAGGAGGAGGCTGCGTTCCGCTCCCTTCGGGACGCCCTGGTGAAAGCCCCTCCCTTGATCTACCCTGATTTTTCGAAACCCTTTTTGCTCGACACCGATGCGAGCAACACGGGTATTGGGGGTGTGCTTTCCCAGGTGGTTGATGGCGTTGAACGGGTGGTCGCATACGGTAGTCGGGTGTTGTCTCCTGCGGAGCAGAGATATTGTGTTACCCGTAGAGAACTGTTGGCAATTGTTTTTTTCATCCAACAATACCGCCCATATCTGTACGGTCGGCATTTCACCGTCCGCACAGATCATGCGGCACTACAGTATGCCCTGCGAGTTCAACAACCATCGGGACAGTTGTCTCGATGGTTGGAGGTTCTCCAGGATTTTGATTTTGAGACCACTTACCGTAAGGGCGTTCGCCATACCAACGCGGACGCTCTGTCACGCATGCCAACCGCCTCGGAATGTGCATGCCTCCTGGGGTCGGGACGTTGCAGACCTTCAGGGGACGCATCGGTCCCGATCCTGGCAGCCACCGACGATGACGAGCCACTGGCTGATAATTCGATCGAACAACAGGGAAGGGATTCCCTGTTGGGGTTGCCCGTCACTGAGTGGGGGCGCCTCCAAATGGAGGACACCTCCCTCCTCGGGTGGCGTCGTCGCGTCGGGGGTGCTGGCCGGGTGAAAGGTGATTCGGGTGCATGGGAAATGGTACAGGGTCTGCTCATGCACTGGGACGCAAAATCACAGCGACATCGGCTGGTCGTCCCTTCGGAGTTGCGAGGCAAAGTGGTGTGGGCCGCGCATGAGCGCCTGTTACACCTGGGGACTCTAAAGACCCTCGCACTAATACAGCTAGATTTTTTTTGGCCTGGTATGACAAAGGATGTGGGGGATCTTCTGAGTTCATGCCCGCGGTGTGCGCAGCGGAAACCGCCGGCGCGGGAGTCTAACCCGCCTTTACAATCGATCAAGGTGTCCAGGATAAATGAGCTGGTCGCGCTGGACATCTTGGGCCCATTTCCCGCCACCCCCAGGGGCAATAAGTATTTGCTGACAGGTGTCGAGTATTTTACGCGCTGGCCCATGGCCTGGCCCCTTGCCAACCAGTCGGCAGCAGCCATCGTGGACGCCTTTGTTCAGGGATACGTCCTGGACAAAGGTGCCCCGGAACGGCTGCTGACCGACCAGGGTAAAAATTTTTCCAGCAAATTACTTAAACAAGTCTGTGACCTCTTAGGCACAAAGAAAATTCGGACCTCCCCGTATCACCCACAGACTGACGGAATGGTCGAGCGCCTGCATCGCACCATTTCGTCAATGATGGCACAGCAGGTCTCAGATTCCCAGACTGATTGGGACCTGCATATTCAGGGGGTCTTGGCGGCATATCGGATGGCACCCCATGCGGCTACGGGGTTTTCCCCCTTTTACCTTATGTACGGTCGCGAACCCGACCCGCCTGTTCGCGCCCAGCTGCAGATCCCCGACCAGCAAGGTAAAACAAAATTGGCTGACCACGTCAAATTTAATTTGGCTAAGTTAACAGAGGCACGGGATGCTGCGAGGTTAAACTCGGACCTCCGTCAAAAGGCGAACGAGCGCCTCAGGTTGGGTCGAGCGCATGTCATACAGTGGAAACCGGGGGACAGGGCATGGTTGCACTGTCCCCAAGTACCCCTGGCTACCTCCCCAAAGCTGGCGCGACCGTGGCGGGGGCCTGTGGAAGTGGTCGAGGTCCTGCGACCACAGTGCGTGCGCATTCGTTGGGGGAAGCGGCGATGGTTCGTGCACCCCTCTCGGTTGAAACCTTTCGTCGCGGCACACAAACCCACTTCACACATGCGTGGCCAGACGTGTGGGGGGTCGACCGACTCACTAGGTCCGTCCCCACCGCGCTCACCTAATGCCTTGCCGGCCGTGCCACCTCCAGGTGCATCGAGACTGACGGGCTCACGCCCGACCACCCCTTCTGGGGATACCAACAGTCACGAGGCATCAGAGGAGGCCCCGCTCCCGGACGGACGATTGCCACCTGACGGTCCGCCACCCGGGGTTCCCCCGTGTGAGGGGCCCGCCGCAAGGACACGCGCAAAAATGCGCAAACTGTTGTGAAACCGCAAGGACACGCGCAAAAATGCGCAGACTGTTGAGGAACCGCAAGATTTGTATATATATGTTGTGTTCATTGTGTGTTGTGTGGGGGGGGGGTGTCCCCTGCCCATTGGTGTGCATTGTGGCTTCGCTACATATTGTATATAGCTCGTTCTTACGGTATCCGTATTTATTCGGGGGGGGGGTGCGTCGGATTGTTCCCTTTCAGGGTTGAGGGTTTTGTTGTTGTCATTGTCGTTGTTGTTGTTGTTACTGTTGGTTCCTTCAAGTTAGCGTTCAAAACGTTTTTTTAAGGCACACGCGGGGATCCAGGGGTTGAATAACCTTTATTGAAAGTTGTTGCAGCCGGGACGGCTGCGAGCTGTACAGGGGGGGGTGATGTAGGGCTGTTACAGAGGGTCTGTTTGTGTAGGGCTGTTTACATAGGGGCTAATGGAAAACAGACACAGTGGGCGGGGTCTCCGTGAGCACACGGGGTGGTGCCCGCAACGACGTCCGTACTGGACGGCGTGAGGGGGGTTTCGATCCTCTAACGGGGTATAAAAAGGGTTGAGCCAGAGAGCTCGGGGCTCAGTCTTAGAGTAGTTAAGAGAAGAGAGAAGACCAGCCAGATAGGCCCTGGACTCCCCCTGGGACGCCGCCCTTGTAAGGGCAGTGCAGGCTGGAGCCAGTGGCGTGGTCCCGGAACCAGAGTCAGACCTCTGGGATTCCGGGTACCGTAGCCCGACTAACCAGTGTCGGGCCAGACAGCCTCCCCTAGCCCGTTAGCGGAGGACTCAGCTAGGAAGGCTAGCTAGGGGTGAATTCCCAGTTGTACGGGTGAGGGGGCCGATACATCCCTCTAGTACTGTAAGCCCTTTGTGTAAATAAATACGTGTGCCTTACCCCGTTGTCCACGCGTCTTCAACAACACTTCATATGTAAGGATAATGTGGTAAATGAGAAAAATATAGCAGCAGCGGGGTGTTGGAGTGTGCAGGTGTTACAGGTGTTGAAGGTGAACAGGTAAGCAAAAAATTGTGTGAAAAACATAATAACTTACCCTTGAGTACGCATGGAATTTTTGATGTGTGTATGCTTCATTGTGTTGGCGCAATTTGGTTCTCAAAAAAACACAGTAAGTCTGCTTTATTTATATACATTTATACTCATCTTGGAATTTTTTGTATACGGTTTCTCCACATTTATTTCATTAATTTCATTTATTGGGAATACAGTACAGTACTTATTTCAATTGTGATGTATATTTTATATGCCGTTTACCTAACCCCATTATTTAGGTAAGGCTTAAATGTTAAATATCGGCATTTTAGCTTTCGCACGGCACTTTCCAAGAATGTAACCTCCGCGCTATTCAAGGGGCTGCTGTATTTTCTGTCCATCAGCTATAGCACAGGAGTACGGATTTTCAGCAGGAACTAGATCTCTGCTTTTTTGGTGTAATTACGACCTATAGTACTATAAAGAGGCGCTTGGGGTTTGGGATTGTTTTTTTTGTTTTCGATGTCTCTGCCTCTGTTCACATTCGTTGAGTATTTTTATGATTTTAGGCAGACCCATCTAAAGCTGCATGACCAGGAGTCAGGGCCCTTTCCTGTTCAATTTGGCTTGTGGCTGAAATTCTCTCTGGCCCCATGCATTACATTACGTAGCATTTTCAAATAATGTGTTTTGAGAAGCTCACAATGGCCCTATAAAAAATTTCATTTCATACAGTAACAATGATACGCTAATCGATGCCTGGTTATAGTCAAGGGATTGTCCCCTGCTGGTCAACCATGTTACGCATGTTGATGATCTGGTCATGGCTACTCAATGATATTAAATTGGAGAATCGTGTTCTGTACTTGGAGAATTCCATGACGAAATGGGGCCTTGCATATGTTCTACAAAAAGATCACCTCCTTGGGAAAATCTTGACTTAAAGCTTTCGTAACTGCAGGAATTCATATTCTTTGGGTCTTTCGGTTAAGTGACGTGACTTTACCGAAAGACCCAAAGAACACCTCCCTGGGAATTTAATGTCATACAGCACTGCACCTGCTCAGCTCTCCATGAATAATCAGGTCGTTCTACACATGGTTGAGGAGCTTCTATACCTCGTTAATGTGTTCACGACCAGCTCTGGTTTGACATCCAAAGTCTCACTTCAAATTAGTCTAGCAGCATTCTTTCATTAGGCTCTGTAACACTATGTGGAAGCTCTTAATTTTGGAGCTTTCGTGACTGCAGGAATATTCTTTGGTTTTTTCGGTAAAGTCACGTATCACCTCTCTCTGTACCTGGGTTGCTCTCTCTATGTATCTTGTTGATATCTGTCTGCTTATATGTCTGTCTATAGTTTTCTGGTTATATTCTATGTCGCTATTTCATTATACCTGATGATGATTGCTTGTGTTGCAATCGAAACGTCGTATGCTATTATTTAATTTATTATTTTATTTTTATACGTGACTTTACCGAAAAAACCAAAGAATATGTGGAAGCTGCCTGGACTTTTTTACATACAAAGCTGTGAGTGTCCATTGCCAAGGTCTAGTCCATTGCAAAGGTCTTGTCCATTGCAAAGGTCTCGTCAAAAAAACAGGCAATAGTCTACATTATAGACTGCCAATTCACTCACCGAGGTTAACAACCAGGCTACAGTCTACATTATAGACTGTCAGTACGCTCACCGAGGTTAAGAACCAGGCTACAGTCTACATTAGTCGTTTTTTTCTTCTATTCACTTTATTCGTATTATTATTTTCTATCTACGTGACTTTACCGAAATAACCAAAGAATATGAATTCCCACTATCACAAGTTTTAAGTCAAGATTTTCCCATTGAGGTGATCTTTTTGTAGAACATATGCAAGGCCCCATTTCGTCATGGAATTCAGGTACAGAACAAGATTTTATAAGAATGGAAACAGTCAGGAAATTAACACTGCACATATGCAGCTGAAGTTAAATCTGTTCATCCTCGCATTCAAGCTCATCTGAGCCTGGCTTCACACCTCTAAGTTGCAAATGAACATTAATTTATACATTTCTGCATAATACAAATAATATTCTTTTCAACAGCCTTTGCTATGTTAGCTACTTTTTCTTAAATAAATATTCCTGTCGTAGCTAGACAACCGAAATTGTGTGCTTGGAGTTTTTGGTAAACATTCATTTTGAAGACACTAGGGTGTCCAGTCATATTTATGACCATTGGCCCTCTCATTGTGTGCCTTAACAGCCCGCGTGATGAATTGGGGAATTATTTTCACTATATCATGAAAATATTAATAAGTATAGATGTTTAAGTCATGTGTGACTGTGTATATATGCATTCATCTGTGCCTTGATACTGACGTAGATGGTGTGGATGTGTTTTTCTGTCTGCAGCTGACGCTTCCTCTGACTCTTCCTCTGCAGAATTGGTCTGATGGAGCAAAGGGACTCGATGCAGCTCGGTACAAGAAGGAAACAATGCTACTAGTATACAAACAGCACGAATCGTACTGGAAGTTTGACACAGCACCAGAGAACTCACACAGGAGAGAAACCATTCAAGTGCATTGTGTGTGAGAAGGCATTTGCAAAGTCATCATATCTTCAGAGTCACCAGAGAACGCACGCAGGAGAGAAACCCTTCAAGTGCACTATGTGTGAGAAGGCATTTGCACAGTCATCAAATCTTCAGAGCCACCAGAGAACACACACAGGGGAGAAACCCTTCAAGTGCACTGTGTGTGAGAAGGCATTTACAGAGTCATTACATCTAAAAACACACCAGAGAACACACACAGGAAAGAAACCCTTCAAGTGCACTATGTGTGAGAAGGCATTTACAGAGTCATCACATCTTAAAACACACCAGAGAATGCACACAGGGGAGAAACCCTTCAAGTGCACTATGTGTGAGAAGGCATTTGCAAAGTCATCAAATCTTCAGAGTCACCAGAGAACGCACACAGGAGAGAAACCCTTCAAGTGCACTATGTGTGAGAAGGCATTTACAGAGTCTTCACATCTTAAAAAACACCAGAGAACACACACTGGAGAGAAACCATTCAAGTGCACTATGTGTGAGAAGGCATTTGCAAAGTCATCAAATCTTCAGAGTCACCAGAGAACGCACACAGGAGAGAAACCCTTCAAGTGCACTGTGTGTGAGAAGGCATTTGCACGATCATCAGATCTTCACAACCACCAGAGAACGCACACAGGAGAGAAACCCTTCAAGTGCACTATGTGTGATAAGGCATTTGCAAAGTCATCAAATCTTCAGAGTCACCAGAGAACGCACACAGGAGAGAAACCCTTCAAGTGCACTATATGTGAGAAGGCATTTACAGAGTCATCACATCTTAAAAAACACCAGAGAACACACACAGGAGATAAACCCTTCAAGTGCACTATGTGTGAGAAGGCATTTGCAACGTCATCAATTCTTCAGAGTCACCAGAGAACGCACACAGGAGATAAACCCTTCAAGTGCACTATGTGTGAGAAGGCATTTGCAACGTCATCAATTCTTCAGAGTCACCAGAGAATACACACCGGCGAGAAACCCTTCAAGTGCACTGTGTGAGAAGGCATTTGCACGATCATCACATCTTAAAAAACACCAGAGAACGCACACAGGAGAGAACCCCTTCAAGTGCACTATGTGTGAGAAGGCATTTGCAAAGTCATCAAATCTTCAGAGTCACCAGAGAACGCACACAGGAGAGAAACCCTTCAAGTGCACTGTGTGTGAGAAGGCATTTGCACGATCATCAGATCTTCACAACCACCAGAGAACGCACACAGGAGAGAAACCCTTCAAGTGCACTATGTGTGAGAAGGCATTTGCAAAGTCATCAAATCTTCAGAGTCACCAGAGAACGCACACAGGAGAGAAACCCTTCAAGTGCACTATATGTGAGAAGGCATTTACAGAGTCATCACATCTTAAAAAACACCAGAGAACACAAACAGGAGATAAACCCTTCAAGTGCACTATGTGTGAGAAGGCATTTGCAACGTCATCAATTCTTCAGAGTCACCAGAGAATACACACCGGCGAGAAACCCTTCAAGTGCACTATGTGTGAGAAGGCATTTGCACGATCATCGCATCTTAAAAAACACCAGAGAACGCACACAGGAGAGAACCCCTTCAAGTGCACTATGTGTGAGAAGGCATTTGCAAAGTCATCAAATCTTCAGAGTCACCAGAGAACGCACACAGGAGAGAAACCCTTCAAGTGCACTGTGTGTGAGAAGGCATTTACAGAGTCATCACATCTAAAAACACACCAGAGAACGCATACAGGGGAGAAACCCTTCATGTGTACTGTGTGTGGAAGCGCATTTGCAACATTATCAAATCTTCACGACCACCAGAGAAAGCACACAGCAGAGAACCCCTTCAAGTGCACTATGTGTGAGAAGGCATTTGCAATGTCATCAAATCTTCAAAGACACCAGAGAACACACACAGGGGAGAAACCCTTCAAGTGCACTATGTGTGAGAAGGCATTTACAGAGTCATCAATTCTTCACGACCACCAGAGAACACACACAGGAGAGAAACACTTTAAGTGCACTGTGTGTGGGAAGGCATTTGCACGGTCATCACATCTTCAAAGACACCACAGAACACACAGGCATCAGAAGATCCCCAAGGAGCGGAGTCTGAAATCGGCTTGTGCAAGTCCAAGTGCTGCAATGAGCTCATCCCTGCTGAAAAAAGAACCTGAATTTAATTCCAGCTTGGACGCAATGAAATGTATCAAGGTGGATTTTGAAGAGGTGAAATGTGAAGAAGTGATGGTAAAATGTGAAGATGAAGATTCAACTCCAAAATCGGACCTTCACATCGATGTAGGCAACGTGAAGCAGGAGGAGAATTCTGCCTGTGAGGCAGAGCGAGGTAACTCCCAGGAGTTTGTGGAAGTGGAGGTGTGGGTGGACTTCTTAGACAATACAAAGTCAAATGCAGACCCGGTAGATGTGTAAGCTTGAGACAATGAAGCTCCAATAAATGCACCTTTGTCACAGACTAAAAGAACACCAAAGAAAGTACTGTCTGTGAAAAGACATTTGCACAGTCATCAGTTTTTCAGATCCACCAGAGAACACACGGAGAAACCCTTCATGTGCAGTGTGTGTGGGAAGGAATTTTCAGGTTCCCCTGCTCTTAAAAATCACCAGAGAACACAGGTGTAATGATTGTGGTGTCGCTGCTGTGTACAGACGCACACGTGTGACGTCACTGCGTTACTATCACGTGGGTCTACACACACACATAACGTCATCCCGGCTGGAGGCGGGAATGACATCAGGGCCAGTGCTGGACACGTGACCGAATCCGAGTGGGGGGCTGGGGGCCAAGGGGGACCTCGGGGGGCACGTGGACAGCAGGGGGGCTTCTAGAGGGTGCTCGAAGGGTGGCGTGGCCGGGGTGAGGCCGGGCACGCCGAGGCCCATATAAGCAGCCTCAGGGGGTTCGAGGCTGCCCGTGCTGAGAATGAAGATGCCTCGTGAAGATGCCAAGAAGAGAAGGCCTACGGTGAGCGGACCGCCAGCAGCCACCTGGCTGGGTCACGCTAGAGTAGCTAAGAGAGAAGTGTGTCTTAGCTAGGGTAGGTCGGTGGTCACACCCTATGTGTAAAGTAAGAGTAACTGTTGAGTCACTGTTGTGTTCATTAAGAAATGAGTGTTGCATCCCAAGAAGTGTGTGCGCCTAATATGAACCCATTACACAGGCATCAGAAGATCCCCAAGGAGCAGAGGCTTGTGAAAGTCAAAAGTGCTGCCAGGCGCCCATCCTTAATGATAAGAACTACAAGAAAATCCCAGCTTGGACACTTTAAAATGTATCAAGGTGAAATTTGACGAGGCGTAGGTGAAATGTGAAGATGCGGCAGTGAAGAGCGACGAAGTGACGGTAAAATGTGAAAATGAAGATTCAACTACAAAATCGGACCTTCACACCGATGGAGGCAACGTGTAGCAGGAGAAGAATTCTGACTGAGGCAGAGCGAGGCACCTCCCAGTAGTTTGTGGGAGTGGAGGTGTGGCTGGACTTCTTAAACAATACAAAGTCAAATGGAGACCCGGTAGATGTGTAAGCTTGAGACAATGAAGCTCCAATAGATTCACCTTTGTCACATGCCTTTAATTAAAATAACGTGAAGTTGCACACTCAATTCCTAGGTTCAACCTGCAGAGTAAGAGCAGCCAGTATTTGTGGACATATGGGTTGGGTAGATCTCTAACCAGGAGTAAGAGCCAATAAGCTCCCAAGCATTCACTATATTGTGATAATATTTGCATTCATCTGGAGCTTAATTGCCCATAATAAGAACGCGTTAATTTCAATGTTTGGTGAAACCCGCCACTACGCGATTTGTTCTCCAACACACCGGTCTGCTGTACTAGTGTAGTGTAATAACGCCGATTGTTGTCCAGCAACGGCAACTGCGGTGGACAAATAATACACACGCCAGTGAGCATATACACGGGTTAGTCGGCAGGGCAGAAAAACTGGGGCAAGGGTCATGGAAGACCCCATCTGGAAGCTCCTGGAACCTGCTAGTGGTTTCGAGAAGGGAGGCGCGGCCAGGGCAGAGCCAAGCCACACTGGGTAGCATAAAAGCAGCTGAGAGTGGGAGCTCAGGGCTGTCAGTTTTGGGAGTGGGCTCATCTCGTCGTGGCTGTCATCTTCGCCGCCTTCGTCAATACCGTCTTGGCAAGATATTGCACGGCCGGATAGTTGTTGGTTGTCTCGGTCAGCACCATTGGTGTTACATGATCAGGGTTGTGTTTATAAGGTGGCCCGGGAAATTCAGGGCCACGAGACCCGCCAGCATTGGCCCAAAGTGGAGGCTTGGCCGTGGCGGGAGGAGGACATGGTGGCTGTGGTGTGCGGCCTGGGGACGTACGGGAGAAGGCCCCCGCGGGTGGGTTGGCAACCGGCGAAGCCCCCTTCGCCCTGGGGTCCCACGGCCAAGTGTTTCAGGTGTGGTCAGCCGAGCCACATCGCCATAGAATGCCGGGGTGTCAGTAGGGTGCCGGCAGTGCCTCCGTAGCACTCTGACCTGCCGGCAACATTTTCCCAAGCTGCACCGGATCCGAGTCTCTGATGCTTTCCGTGACTGCCGTGTGCAAAGTGTCAGGGGCTGGATCCGATTAAATGCTACTTAGGATTTCAGGGACGGGCCATGCCCTTAGGCCATTGTTTTTTTGTTCCCATTCCTCGGAATCCCAAGGAATGCAAAACCCTGCCAAGGTGGGGGTGACCAGTGTCGAGGACCGGCTCACGTGAGCTATGTTCTGGTAAAGGCGGACTCTCCCTTGTAAGGTGAGATTCGGGGGGGTTGTGTATATTGTTTGGCTTGTGTTATCGGTTCTCATGGGGGAAGGGAGGCGTCACGGTTATGCGTTCCTTGATGGGGTTCTTGCCCATGCCGCAGTTGCGCTGTGTGGTTATGGTTCGCGGGAGACGCTGCGGTTGTGCTGTATGGTCGCGGGAAGTGTTGCAACCAAGGTTTTTTTTTGGGGTAAATAGTTTTTTTGTGTTGGTGGTGTTCCTCGGGGTTGGGGTTGCTCTGCCTGTCCACCGGTTGCAGTTGCAACGGCAACTGCGGTGGACAAACAGTACACACGCCGGTGAGCATATACACGGAGTGTGTCGGCAGGGCGGAGGAACTGGGGCAAGGGTCATGGAAGACCCTATCTGGAAACCCCTGGAACCTGCTAGAGGGTTCGAGAAGAAAGGCGCGACCAATGCGGAGCCAGGCCACGCTGGGTACAATAAAAGCAGCTGATAGCGGGAGCTCAGCGCTGCCTGTGCTGTGAGTGTGCTCGTGTCGTCGTCGCTGTCATCTTCGCTAGATATTGTGCGGCCGGATAGTTGTTGACTGTCTCGGTCAGCGCCATCGGTGTTACACGGTCAGGGTTGGGATTTAGGCTAGGCGAGACGACTAGAGAGAGCGAATTTCTATTTACGTGACCCAAAAAAAATCTTATGGATGATGTTGGTCGCGACAGCCTACGTGTTAAACTTGCTTAATTGCCTCAGCAATTCGGAGTTTTGTATCATATCTCATCACAAACACTCGAAGAGCACCCCTATGTGGCAGCTGCCTCTGTGTGGCATAAGGTGTCCCAGCACCAGCCTGCATGTGGGCATGAGTCTGTCAGTCAGGGGCGATAATTGATGTGTAATCTCAGTTGTGCATTTTCTGGATAATTTTTGGAATTTCCCAAATTTGTACAATGACACCAACATACAAAGACCTATGTGTTTTGAATAACACAATATTATGTTTTACATCCACTCTTTAAGCAGACGGTGCATATTTTGGTTGATGTTACTGGAGTAGCCAGGGGTGCCTGTCGGATTTGAACCTTGAACCTCTGCAATAAATCGAGAATGCGCTACCACTTGGCTTCCCTCAATCTGAGTGGAGGCATGCCAGCCAGTGTTTCTAACCAGCGCAGATGTTCCATTTAGAGGGGTGCACGTTTCACATTCCTACAGATTGGAGGGCATGACTGTTGCCGAGAAGACCCGGAGCTTCATGCAGAGCGACAGGCCAGGTAGCTTCCACACAGCATTGCAGAGCTGATGAAAAGATAATGCCGCCCGACTGATTCGGACCACCCAAACACTGTACACATACGCAGTGTAGACGTATTGTGTACACACAATGTATATCCAGCATACACACAGTCTGCACATACACTGTATACACAAACACACTAACAAAAACAACGACTGCCATTCGCCAATACGTGGTGGTGATGTCACCATGGCGCTTGTACCAGGCTATGTGCACGTTAAGGCCAGGTCAAGTGTCGAACTCCTGCCGGCAGGAGGTCACAGGGCAGACTCAGGTGCCATGGTTCAACTGAGATGACTGGCCGATGCACCATCTGTGTCCCCTACTGTGCTAACAGTGTACACACACACAGTGTGTGCGCGCGAGCGCACCGTGTGTATATGTACACTGTATACAGAGGCCGTCCATAAATGACGTCACGCGATTTTGGACGATTTTGACCCCCCCCCCTTCGTCACACGACGTCATAAAAAGTCAGACCCCCCCCTCAAATATGACGTCACAAAGCTCTACCCACCCTCCCCCCCCAAAAAAACATGCTTCAAATCGATTTAAACTATTGTCATTGCAGTGCGTATTTAATGTGACACTACACTCTGATGTAGGAGAAAACATGTATTAAAAAGTATATTTAATTAAGTAGAACGTAATATAGGTTTTGGGGTCAGATCGCCTTATTTATAAATGTGTCGTAACCCTCCACCACCCGACACGGCCAAACAGTAAAAAATGTGTCACGTTTTTCAAAGGACAAAATAATTCACTTTTTTAGCCCACCGTTGTGCTGAAGATAGAATCAACAGCATTTTTTTTTATTTGAATACGACGTTTCGCTGATAATTACAATCAGCTTCATCGGGCAAGAATGGTGAAGCTCTCCTGTTGCTTCCGGTCGTAAATAGAGCAGCATCAGGGTGACGTCATCATTTAATTCAATTCGATCTGGTGCAATGATTCGAGGCAAAGAGGGGGAGGGTATTGTAATTATATAGATTGGTAATCATTCAATTGTTATTCATTGGTATTTTTTTCCCTTATAAGGAATTGTAATTGTATTTATATAATAATACGCTTCCAGGCCACACTAAGCCTGTAGCTGCCAGAGCGATTGAAGTTATTTCTGTTTCAATTTAAATGGATTCTCTAATTAGTCTTGGCCAGTAATAATTAATTTTACACAAAACTTCAACGTTATCAAAATCAATTGAGTGTCCTTGTTGACAAGCATGCTCTGTCACTGCCGACAGTTGTGTTTGAGATAATTTAATGTTTCTTTGGTGTTCTTTTAATCTTATGCTGATGTTACGTCCCGTCGGTCCAATATAGCATCTGTCACATAAACAATTAATCCGATATACACCTTCTGTTGATAATTTAGCCAATTCGTTTTTAGTGTCAGATACCAGTTTTTTTATTTTGTTAATTGTACCAAATCTCACTTTAATGTTTTGTTTTTGCAAAACCTGGGCTTATTTGTCAGTTACTCCTGAGATGTATGGTATTTTGATTGTTTGAACAATCTTATCGCTTTCAGCAGTGTTGCTTTGCGTTCGTGATTTGGCCTTCAGTGCTTTGTTAATTTGAGCATTATTGTAGCCATTCTGTCTTAGTGTTTCTTTAACATGTTTCATCTCTCTCACTAGACTCTTACCATCTGACACTGTTTTAGCCCGATGTATGAGTGTTTTGACAAGAGAGGATTTCTGAGCTGGGTGATGATGTGAATCTGCATTCAGATAGGCATCAGTGTGCGTTTGCTTTCGGTAAACGCTGTGTGTTATTTTGCCATTAAGACCATGTTCCAGCAAAATATCTAGGAACGGGAGTCTGTTATTTACCTCCATTTCCATGGTGAACTGGATAGCCGGGTTTTGTGCATTGAGATGATTTAGAAAATCACTAAGTGCATCTTTACCATGTGGCCAGACCAAAGTGTCATCAACATATCTAAACCAAAAGGATGGTTTTAATGTACTCGAGGCAAGTGCTCTTGTTTCAAAGTTCGCCATGTACAAATTGGCTTAAATAACGCGATCTGACCCAAAAACCTATATTATGAATAATATTGGTCGCGAAGCCTGCTACGTGTTAAAATATGTAGAACATGTCTATATTTATTTAAGTTGTGCATTTTGATGTGACGTCACATTTATCTCCCCCATCGTCACACATCGTCACAAATGTCTGACCGTCCCCTCCCCAGTTGCGTGACGTCATTTATGGACGGCCCCACACGCATTGTATACACAGTTTGTACACACACACTGTATACACAGTTTGTACACACACACAGTGTATACACAGTTTGTACACACACACACTGTATACACAGTTTGTACACACACACACTGTATACACAGTTTGTACACACACACTGTATACACAGTTTGTACACACACACAGTGTATACACAGTTTGTACACACACACAGTGTATACACAGTTTGTACACACACACACTGTATACACAGTTTGTACACACACACAATGTATACACAGTTTGTACACACACACACTGTATACACAGTTTGTACACACACACACTGTATACACAGTTTGTACACACACACACTGTATACACAGTTTGTACACACACACACTGTATACACAGTTTGTACACACACACACTGTATACACAGTTTGTACACACACACACTGTATACACAGTTTGTACACACACACACTGTATACACAGTTTGTACACACACACTGTATACACAGTGTGTACACACACACACTGTATACACAGTTTGTACACACACACACTGTATACACAGTTTGTACACACAATGTTCACGTTGTTGAGCTCACGCACCCAAAGGGTCAATGTTCAATAGAGGGATCAATGGAATAGGAATCTTAATAAACTTCAACTCTAACCCCGCTGTCTGACGTCACCACTGCATTATCTCATCGGCGTGAGGGGGTGTACCCCCGCTAGTGACGTCATGTCATCTCGTGCTGCCGCGTGACGTCACGAGATACCAGGAAGCTGCCGATCCGCGCGCGCGCTCACTGAGATCCGAGGTAAGAAGTTCACATCGTGGTTGTTGTTGATGTTGTTGTTGTTTACTCAGGTAGAGCCTCGCTCCGTCTCTCTCTCGTAGGGATATCAATTGAGTAGCAGCGAGTATGGAATCGATGTCTAGGTTGGAACATTACAACGCGGGGCCTAGCCATGCGGGGCCTTGCCTCCTGCCCTCGCCTGATTGCATTTGCTTTAATTCTCTGCTTAATTTTAATTTGTCTTCATCTGGCTCACTACTTTGAAACTTTGTTTCTTTTAAATATTTCGACAGTTTTTTTTATCTTACCAGGTCAAGCCCACTTCAGCTGCTATACCGCTCTTGTTTTCAGAAGCGACCTGCCCACAACAAAGTGGAGCTATACTACACTTTGTGTAGCTATACTAACACTATAGCAGTGTGTACTGGCTGTAGTAGCTATACTAATTCTATAGCAGTGTGTACTGGCTGTAGTCGTAGCTATACTATATAGCAGTGTGTACTAGCTGTAGTAGTAGATATACAAACTCCATATCAGTGTGTACTGGCTGTAGTAGTAGTACTAACTGTATAATAGTAATCTTTGGTTCTTTCGTTGAGTCATATAGATAGAAAAATAATAATACAAATAAAGTGAATAATGACGTGAATAAAAATAATTCAAATAACCATTAATGTAAACTGTAGCCTGGTTATTAAGTTGTGTGAGTGTACTGGCAGTCTATGATGTAGACTATAGAAATGGTTATTAATAACTAAGAATAAGTCTATAGACTGCCAGTACACTCGCTCAGCTGAATAACCATTGCTACAGTCTACATTATAGACTGCCAGTACACTCACCAAACTTAATAAGCAGGCTACAGCCTACATTATAGAGTGCCAGTACACTCACCGAGGTTAAGAATTATGCTAGTCTACATTATAGACTGCCAGTACACTCACCCAGCCTAATAACCATTGCTACAGTCTACATAGACTGCCAGTGCACTAATCGAGGTTAAGAACCAGGCTACAGTCCACATTATAGACTGCCAGTACACTCACCCAGCTTAATAATCATTGCTACAATCCATATTATAGACTGCCAGTACACTCACCAAACTTAATGAGCAGGCTACAGACTACATTATAGAGTGCCAGTACACTCACCGATGTTAGGAACCAGGCTGCAGTCTACATTATCGACTGCCAGTACGCTCACCAAGGTTAAGAATGATGCAAGTCCACATTATAGACTGCCAGTACACTCACCCAGTTTAATAACCATTGCTACAGTCTACATTATAGACTGCCAGTACACTCACCCAGCTTAATAACCATTGCTACAATCCATATTATAGACTGCCAGTACACTCACCAAACTTAATGAGCAGGCTACAGACTACATTATAGAGTGCCAGTACACTCACCGAGGTTAGGAACCAGGCTGCAGTCTACATTATCGACTGCCAGTACGCTCACCAAGGTTAAGAATGATGCTAGTCCACATTATAGACTGCCAGTACACTCACCCAGCTTAATAACCATTGCTATAGTCTAATCTTGATTTTAAGCTTTCGTGACTGCAGGAATCCATACTCTTTGGTTCTTTCGGTAAATTCACGTAGGTAGAAAATATAATAGAGCACGACGTTTCGATCACAACTCAAGCAACTGTCATCAGGTGTGAAACAAACAGCAGGACGACTGCTGACATAGGAGAAAGAGCTGCTGCAACAAGAGTTTACATAGGATTTTGGTGGGCCCAACCCAAGGATAAGTGGGCGGAGCTAGAGAAGGAATTTGTACATAAATGTAAATGTGAGAGATTAGCATGTCAATGTGAGACGGCCCAGCCACCGGGGGTGTGCCAATGAGAAGATTAGCATGTCATTGTCAGAGAGCCCAGCAACAGGAAACAAAAAACCCTTAAGAGCAAGAGGTACACATGGTGAGAGAGAGACACAGAGAGAGAGAGACACAGAGTCGGAAATAACAGCTCACATAGGCAGGTAGGATGAAAACATCACAGTCAGTTAAGACTTTACTTGGTTAATAACGTCCTTCCAATGATTGCTCAGGTTGTACCCATCTTCTCAGTTGAAGTTGTGTTTGTGTTTATATATCTGGATGGCTTCATGAACAAATCTTTGATGATGGCCGGTGGGTTTGCAGAGTACTTTCGTCTTGGAAAAGTCTATTTCGTGTGAGCCCACAGCGTTAAAACAATGATCAACAATGGCAGAGGTATTGATCCTACCGTGTTTCAGATCTGCCTTGTGTTCGCGAACACGGTCCGAGACATGTCGTTTCGTTTCCCCAATGTAACTGCTGCCGCAGCCACAACTCAGTTTGTAGACACCAGGGTATTGCATGTCAGGCATCACATCCTTCACAGATGGGATCTAATCACGGATTGTGTACTGTGTTGAAACAACCTCGATCTTGTGTTTGTTTAAGATTTTTGGAAATATTTTTGGTAACCTCTGCTATGTATGGCAAAGTGATGGTTTTGATTGGATCCTAAGATGGTTGTCTCCCCATGGCTGGGGAGACAGCTTTGCGGATTGTACTGTCAGAATATCCATTCATCCTGAGGGCTTGGTGTACGTGCTCCAGCTCACTGGCTAGGTGGCGCTGGTCAGAGATGCAACGGGCCCTATTGTGTAGTGTTTTGATGAGGGAATTCTTCTGGGCTGGACGGTGGTGGGAGTCAGGCTTTAGATAGGCATCCATGTGGATGGCTTTCCTGTAGACAGTGTCCCAACGAGCCACCAGGTCTCTTCTCGATCACAACATCCAGGAATGGTAGCTTGCCATCATTTTTCACTTCCATGGTGAATTTGATAGATGGGTGTTTGGAATTGATGTGGTTGAGCGTTAATATGGCTACTACTACGGCCAGTACACACTGCTATAGAGTTAGTATAGCTACTATACTTTTTAGCAGCGTGTACTGGCTGTAGTAGTAGCTAGACTAACTCTATAGCAGTGTGTACTGGCTGTATTAGTAGCTATACTAACTCTATAGCAGTGTGTACTGGCTGTAGTAGTAGCTATACTAACTCTAAAACAGTGTGTCCTGGCTGTAGTAGTAAGGGAGAACCCATTGGGGTACCCTCATTTAGTTTGTAGAATGTACCATTCCAGGTGAAGTAAGTGTTGGTAAGGCAGTGCCTTACCAAAGTTGGTACATCTGGATTCAGTCACTGTTGGACCAAGTCTTCAATGATTGCAATGGTGTCAGGTACAGGTACCTTGGTGAACAAGGAGTCTACATTGAAACTGGCAAGCAAATCAATCGGAGACAGTGAGATATCCTTGATTAGTGAAACCAAGTGAGCTGAGTTAAATACAGATGAGGTGGTCGTGCCCGTGAAAGGAAGCAGGGTCTCGGACAGAAATCGGGCCAGTTTGTGGGTGGGTGAGTTAATGGTGAAAACGATACTTTGTGGATTTTTGTAAGGCCATCAAATCTGGGTGGTCTAGCAGCCAAATGTTTTAGAGAGAGCTGCTTGGTCGGTTTGATTAGAGAAGTCGGATTAGTGATGATATTGTTGGTTTTCGTGGCTAGGCAGTTGGTGGGATCTCTTGATTTTGGTATAGCTGCCATCATTAAGAAGGTCCTGAATTTTGTTGTTGTAAGTGGTTTTATCCAGGATGACAGTGGCATTGCCTTTGTCGGCGGAGAGGATAACAATGTCACCTCTCTTTTTTAATTGAGCGAGTTCAAAACGCTCGTCCTTGCTGATGTTGCTAATGGGTTTCTTAGCGTCTTTGAGGATAGCAGCGATTTCAAATCTTGCAACGTCTGCCGGGATGTGTCCCAAACCTTTGAGGGCTATGTCGACCTGGGCAATGATATCACACACTGGGATGTGTTTAGGGGAGACTGTGAAATTCAACCCTTTAGCTAGTACCGATTTTAGGCTGTCGGAAATTGGGCTGTTACTCTGATTGATACAAATCTTGTTAACATCTGACTTTTTAATGTGTGGCTTGGTCTTCTTTTTTGACAGGTGATTGAATTTAGCAATCAAGTTAACTTTACGTTTAGTTGACATTGAAGTAGCTGAAGAAACTGTCATGTTATCTACATGGTCCCAATCAGATGTGGACATTTTATCTGTTAATGCTAAGTGTGATTGTAAGAGAGTCTTGTCTAAATTATCAAGTTAAAATCGGAGCAATCTTATTCTCTCTGAGATTAGAGCTAGGCTGTCCCTAAACATAGTCTACAATATAGACTGCCAGTACACTTAACTCCGATTAAGAACCAGGCCTACATTAGTGTTTCTTTTTATTTTTACTATTTCGATTTTAATTAACTTCTTTTTGTTATTTTTTTTTCTATCTACGTGACTGTACCGAAATAACCAAGAATATAATACTTAACAGTGCCGTGGTAAAGCCTAGTCCCATGCAGGGGCCCCGGCCTCGCGCATGCGCAGATGTGTGCTTTGGCACGCGCTCAGCGTAGTAATTTAATCATTAATAGTACTAAATTGTTATACCATGGGACCTCCTTCGCCTTTTGGCGTCCTCTGGTCTAACACTGTTTGAGACTAGGCTCGAAAGAAAGCTGTCTATGGTGTAGACCAATCAGTTTCAAGGACAATGCATATAGTATGTGATTTTTTTTTAGCATTTTGACTGCAAATATTGTGGTTAATGCAGACATGAATCCTTGTAAAATGGTTTCAGTTTTGTTGCCAAAAACAAAGGGGAACCCTATTATTATATTTTGGTACTAGCAAAGGAGGTCTAATGATGTAGATGCTTACCCTGAGCCCTCATTACTTTGATAGTGCATTGTCTTTGAGCTGTACGCCTTTTGGCGTCATCTGGTCTTCCAATTGAGATGAGGCTCTAAAGAAAGCTATCTCTGGTGTGGACCAATCAGTTTCAAGGACAATGCATATATTATCAGTGTTATTTTTTTTGCATTTTGACTGCAAGTATTGTGGTTAATGCAGACATGACTCCTTGTAAAAAGGTTTCGGTTTTGTTGCCAGAAAAAAGGGGAACAACCCTATTATTATGACAATGCATATACTATCAGAGCATGTTTTTTTTCCATTTTAACCACAAATATATATCGTGTTTATGCAGAAATGATTCCTTGAAAAAGGTTTAAGTTTGGTGTTTGAACATCTTAACACCCGTTTTGTTGCCAGAAAAAAATGGGAAAACCTATTCTTGTACTAAATTGTTAATTTAACTACTTTAAAGTTGACGGACGCAAAATACGATTAGCGCTGGCTCACCACGGGGCTTATCGTATGGTACCCGGGTACTTTTTTTAAACAAAACTCCACGGTTCGTGAGTCAAATCCGTCACAAGTTTCGTATACAGACAGACGGACAGAAAAACAAACAAAAACTGACTTGTATAGGTAAGATGTAATGATCCATGTGAAATGTATGTGTATTTAAGAGTTTACCTTTGTGGGGAGCTGTGGCGCAGTTATTTCACTGCATTATGAATTCAACAATTAGTTTGACTATCGCCAACAGCAAACACGATTGATAAGTGAAAGCTGAACTTATTGTGGTCCTCTGCTATGTTGATTGATCTTAAATTAATTACATGGTGAAGTGAGGAAGCATTAATACTGAGCAGATCAAGGTGGCCAGGCATGGTTCTGGACACCACCACCTTTTTACAATGCCAGTGTGTGACAGTGTCAAGTTTGTATTTGCAGTAAAGTATATTAACTATTGAACATGGAGGTTAAATCAAAACAATAGCTTATTTTAGTTTTGCTCTGGAACTTTTTGTAAGAATGGAAACAGTCAGGAAATCAACACAGCATATATGCTGCTGAAGTTAGATCTGTTCATCCAAGCATTTAAGCAAATCTGAGCCAGGCTTCACACCCCAAGTTGTGATTGAACATTAATTTATGCATTACTGCGTAATACAAATAGTAATATTTTCAACAGCCTTTGCTATGTTAGCTGAATTTTACTTTAATAAATATTGCTTTTGTAGCCAGGCAGCCGAAATTGTGTGTTTGGTGTTTTGGGTTAATATTTATTTTGAAGATACTAGGGCCTCCAGGCATATTTATAACCATTTGCTCTCTCATTGTGTGCCTTAACAGCCCATGTGATGGATTGGGAATATCTTGAATATATGAATAAATATAGACGTGTAAGTCATGTGTGACTATGTATATATATTTATTCCTCTGTGCCTCGATACTGACGTAGATGGTGTGGTTTTTTTTTCTGTCTGCAGCTGACTGCTTCTGACGCTTCATCAGATTTGGTGTGATGGAGCAAAGGCACTCAGCACAGCCCGGTACAAAAAGACAATGGGACCAGGATGCAAACAGCATGGATTGTACTGGAAGTGTGACACGGCACCAGAAAACTCAAACAGGAGAGAAACCCTTCAAGTGCACTGTGTGTGAGAAGGCATTTACAGTGTCATCATATCTTAAAAAACACCAGAGAACACACACAGGAGAGAAACCCTTCGGGTGCACTGTGTGTGGGAAGGCGTTTTCACGGTCATCAATTCTGCACAAGCACCAGAGAAAACATACAGGAGATGGACCCTTCAAGTGCATTGTGTGTGAGAAGGCATTTTCAGATTCATCTGTTCTTAAAAAACACCAGAGAACACACACTGGAGAGAACCCCTTCATATGTAGTGTGTGTGGGAAGGCATTTTCAGATTCATCTGTTCTTAAAAAACACCAGAGAACACACACGGGAGAGAAACCCTTTAGGTGTAATGTGTGTGGGAAGGACTTTTCACATTCATTCGCCCTTAAAACACACCAGAGAACACACACGGGAGAGAAACCTTTCAAGTGCACAGTCTGTGAGAAGGCATTTGCAGATTCATCAGTTCTTCAGATCCACCAGAGAACACACACAGGAGAGAAACCCTTCAAGTGCAGTGTGTGTGAGAAGGCATTTGCACAGTCATCAAATCTTAGAAAACACCATAGAACACACACAGGAGAGAAAAATTTCAAGTGCACTGTGTGTGAGAAGGCATTTTCAGATTCATCTGCTCTTAAAAGACATCAGAAAATACACACAGGAGAGACACCTTTCAAGAGCAGTGTGTGTGGGAAGGAATTTTCAAGTTCATCTGATCTTAAGATCCACCAGAGAACACACACGGGAGAGAAACATTTCAAGTGCAGTTTGTGTGAGAAGACATTTTCAAGTTCATTTTGTTTTAAAAAACACCAGAGAACACACACAGGAGAGAAACCTTTCAGGTGCACTCTGTGCGGGAAGCTCTTTGCAGATTCATCACATCTTAAAAAACACCAGAGAACGCACACAGGAGAGAAACCCTTCAAGTGCACTGTCTGTGAGAAGGCATTTGCATGGTCATCAGATCTTCAGATCCACCAGAGAACACATACAGGAGAGAAACCCTTCAAGTGCACTGTCTGTGAGAAGGCATTTGCATGGTCATCAGGTCTTCAGATTCACCAGAGAACGCACACAGGAGAGAAACCCTTCAAGTGCACTGTCTGTGAAAAGGCATTTGCATGGTCATCAGGTCTTCAGATTCACCAGAGAACACACACAGGAGAGAAACCCTTCAAGTGCACTGTCTGTGAAAAAGCATTTGCATGGTCATCAGGTTTTCAGATCCACCAGAAAACACACACGGGAGAAAAACGTTTTAAGTCCAGTTTGTGTGGGAAGGTATTTTCAGGTTCATCTCATCTTAAACGGCACCAGAGAACACACACAGGAGAGAAACCCTTCAAGTGCACTGTCTGTGAGAAGGCATTTGCACAGTCATCAGTTCTTCATCGACACCAGAGAACACACAGGCATCAGAAGATCCCCAAGGAGTGTAGTCTGAAATCTACTTGTGAAAGTCAAAGTGCTGCAATGAGCCCATCCCTCCTGAAAAAAGAACCAGAAGTACATTCCAGCTTGGACACTATGAAATGTATCAAGGCGAAATGTGAAGAGGCGATAGTGAAGAGCGAAGAAGTGAAGGTAAAATGTGAAGATGTGATGGTGAAGAGCGAAGATGTGAAGGTAAAATGTGAAGATGAAGATTCAACTCCAAAATCGGACCTTCACATCGATGGAGGCAACGTGAAGAAGGAGGAGAATTCTGACTGTGAGGCAGAGCGAGGAACCTCCCAGGAATTTGTGGAAGTGGAGGTGTGGGTGGACTTCTTAGACAAAACAAAGTCAAATGAAGACCCGGTAGATGTGTAAGCTTGAGACAATGAAGCCCCCGTAGATTCACCTTTGTCACAGGCCTTTAATGAAAGAATGTGAAGTTGAACACTCAATTCTTAGGTTCAACCTGCAGAGTAAGAGGGGGTAGTATTTGCATACCTGTGGGTTGGGTATACAGTGATCCCTCGTTTATCGCGGTTAATGGGGACCGGAACCCCTCGCGATAGGTGAAAATCCGTGAAGTAGGATTGGCCCCCTAGGAATTTCCGTATATGTGTGTGTGGGTACCAGAATGTTTAAAATATGTATATTTATACTTTATATATATATTTTACTTAAATCTATTTAATTATTAAACCTTAATATTATACATTCACTCTCTTTCTCATACGATACGTATTATGGTGTTCTACACTCACCAATGACAGTAGTATCTTGAGACTTGACTCCAGTAATGACGACGACGATAATGACAACGATGATGTGCAGCCAACCAGCTCACGGAATACATCCACCCGTGCTCTCATTCGTCGATCTCGTGCCGGGAACCAATCACGTGCCTTGTCTGAGTGCCCGTGGGTATGTACAAAGCCTCTGAGAGTGTTTCTCTCTTTGTCTGGCATCCTGGGAAACCGTTTCTCTCGCGCATCACGATGAAACAACGCTAATTTCTGCAATACGGCTGCCGATATGGCGGTATTTTTTAATTTTCATTTTTCGATGAATATTTTTGAAAAATCCGCGATGCACTGAGGCTGCGAAACTTGAACCGCGAAGTGGCGAGGGATTACTGTATCTATATCAATTTATAACATTTTTGACATGCGTTTTTCTGGATTTTGTTGTTATTCTGTCTCTCCAAATTAACCTACCATTAAAATTATAGACTGATCATTTCTTTGTCAGTGGGCAAACGTACAAAATCAGCAGGGGATCAAATACTTTTTACCTAAACTGTAAATACATTTTTTTTTTTTACTTCCAACCCGTGATGAGAGGACGGAATACGTGGTGACAGCAAGCACACCCTTGCACAATAGGTCACGACTTCACGACTTCAAAGGCCACAGCGCCCCTTTTTGACAGAGACTGCAAGTCTGATGCAAAAAATGTTAAACACTTCCAACCCGTGATGGAATTGTGGGGAACGCTGCCCAAAACGAATACACACAAACAGGGATAGAATTGTGTTAAAAGCTTTCTTTTCATCACATAATCTTGCCGGCGAATGTATTAAAGCCCTTAGCCAATTGTTGCACATTTGTTAGACAAGCAAGCACACTACCGCACACCATTGTTCCAAGGCATTACGTTAATTGCATAATCTAAAAAATGAATTCATTGAGGTCTACCTTTGCTTAGGCACATGTTTCTTTATTACTGTTCGTATGAAGATTGTCACATTAATTTCCTGTCGCTGTGTATGATCACCTTACTCTGAAGAATGAGCCAATTGTTCTGTTACCCAGTTTGACAAACATAATTATTGAGGGTTAAATGTACGGTTCAATGAAGACATCTCCAGGAGTACTGTGTTGGCATTCCTTGCATAAGAGTTCGCATATTGGAATGTTACGTGTTTTTTAGAGATTAAAGTTGCTTAACACAGAAGAGTCTGAGTGGTGCCTTCCTAAGTCCATGCATAATAATATTAATTATAAGAACTGTATCTTGCGGAGAGATCTGCATTTTGAGACCTGATATAACACACTAAGACATAATCAGTAAAAGTTAAAGTGAGAATCATTGTATTATCCTGATTGATAATTCACTGGTCAACACTTTTTCTGGCATAAGGTATTCCAACGGTCTTAATGTAATTTTGGGGTGCTGATTCCAAATCTGGCATATCAAATATTGCATTTTCAATAAAAACTGCAGAAGAAAAATATTAAATAAATGTGGATATCTACATAAATTTATTATAAACACACTATCCTAAAAATACAGAACCATATTTTAACACTAAAGCAGTCACTGACTCGCAACAACTTGCAATCATAAGTGACAGAGTTAATTTCGGGTAAAATCAATGAAAATGGGGTATGCCGATAGCATAAAATGAGATGTGATAGAGCAAATCTGAGATCAGATTTGGAATCGGCACCCTGAAATAAGTCTAAAACAGCTGCAAAAGTCCAGGCCAGAAAAAAGTTTTTTTTATTGACCAGTGATAATACAACCCTAGATAACGACGCAGAACCTAATGA
This sequence comes from Lethenteron reissneri, assembly GCF_015708825.2. Classification (NCBI taxonomy): domain Eukaryota; kingdom Metazoa; phylum Chordata; class Hyperoartia; order Petromyzontiformes; family Petromyzontidae; genus Lethenteron; species Lethenteron reissneri. Next base: position 144,829 of record NW_026890827.1, on the reverse strand, counting down.
TAATAATTAAATGCATTAGCATAATTACATACACTTGCATAACTGAAAACAATTACACCTACCTAATTAGCATACGCGCAACATTTTCATAATTAAATAAATTAGCATAACTTCGGGAAAATTACAGTTTTGAAAAAATTTCATTTTTTACATTTTTAAAAATTTTCAGACCGAATATATACAACAGGTGGAAAATATATATAAGCAAGAATGCAAGAATATAAATCAGCACTGCTCAACGAAACGCCCAACTGCGACTGGAGAAGTCCAAACCATCAAGCACATCACCAATGAATGCTCCATCCATGCACATCCTGGCGGTATCGCTAAAATCCACACTGCATCAACCACATCATTGGACTGGATAAGGAACCTTTGCATTCATTCATGACGATCATTAAAAATAAAAACTGTTGCTTTTCACAATGCCATACTCAAAAAGAACTGCGAGTCAGGCTCCGGGGATTGCCCTCGTGACTGGCAAATTGATAGGGAGCTCTGCATCGTCAGAAGCCACGCGTCACGGAGAGTTTTTTGTTGCATCATTGAGAGAGGCTGCTAGCTATGGCTGGTGCTCGCAGTATTGCAATCCAGACGTGGGGAAGAGTGACAAGCATTACTTTTCCCGGTGGCGAGATCGCTCTGGGCAGCAAACACGACCATAGAGTGACAATCGTTCGGATTGTGCTTAGATCAAAGTCAACCCTTTGAGGGAAAACTGGTGCAACCACTATTCGTGAGAGTGCCCCTTGAAATCGCAACCCACAGGCAAAGTTTAGTTGAGGGTCAGATCAGAGACTGACACGGAACGATATACAGTAACTTGATCTGTAGCGTGTCCTCTGTGCAGCACGAGTCGTACAAACAACTGGAAGAGGACTCTCTTGAAGAGGGGGGGGGGGAGACGACAGGCGCTGTCTCTCCAACTCACTCCACAGTCTGCAAGGATCAACAGTGTCTGGTGCGAGTGGTTTATGGTGATGGGATGATCGCGCACATCGACGCAGACGGAGCCGGACCCATCATCCCTGCCAGCACGGGCACTGCCGACAGAGTGACCAGCGTGCCGACTCGGCAATAACCTCAGCGGTGGAGAGAGACTGACGAAGCAGCCGAGAGCGCCGTGTGCTCAACACACACGCTGACCCAGCGCCCCTGCTGGGGACCTGAGGTATTTTCGTTCCAAGGAACGCAGCACCTCAGAAGCCAAAAGACAACCGCCATTCGCCACGAAGTGGCGGTGACGTCACCACGACGCTTGTTCCAGACTATGTTTTCAGTTTCATTTATTAGTTACTAGCGGTAAGTACCCGGCGTTGCCCGGGTGAAAAATATCTTTAAAAACTTCTCTTAAAATTTTCGATTTAAAGCTTTCATGACTGCAGGGATTCATCTTCTTGGTTCTTTCGGTAAAGTCACGTAGAAGGGAATTCTCACGACGTTTCGGCCACAACGCAAGCAGCCGTCCTCAGGTGAAGAACAGGTCTGTCGGAAAGACAGCGTCTGAATGAACACCAGGCTTGGCAGCGTATATTTAAGCTGGGTTGGAGGGGGAAGAGCGCCTTGACAAAGGGATTTGCATATCAAGAGGAATTTAGCATATTTATGGAAATGCAGATATGGGATTAGTCACTACTTGTGGAATGAGTTACAGCAGCAGAGGTTAGAGTAAATGCGATTGGTATTACCTTAGAGTCGCGGCATCTCTTCAGAAAGGTGAGAGACTCGATTAGCTGAGCCTTATCACGGAGTTTGTTGTCTCTTAAAAACCTTACATATACACACACAGATACTAAGGTATTGTGAAAGCCCGGTGGGCCGTTTGTACATTTCTCCACCAACAAAATTATGAGAAGCTTGCAAAAGTCCAAAATGTTGTAGAAATTGTGGGGTAAATAGTTGATGTAAAAGGTTTCCGAAAACTGTGGACACCCCCCCCTCAAAAATTATATTTACATCAGCCTACATACAACAGAGGAAGTAGTATCTATTGACTCTGTAGTTGTATCTACTGACTGTACAGTAGTATCTACTGAGCCAGTAGTAGCTACTGACTGGAGTATTATTTACTGATTGTAGTAATGACTGACCGTAGTAGTATCTACTGGGCCTACAGTAGTATCTACCGACTCTATAGTAGTAACAACTGTATAGTAGTATCCACTGACTATAGTAGTAACTACTAACTCTATAGCAAGATCTACTCACTCTATAGTAGTATCTACGGACTCGAATAGCTACTCACCGTACTAGTATGTACTGACTGTATAGTAGTATATACTGACTGTAGCAGTATTGACTGAGCTGTAGTGGTATATACTGACTGTTTTAGTATCTACTAACTCTATATAGCAGTATCTACCAACTCGATAGCAGTATCTACTATCACTACAACAGTGCATACCAGCTGAGGTGGTACCTGTTATCACTACAGCAGTGCATACTGACAGTGATGGCACCTGCTATGACTACAGCAGTGCATACTGACTGTGGTGGTACATGCTATGAATACAGCAGTGCCTACTGCTGTGGTGGTACCTGCTATGATTACAGTAGTGCATACTGTGGTGGTACCTGCTACTTTACTTAATAAGCAGGCTACAGTCTGCATTATAAACTGCCAGTACACTCACCCAGCTTAATAACTATTTGTACAGTCTATATTTAAGGAATCGATTAGTGGCACGCTCGGGTTTATTTTAATTTATTGAGTTTCATTTTCATTGCTATGTTATGTTTTAAAGTTTTCAGAAGTTTTTAAATGTATTTTCCCCCCGGGCAATGCTGGGTATATCGACTCTTAACAAGAGTGGGGTGTCGAGGGCTAGTCCCGTGCAGAGCCTCTGGCCTCACCTAGATTGCCCAGCCGGGCGAGGTTGGGGGCTGGGCCGCTACCCCCCACCCCCGCGCTGGAATAATAGTCTAATCTCTATAATTGTATTATTTACCGACCCTATAATAGTAATTGCACACATTGGGGTGTGGGGTGGAGAGAGTAGAGGAGGTGAAACTTTGATGTATTTACCTCAGCGTCGCGTGTAAATGTGTGCGCATATTTTTTTACGCAGGTGAGAAATGGCGTCCACCCTGCAGCAACGGTGTGCTGCCCGTTGCCAGGGGCAACCCTTGGTCAGCGTTTCGCACATGCACAACGGTGTGCTAAATAAAGAGAAATCGCACTAAATGGATAATTAAACCGCTTTAAAGTTTAGGGACTAAAAAACGGAAATGCATATTCCCACCGCGGGGCTCGGGGCGTGCCTCCTGGCAAAACATTTCTCGGTAAACCCCACGGTCCGAGAGCCAAATCACCCGCGAGCGTACGCAGACGGACAAAAAATGCCTTTCATAGGTTACAAAGATATTATGCATGGACTTAGGAAAACACCACTCAGACTCTTCTGTGTTAAGCAACTTTAATCTCAAACAAACACGTAACATTATAATATACGAACTCTTATGCTAAGAATGCCAACACAGTACTCCTGGAGATGTCCTCCTCATTGATCCGTACATTTAACCCTCAAAAATTATGTTTGTCAAACTGGGTAACAGAACAATTGGCTCATTCTTCGGAGTAAGGTGATCATACACAGCGACAGGAAAAAGTTTTTTAATTAATGTGACAATATTCATACGAACGGTAATAAAGAAACGTGCCTAAGCAAAGGTAGACCTCAATGAATTTGTTAGATTATGCAATTAACGTAATGCCTTGAAATAATGGTGTGCGGTAGTGTGCTTGCTTGTCTAACAAATGTTCATCAATTGGCTAAGGGCTTTAATACATTCGCGGGCAAGATTCTGTGATGAGAATAAAGCTTTTAACACAATTGTCTCCCTGTGTGTGTATTCGGTTTGGGCAGCGTACCCCACAATCCCATAACGGGTTGGAAGTGTTAAAAAATTTTTGCATCAGACTTGCAGTCTCTGTCAAAAAGGGGCGCTGTGGCCTTTGAAGTCGTGACCTATTGTGCAAGAGTGTGCTTGCTGTCACCATGTATTGTCCTCTCATCACGAGTTGGAAGTAAAAAAAATTTTTATTCACCTCTTATAGCTTGGTACCAAACAACTTTCCGCAGTTTTGACTCTGCAAGTGACTCGAAGTACGTTTAGAGCAACATTCACTGCACTCACGTCGCTGTTTGGAATTCTTGCATGGTATTTGATATATTAGGGGAAGACGCCCCCCCGCATACATAATTTACTGCTACCATGTGCTGTTAGCTACTGGAAGACGAAGGCGTTTGGTGAGACTCTGATCCCGTGGAATACATTATCTTGTTCGGGAGATTGACATATTTCACATTGTATCTCTTCTGAATGACCCTAGGTCTAATACTTTCATAATTATTATTTGGTTCATGCTTAACCAAGATATGGTATACCGTAGTTGTTACCGAGTATATTCCGAGGGTTTTATTAACCTTTGTTCCCTGTCTATATCGCCAGGGATCTGTGCTTCTTATTCTCAAGTATATTTTGATATCCTGAGGTTGAACATATAGCTAAGCTTCGAAATTCACTGTTGTATTTTTAAAAACCCAGTCAGCTCATGATGATTAACTGCCCTTGGGTGGATTTCAAAGTCCAAGGGAGGTTCGTGACCCCTGCTGTTTCCATCTTATGGTTTGCCATTTTTTAAAATTAAATTGTATTACTTTCCAAGCAGGCTTGTGAGTTATTATCCTCCACCGGTCTGGTGGCAAGGTAGGAGGCAGGGGGGGCGACTCACCCTTTCTGTGCCCCCGCGCTACATCCCGATCAAAATTATTACCAAAAAAGGCAGAATCACTTAATAATTTTTTTTGGAAAAGGCATATGCACAACATGCTCTTCGAGTGTTTGTGATGAGATATGATACAAAACTCCGAGCTGCTGAGGCGATTAAACAAGCATCATTATAATATTATAACATTATGAATGCTTGGGAGCGTATTGGCTCTGGCTCCTGGTTAGAGATCTACCCAACCCACAGGACGGCAAATACTGGCCCCTCTTACTCGGCAGGCTGAACCTAGGAATTGAGTGTGCAACTTCACTTTAATGTAATTAAAGGCCTGTGACAAAGGTGAATCTACTGGGGCTTCATTGTCTCAAGCTTACATATCTACCGGGTCTCCATTTGACTTTGTATTGTCTAAGAAGTCCACCCACACCTCCACTTCCACAAACTCCTGGGAGTTACCTCGCTCTGCCTCACAGTGAGAATTCTCCTCCTGCTTCACGTTGCCTCCATCGATGTGAAGGTCACATTTTGGAGTTGAATCTTCATCTTCACATTTTACCATCGCTTCTTCGCTCTTCACCATCACTTCTTCACATTTCACCTTTTCAAAATCCACCTTGACACATTTCATTGCGTCCAAGCTGGAATTAAATTCTGGTTCTTTTTTCAGCAGGGATGGGCTCATTGCAGCACTTGGACTTACACAAGCTGATTTCAGACTCCGCTCCTTGGGGATCTTGTGATGCCTGTGTGTTCTCTGGTGTCTTTGAAGATGTGATGACCGTGCAAATGCCTTCCCACACACAGTGCACTTGAAGGGTTTCTCCCTTGTGTGCTTTCTCTGGTAACTATGAAGATTAGATGACTTTGCAAATGCCTTCTCAAACATAGTGCACTTGCAGGGTTTCTCTCCTGTGTGTATTCTTTGGTGTCTTTTAAGATTTGATGAATGTGCAAATGCGCTTCCACACACAGTGCACTTGAAGGGTTTCTCTCCTGTGTATTCTCTGGTGTTTTTTAAGATGTGATGACTCTGTAAATGCCTTCTCACACATAGTGCACTTGAAGGGTGTGTCTCCTGTGTGCGTTCTCTGGTGAATATGAAGATTTGATGGATTTGTAAATGCCTTCTCACACAGAGTGCACTTGAAGGGTTTCTGTCCTGTGTGTGTTCTCTGGTGGCTCTGAAGATGTGATGACTGTGCAAATGCGCTTCCACACACAGTGCACTTGAAGGGTTTCTCTCCTGTGTGCGTTCTCTGGTGTCTTTGAAGATTTGATGACTTCGTAAATGCCTTCTCACACATAGTGCACCTGAAGGGTTTCTGTCCTGTGTGTGTTCTTTCATGGTCGTGAAGATGTGATGACTCTGTAAATGCCTTCTCACACATAGTGCACTTGAAGGGTTTCTCTCCTGTGTGCGTTCTCTGGTGGCTCCGAAGAGTTGATAACGTTGCAAATGCGCTTCCACACACAGTGCACTTGAAGGGTTTCTCTCCTGTGTGTGTTCTCAGGTGTGTTTTTAGATATGATGACTTTGTAAATGCCTTCTCACACATAGTGCACCTGAAGGGTTTCTCTCCTGTGCATGTTCTCTGGTGACTCTGAAGATTTGAGGACTTTGCAAATGCCTTCTCACACACAGTGCACTTCAAGGGTTTTTCTCCTGTGTGCGTTCTCTGGTGTGTTTTTAGATGTGATGACTCTGTAAATGCCTTCTCACACAGAGTGCACTTGAAGGGTTTAGCTCCCGTGTGCGTTCTCTGGTGGCTCTGAAGATTTGATAACATTGCAAATGCCTTCTCACACACAGTGCACTTGAAGGGTTTCTCTCCTGTGTGCATTCTCTGGTGTCTTTTAAGATTTGATGACTGTGCAAATGCGCTTCCACACACAGTGTACTTGAAGGGTTTCTCTCCTGTGTGCGTTCTCCGGTGTGTTTTAAGATGTGATAACTCTGTAAATGCCTTCTCACACACAGTGCACTTGAAGGGTTTTTCTTCGGTGTGTATTCTCTGGTGTCTTTTAAGAAGTGATGAATCTGAAAATGCCTTCTCACACACAGTGCACTTGAAGGGTGTGTCTCCTGTGTGCGTTCTCTGGTGAATATGAAGATTTGATGGATTTGTAAATGCCTTCTCACACAGAGTGCACTTGAAGGGTTTCTGTCCTGTGTGTGTTCTCTGGTGGCTCTGAAGATGTGATGACTGTGCAAATGCGCTTCCACACACAGTGCACTTGAAGGGTTTCTCTCCTGTGTGCGTTCTCTGGTGTCTTTGAAGATTTGATGACTTTGTAAATGCCTTCTCACACATAGTGCACCTGAAGGGTTTCTGTCCTGTGTGTGTTCTTTCGTGGTCGTGAAGATGTGATGACTCTGTAAATGCCTTCTCACACATAGTGCACTTGAAGGGTTTCTCTCCTGTGTGCGTTCTCTGGTGGCTCCGAAGAGTTGATAACGTTGCAAATGCTCTTCCACACACAGTGCACTTGAAGGGTTTCTCTCCTGTGTGCGTTCTCAGGTGTGTTTTTAGATATGATGACTTTGTAAATGCCTTCTCACACATAGTGCACCTGAAGGGTTTCTCTCCTGTGCATGTTCTCTGGTGACTCTGAAGATTTGGGGACTTTGCAAATGCCTTCTCACACACAGTGCACTTCAAGGGTTTTTTTCCTGTGTGCGTTCTCTGGTGTGTTTTTAGATGTGATGACTCTGTAAATGCCTTCTCACACAGAGTGCACTTGAAGGGTTTAGCTCCCGTGTGCGTTCTGTGGTGGCTCTGAAGATTTGATAACATTGCAAATGCCTTCTCACACACAGTGCACTTGAAGGGTTTCTCTCCTGTGTGTATTCTCTGGTGTCTTTTAAGATTTGATGACTGTGCAAATGCGCTTCCACACACAGTGTACTTGAAGGGTTTCTCTCCTGTGTGCGTTCTCCGGTGTGTTTTAAGATGTGATAACTCTGTAAATGCCTTCTCACACACAGTGCACTTGAAGGGTTTTTCTTCGGTGTGTATTCTCTGGTGTCTTTTAAGAAGTGATGAATCTGAAAATGCCTTCTCACACACAGTGCACTTGAAGGGTGTGTCTCCTGTGTGCGTTCTCTGGTGAATATGAAGATTTGATGGATTTGTAAATGCCTTCTCACACAGAGTGCACTTGAAGGGTTTCTGTCCTGTGTGTGTTCTCTGGTGGCTCTGAAGATGTGATGACTGTGCAAATGCGCTTCCACACACAGTGCACTTGAAGGGTTTCTCTCCTGTGTGCGTTCTCTGGTGTCTTTGAAGATTTGATGACTTTGTAAATGCCTTCTCACACATAGTGCACCTGAAGGGTTTCTGTCCTGTGTGTGTTCTTTCGTGGTCGTGAAGATGTGATGACTCTGTAAATGCCTTCTCACACATAGTGCACTTGAAGGGTTTCTCTCCTGTGTGCGTTCTCTGGTGGCTCCGAAGAGTTGATAACGTTGCAAATGCTCTTCCACACACAGTGCACTTGAAGGGTTTCTCTCCTGTGTGCGTTCTCAGGTGTGTTTTTAGATATGATGACTTTGTAAATGCCTTCTCACACATAGTGCACCTGAAGGGTTTCTCTCCTGTGCATGTTCTCTGGTGACTCTGAAGATTTGGGGACTTTGCAAATGCCTTCTCACACACAGTGCACTTCAAGGGTTTTTTTCCTGTGTGCGTTCTCTGGTGTGTTTTTAGATGTGATGACTCTGTAAATGCCTTCTCACACAGAGTGCACTTGAAGGGTTTAGCTCCCGTGTGCGTTCTGTGGTGGCTCTGAAGATTTGATAACATTGCAAATGCCTTCTCACACACAGTGCACTTGAAGGGTTTCTCTCCTGTGTGTATTCTCTGGTGTCTTTTAAGATTTGATGACTGTGCAAATGCGCTTCCACACACAGTGTACTTGAAGGGTTTCTCTCCTGTGTGCGTTCTCCGGTGTGTTTTAAGATGTGATAACTCTGTAAATGCCTTCTCACACACAGTGCACTTGAAGGGTTTTTCTCCGGTGTGTATTCTCTGGTGTCTTTTAAGAAGTGATGAATCTGAAAATGCCTTCTCACACACAGTGCACTTGAAGGGTTTCTCTCCTGTGTGTGTTCTCTGGTGTTTTTTAAGATGTGATGACTCTGTAAATGCCTTCTCACACATAGTGCACTTGAAGGGTTTCTCTCCTGTGTGCGTTCTCTGGTGACTCTGAAAATTTGATGACTTTGCAAATGCCTTCTCACACACAGTGCACTTGAATGGTTTCTCCCCTGTGTGCGTTCTCTGGTGTGTTTTAAGATGTGATGACTCTGTAAATGCCTTTTCACACATAGTGCACTTGAAGGGTTTCTCTCCTGTGTGCGTTCTCTGGTGATTTTGAAGACTTGATGACTTTGCAAATGCCTTCTCACATACAGTGCACTTGAAGGGTTTCTCTCCTGTGTGTGTTCTCTGGTGGTCGTGAAGAATTGATGACTCTGTAAATGCCTTCTCACACACAGTGCACTTGAAGGGTTTATCTCCTGTGTGCGTTCTCTGGTGTCTTTGAAGATTTGATAACTTTGCAAATGCCTTCTCACACACACTGCACTTGAAGGGTTTCTCTCCCATGTGTGTTCTTTGGTGTTTTTTAAGATATGATGACTTTGCAAATGCTTTATCGCACAAAAGGCATTTGAAGGGTTTCTCTCCCCTGTGTGTTATCTGGTGTCGTTTCAGAGGAGATGAACCTGAAAATACCTTTACACACAAACTGCACTTGAAAGGTTTCTCTTCCGTGTGTGTTCTCTGGTGGATCTGAAGAGTTGATGACTGTGCATATGCCTTGTCACACACAGTGCACTTGAATGGTTTTTCTCCTGTGTGAGTCCTCTGGTGGTGTGTCAAACTTCCAGTACGATCCGTGCTGTTTGCATACTGGTCGCATTGTTTCCTTCTTGTACCGAGCTGTGCCGAGTCCCTTTGCTCCATCAGACCAATTCTGCTGAGGAAGAGTCAGAGGAAGCGTCAGCTGCAGACAGAAAACATATCCACACCATCTACATCAGTATCAAGGCACAGAGGAATGCACAGTCACACATGACTTACACATATATACTTATTCATATATTCATGATATAGTGAAAATAATTCCCCAATTCATCACGTGGGCTGTTAGGGCACACAATGAGAGGGCCAATGGTCATAAATATGCCTGGATGCTCTAGTATCTTCAAAATGAATGTTTACCCAAAACTCCAAGCACACAATTTCGGCTGTCTAGCTATGAAAGGAATATTTAAGAAAAATTCAGCTATAATAGCAAAGTGTGTTGAAAATAATACTATTTGTATTATGCAGAAATACATAAATTAATGTTCAATCGAAACTTTGAGGTGGAAGCCAGGCTCAGATTTGCTTGAATGCTCCGATGAACAGATCTAACTTCAGCTGAATGTGCTGAGATATTTTCCTGACTGTTTCCATTCTTACAAAAAGTCCCAGAGGAAAACTAAATTAAACTATTGTTTTGATTTAACCTACATGTTCAATAGTTAATATACTTTACTGTAAATACAAACTTGACCACTGTCATACACCCGCATGGTAAAAAGGTGGTGGTGTGTCCAAAACCATACCTGGTCACCTTCATCTGCTCAGTATTAATGCTTCCTCACACTTCACCATGTAATTAATATAATAGGGTTGTTCCCCTTTTTTCTGGCAACAAAACTGAAACCATTTTACAAGGAGTCATGCGTGCATTAACCACAATACTTGCAGTCAAAATGCAAACAAAAAAACACTAATATATGAATTGTCCTTGAAACTGATTGGTCTACACCAGAGACAGCGTTCTTTAGAGCCTCGTCTCAATTGGTGCTAGACCAGATGACACCAAAAGGCGGACAGCTCAAAGACAATGCACTATCAAAGTAATGAGGGCTCGGGGTAAGCATCTACATCATTAGACCTCCTTTGCCAGTACCAAAATATAATAATAATAGGGTTGTTCCCCTTTTTTTCTGGCAACAAAACTGAAACCTTTTTACAAGGATTCATGTCTGCATTAACCACAATATTTGCAGTCAAAATGCAAAAAAAAATCACGGATACTACATGCAATGTCCTTGAAACTGATTGGTCTACACCAGAGACAGCTTTCTTTCGAGCCTAGTCTCAAACAGTGGTAGACCAGAGGACGCCAAAAGGCGAAGGAGGTTCATGGTATAACAATTTAGTACTATTAATGATTATATTACTACGCTGAGCGCGCGCCAAAGCACACATCTGCGCATGCGCGAGGCCGGGGGCCCTGCATGGGTCTAAGCCTTATCACAGCACTGTTAAGTACTATATTCTTGGTTCTTTCGGTACAGTCACGTAGATAGAAAAATCTTAATAAAAAAATGAGTTAATAAAAATCGAAATAGTAAAAATAATAAAAAAAACACTAATGTAGATAGGCCTGTGGATTGTAGCAATGGTTATTAAGCTGGGTGAGTGTACTGGCAGTCTATAATGTGGATTGTAGCAATGGTTATTAAGCTGGGTGAGTGTACTGGCAGTCTATGATGTAGACTAGCATCATTCTTAACCTCGATGAGTGTACTGGCAGTCTATAATGTAGGCTGTAGCCTGCTTATTAAGTTTGGTGAGTGTACTGGCAGTCTATAATGTAGACTGTAGCCATGGTTATTCAGCTGAGCGAGTGTACTGGCAGTCTATAGACTTATTCTTAGTAATTGATAACCATTTCTATAGTCTACATCATAGACTGCCAGTGCATTCACAAAACTTAATAACCAGGCTACAGTTTACATGAATGGTTATTTTTATTATTATTCACGTTATTATTCACATTATTTGTATTCTTATTTTTCTATCTACATGACTCAACGAAAGAACCAAAGATTACTATTATAGAGTTAGTATAGCTACTACTACAGCCAGTACACACTGCTATAGATATTGTATAGCTACTACTACAGCCAGTACACACTGCTATAGATATAGTATATCTACTACTACAGCCAGTACACACTGCTATAGAGTTTGTATATCTACTACTACAGCCAGTACACACTGCTATAGATATAGTATAGCTACTACTACAGCCAGTACACACTGCTATAAAGTTTGTATATCTACTACTACAGCCAGTACACACTGCTATAGAGTTAGTATAGCTACACAAAGTGTAGTATAGCTACACTTGTTGTGGGCAGGTCGCTTCTGAAAACAAGAGCGGTATAGCAGCTGAAGTGGGCTTGAACTGGTAAGATAAAAAAACTGTCGAAATATTTAAAAGAAACAAAGTTTCAAAGTATTGAGCCAGATGAAGACAAATTAAAATTAAGCAGAGAATTAAAGCAAATTCAATCAGGCGAGGGCAGGAGGCAAGGCCCCGCGTTGTAATGTTCCAACCTGGACATCGATTCCATCATCGCTGCTACTCAATTGATATCCCTACGAGAGGAGCGAGGCTCTACCTGAGTAAACAACAACAACCACCACGACAACAACAACCACCACGATGTGAACTTCTCACCTCGGATCTCAGTGAGCGCGCGCGATGATCGGCAGCTTCCTCGTGACGTCACGCGGCAGCACGAGGTGACATGACGTCACTAGCGGAGTACACCTCCCCCTCACGCCGATGAGGTAATGCAGTGGTGACGTCAGAGAGCGGGGTTAGAGTTTAAGTTCATTAAGATTCCTATTCCATTGATCCCTCTATTGAACATTGACCCTTTGGGTGCGCGAGCTCAACAACTTGAACACTGTGTGTACAAACTGTGTATACAGTGTGTGTACAAACTGTGTATACAGTGTGTGTGTGTACAAACTGTGTATACACTGTGTGTGTACAAACTGTGTATACAGTGTGTGTGTGTACAAACTGTGTAAACAGTGTGTGGGGCCGTCCATAAATGACGTCACGCAACTGGGGAGGGGACGGTCAGACATTTGTGACGATGTGTGACGATGGGCGATGATGGGGGGGGGGGGTGATAAATGTGACGTCACATCAAAATGCGCAACTTAAATAAATATAAACACGTTCGACTTCATTAAAGACTTTTTAATGTTTTCTCTTACATCAGAGTGTAGCGCCACTTTAAATACGCACTACGATGACAATAGTTTAAAGCGATTTGAAGCATGTTTTTGGGGGGGGGGTGGGCAGAGCTTTGTGACGTCATATTTGAGGGGGGGGGGTCTGACTTTTTGTGACGTCGTGTGACGAAGGGGGGGGGGGGGTCAAAATCGTCCAAAATCGCGTGACGTCATTTATGGACGGCCCCTGTATACAAACTGTGTACACACACACGGTGTGCGCGCGCGCACACCGTGTGTGTGTACACTGTTGGCACAGTAGGGGGCACAGGTGGTGCATCGGCCAGTCATCTCAGTTGAACCATGGCACCTGAGTCTGCCCTGTGACCTCCTGCCGGCGGGAGTTCGACACTTCACGTGGCCTTAACGTGCACATAGCCTGGCACAAGCGCCATGGTGACGTCACCACCACGTATTGGCGAATGGCAGTCGTTTTTGTTAGTGTGTTTGTGTATACAGTATATGCGCAGACTGTGTGTACGCTGTATATACATTGTGTGTACACAATACGTCTACACTGCGTACAGTGTGTGGGTGGTCAGAATTAGTCGGGCGTAATTATCTTTTCATCAGCTCTGCAATGCTGTGTGGAAGCTACCTGGCCTGTCGCTCCGAATGAAGCTCCGGGTCTTCTCGGCAACAGTCATGCCCTCCATTCTCTAGGCATGTGAAACGTGGACCCCTCTAAATGGAACATCTGCGCTGGTTAGAAACACTGGCTGGCATTTTGATTTAAAGCTTTCGTGACTGCAGGGAATGATCTTCTTGGTTCTTTTGGTAAAGTCACGTAGAAGGAAAATAATAACATAAAAATAAAACATAATAAAATAATTCTCACGACGTTTCGGCCACAAACGGCTGCTTGCGTTGTGGCCGAAACGTCGTGAGAATTATTTTATTATCTTTTCTTTTTATTATTTTATTATTTTCCTTCTACGTGACTTTACCGAAAGAACCAAGAAGACTGGATGGCATGCCTACACTCAGATTGAGGGAAGCCAAGTGGTAGCGCATTCTCTATTTATTGCAGAGGTTCAAGGTTTAAATCCGACAGGCACCCCTGGCTACTCCAGTAACATCAACCAAAATATGCACCGTCTGCTTAAAGAGTGGATGTAAAACATACTATCGTGTCATTCAAAACACATAGGTCTTTGCATGTTGGTGTCATTGAGATTACACATCAATTATCGCCCCTGACTGACAGACTCATGTCCACATGCAGGCTGGTGCTGGGCCACCTTATGCCACACAGAGGTAGTTGCCACTTAGGGGTGCTCTTCGAGTGTTTCTGATGAGATATGATACAAAACTCCGAATTGCTGAGGCAATTAAGCAAGTTTAACGCGTAGGCTCTCACGACCAATATCATCCATCAGATTTTTTTTGGGTTAGATTGCTTAAATATAAATGCGCTCTCTCTAGTCGTCTAGCCTAGCCTAAACACAAACCTGACAGTGGAACACCAATGGCACTGACCGAGACAGCCAACAACTATCCGGCCGCACAATATCTAGCGAAGATGACAGCGACGACGATACGAGCCCACTCCCAGAACCGGCAGCGCTCAGCTCCCGCTCTCAGCTGCTTTTATTGTACCCAGCGCGGTCTGGCTCCGCATTGGTCGCGCCTTTCTTCTCGATCCCTCTAGCAGGTTCCAGGGGCTTCCACATAGGGTCTTCCATGACTCTTACCCCAGTTCCTCCGCCCTGCCGACACACTCGTGTATATGCTCACCGGCATGTGTACTGTTTATCCACTGCAGTTGCCGTTGCAACTACAACCGGTGGACAGGCAGAGCAACCCCAACCCCGAGGAACACCACCAACACGAAAAAACAATTTACCCCAAAAAAGAAAACCTTGGTTGCAACACTTCCCGCGACCATACAGCACAACCGCAGCGTCTCCTGCGAACCATAACCACGTAGTGCCACTCCGGCGCCCCCGGAGACCGCCAACAAAAAGCACAACCCGGGCAAGAACCCCATCAGGGACCGCATAACCGTGACGCCCCCCCCCCCCCACGAGAGCCGATAACACAAGCCAAACAATATACACAACCCCCCCGAATCTCACCTTACAAGGGAGAGTCGGCCTTTACCAGAACAGCTCACGTGAGCCGGTCCTCGACACTGGTCACCCCCACCTTGGCAGGGTTTTGCATTCCTTGGGATTCCGAGGAATGGGAACAAAAAAACAATGGCCTAAGGGCACGGCCCGTCCCTGAAATCCGCAGTAGCATCAAATCAGATCCAGCCCCTGACACTTTGCACACGGCAGTCACGGAAAGCAACATGGAGCTTGGGAAGATGTTGCCGGCAGGTTGGAGTGCTACGGTGGCGCTGCCGGCACCCTGCTGACACCCCGGCCAAGCCTCCACTTTGGGCCAATGCTGGCGGGCCTCGTGGCCCTGAATTTCCCAGGCCACCTTCAAGGACGTGATCCCCCAAGCCTTCCTCTGAAGGGCAGGACGATCCCCGACTCCCGCGCCAGCAGCCTTTCCACCGCCAAGGAGTCGATCGCCATCTCACCCGTCTGGGGGTACGCGGTCTGCCCCAGCACCAGAAGCGCCTCCCGGAAAGTGAAGGGTGTCTCGGCTTCCCCTCGCTTCCACTGGAGAAATCTCGTGCGGGCATCGCACGGGAGGCCAAAAATATCCCCTTGCAGCGCCATTAACTCTGCCGCCCCTCCAGCGCTGTCCCGCGCTTTTCGCAAAATAGCTCCCGCCAGCCATGCCAAGCCCTCCACGGGCAAAATGGCACCCACCACATGCGCGGTCTCCGGCCCAGGCTCCTCTGCTCTCTCACAGAGACGAGGATCGCTGTCAGGGTCCCTTCGTGACTCCTTTACACGCCGCTGGCTGTGGAGCGACTCCCACACTTCCCCGCGCTCCCCTCAACACGGTGGTCCTCGGCCATGCCGCGTGATCGGCGCATGACCGCAAAGGATCGGGCTCCTCTCTCGCCAATTTTTCCGCCACTCTCCCGCCGATCCGCAGCCGCTCTCTCTCCGCCAATGGGCTTCATAACCAGTTCCCGTGGCTGCCGGAGGGATGAATGTTTCGCCATTCCCATCCTCCGATGACACTATAGGTGGGTTCTTTCTTCACCCCACTCCGAACACCAGTTGTAGTGTCATCATTGCGGGAGACAAGGTTTCTAAGGGGGCACCTTTATTAATACCTTCACAGGCTTGCCATCGCGCTCCCTCGTCGTCAAACCTAGCATAAACACAACCCTGACCATGTAACACCAATGGCGCTGACCGAGACAGCCAACAACTATCTGGCCGTGCAATATCTAGCGAAGACGGCATTGACGAAGGCAGCGAAGATGACAGCCACGAGGAGATGAGCCCACTCCCAAAACTGACAGCCCTGAGCTCCCACTCTCAGCTGCTTTTATGCTACCCAGTGTGGCCTGGCTCCGCCCTGGCCGTGCCTCCCTTCTCGAACCCACTAGCAGGTTCCAGGGGCTTCCAGATGGGGTCTTCCGTGACCCTTGCACCAGTTCTTCTTCCCTGCCGACACACCGGTGTATATGCTCACTGGCGTGTGTACTATTTGTCGACCGCAGT
Source organism: Lethenteron reissneri (assembly GCF_015708825.2). Lineage (NCBI taxonomy): Eukaryota > Metazoa > Chordata > Hyperoartia > Petromyzontiformes > Petromyzontidae > Lethenteron > Lethenteron reissneri. The sequence goes on along the minus strand of NW_026890827.1, from coordinate 128,423 downwards.
TGCCGTTGCTGGACAACAATCGGCGTTATTACACTACACTAGTACAGCACACCGGTGTTGGAGAACAAATCGTGTAGTGGCGGGTTTCACTAAACATTTAAATTAATGCGATCTAATTATGGGCAATTAAGCTCCACATTAATGCAAATATTATCATAATATAGTGAATGCTTGGGCGCTTATTGGCTCTTACTCCTGGTTAGAGATCTACTCAACCCATATGTCCACAAATACTGGCTGCTCTTACTCTGCAGGTTGAACCTAGGAATTGAGTGTGCAACTTCACGTTATTTTAATTAAAGGCATGTGACAAAGGTGAATCTATTGGAGCTTTATTGTCTCAAGCTTACACATCTACCGGGTCTCCATTTGACTTTGTATTGTTTAAGAAGTCCAGCCACACCTCCACTCCCACAAACTACTGGGAGTTGCCTCTCTCTGCCTCACAGTCAGAATTCTCCTCCTGCTACACGTTGCCTCCATCGGTGTGAAGGTCCGATTTTGTAGTTGAATCTTCATATTCACATTTTACCATCGCTTCTTCGCTCTTCACCATCATTTCTTCACATTTCACCTCTTCAAAATCCACCTTGACACATTTCATTGCGTCCAAGCTGGAATTAAATTCTGGTTCTTTTTTCAGCAAGGATGGGTTCATTGCAGCACTTGGATTTACACAAGCCGATTTCAGACTCCGCTCCTTGGGGATCTTCTGATGCCTGTGTGTTCTCTGGTGTCTTTGAAGATGTGATGACCGTGCAAATGCCTTCCCACACACAGTGCACTTGAAGGGTTTCTCTCCTGTGTGTGTTCTCTGGTGTCTTTGAAGATGTGATGACCGTGCAAATGCCTTCCCACACACAGTGCACTTGAAGGGTTTCTCTCCTGTGTGTATTCTCTGGTGTCTTTCAAGATTTGATGACTATGTAAATGCCTTCTCACACCTAGTGCACTTGAAGGATTTCTCTCCTGTGTGCGTTCTCTGGTGTCTATGAAGATGTGATGACTTTGCAAATGCGCTTCGACACACAGTGCACTTGAAGGGTTTCTCTCCTGTGTGTGTTCTCTGGTGTCTTTGAAGATGTGATGACCGTGCAAATGCCTTCCCACACACAGTGCACTTGAAGGGTTTCTCTCCTGTGTGTATTCTCTGGTGTCTTTCAAGATTTGATGACTCTGTAAATGCCTTCTCACACCTAGTGCACTTGAAGGATTTCTCTCCTGTGTGCGTTCTCTGGTGTCTATGAAGATGTGATGACTTTGCAAATGCGCTTCGACACACAGTGCACTTGAAGGGTTTCTCTCCTGTGTGCGTTCTCTGGTGTCTTTGAAGATTTGATGACTTTGCAAATGCCTTCTCACACACACTGCACTTGAAGGGGTTCTCTCCCATGTGTGTTCTTTGGTGTTTTTGAAGAGATGATGACTTTGCAAATGCTTTATCGCACAAAAGGCACCTGAAGGGTTTCTCTCCCCTGTGTTATCTGGTGTTGTTTCAGAAGAGATGAACCTAAAAATACCTTTACACACAAACTGCACTTGCAAGGTTTCTCTTCCGTGTGTGTTCTCTGGTGGATCTGAAAAGTTGATGACTGTGCATATGCCTTGTCACACACAGTGCACTTGAATGGTTTTTCTCTTGTGTGAGTTTTCTGGTGCTGTGTCAAACTTCCAGTACGATCCGTGCTGTTTGCATACTGGTCGCATTGTTTCCTTCTTGTACCGAGCTGTGCCGAGCTCCTTTGCTCCATCAAACCAATTCTGCAGAGGAAGAGTCAGAGAAAGCGTCAGCTGCAGACAGAAAAACATATCCACACCATCTACGTCAGTATCAAGGCACAGAGGAATGCACATATATACACAGTCACACATGACTTACACATCTATACTTATTAATATATTAATGATATAGTGAAAATAATTCCCCAATTCATCACGCGGGCTGTTAAGACACACAATGAGAGGGCCAATGGTCATAAATATGCCTGGATGCTCTAGTATCTTCAAAATGAATCTTTACCCAAAACTCCAAGCACACAATTTCGACTGTCTAGCTATGAAAGGAATATTTAAGAAAAATTCAGCTATAATAACAAAGTGTCTTGAAAATAATACTATTTGTATTATGCAGAAATGCATAAATTAATGTTCAATCGAAACTTCGAGGTGGAAGCCAGGCTCAGATTTGCTTGAATGCTCGGATGAATAGATCTAACTTCAGCTGCATACAGTGAGGGAAAAAAGTATTTGGTCCCCTGCTGATTTTGTACGTTTACCCACTGACGAAGAAATGATCAGTCTATAATTTTAATGGTAGGTTTATTTAAACAGTAATAGACAGAATAACAACAAAATCCAGAAAAACGCATGTCAAAAATGTTATAAATTGATTTGCATTTTAATGAGGGAAATAAGTATTTGACCCCTCTCAAAACATGACTTAGTACTTGGTGGCAAAACCCTTGTTGGCAATCACAGAGGTCAGACGTTTCTTGTAGTTGGCCACCAGGTTTGCACACATTTCAGGAGGAATTTTGTCCCACTCCTCTTTGCAGATCTTCTCCAAGTCATTAAGGTTTCGAGGCTGACGTTTGGCAACTCGAACCTTCAGCTCCCTCCACAGATTTTCTATGGGATTAAGGTCTGGAGACTGGCTAGGCCACTCCAGGACCTTAATATTCTTCTTCTTGAACCACTCCTTTGTTGCCTTGGTCGTGTTTTGGGTCATTGTCATGCTGGAATACCCATCCACGACCCATTTTCAATGCCCTGGCTGAGGGAAGGAGGTTCTCACCCAAGATTTGACGGTACATGGCCCCGTCCATCGTCCCTTTGATGCGGTGAAGTTGTCCTGTCCCCTTAGCAGAAAAACACCCCCAAAGCATAATGTTTCCACCTCCATATTTGACCGTGGGGATGGTGTTCTTGGGGTCATAGGCAGCATTCCTCCTCCTCCAAACACGGCGAGTTGAGTTGATGCCAAAGAGCTCCATTTTGGTCTCATCTGACCACAACACTTTCACCCAGTTGTCCTCTGAATCATTCAGATGTTCATTGGCAAACTTCAGACGGGCATGTATATGTGCTTTCTTGAGCAGGGGGACCTTGTGGGTGCTGCAGGATTTCAGTCCTTCACGGCGTAGTGTGTTACCAACTGTTTTATTGGTGATTGTGGTCCCAGTTGCCTTGAGACCATTGACAAGATCCTCCCGTGTAGTTCTGGGCTGATTCCTCACCGTTCTCATGATCATTGCCACTCCACGAGGTGAGATCTTGCATGGAGCCCCAGGTCGAGGGAGATGGACAGTTATTTTGTGTTTCTTCCATTTGTGAATAATCGCACCAACTGTTGTCACCTTCTCACCAAGCTGCTTGGCGATGGTCTTGTAGCCCATTCCAGCCTTGTGTAGGTCTACAATCTTGTCCCTGACATCCTTGGAGAGCTCTTTGGTCTTGGCCATGGTGGAGAGTTTGGAATCTGATTGATTGCTTCTGTGAACAGGTGTCTTTTATACAGGTAACAAGCTGAGATTAGGAGCACTCCCTATCAGAGTGTGCTCCTTATCTCAGCTCGTTACCTGTATAAAAACACCTAGGAGCCAGAAATCTTTCTGATTGAGAGGGGGTCAAATACTTATTTCCCTAATTAAAATGCAAAATCAATTTATAAAATTTTTGACATGCGTTTTCTGGATTTTGTTGTTGTTATTCTGCCTCTCACTGTTAAAATAAACCTACCATTAAAACTATAGACTGATCATTTCTTTGTCAGTGGGCAAACGTACAAAATCAACAGGGGATCAAATACTTTTTTCCCTCACTGTACATGACATCATAACAACAGTCTGGACCACTGAATGGGTTCCGCAGGACTGGAAGGATACCCTAGTGGTCCCCCTCTTGGGTGCCGAGTAGGGTGGTCCAGGTCTCTCTTTCCCTGTCGACAGACTCTAGCTCAGACATGGGCAAAGTATGGCCCCCGGGCCATATACGACCCATTGGGCTTTTAAATCCGGCCCGCCGAACTTGTCCAAATATTATTATTAAATTAAATTTTACCTTCCTCCTGTAATGCCCCCATTTCCCCATTAGATGGAGCACTTTGACCGGGAGTGTGGTGTAAAGTAGAACCTCTGGTCACGACCATAATTCGTTCCATAACTTTGGTTGCAACCCGATTTGGTCGTGACTCGAACCTAATTTCCCCATTGGATTGTATGTAAATACGATTAATCCGTTCCAGACTCCTACGAACTGTATTTAAATAGTTTTTTTAAGATTATTAAGCACAAAAATAGTTAATTACGCCATAGAATTCAGTGTAATAGTAAACTAAATGTAAAAACATTTAATAACACTGAGAAAACCTTGAACAGAGAAAACTAACATTGCCGCATCAAGGTTTAGAATCGTTCAACAAGATGATTGTTTCGTCTGCTACATCAGTTGGTCGATTCTGAGAGAGAATATTCGCATGAGCAATTCATGTTTCTATTGAAAGTAAGTTAACAGTAATATTTGGGTACAGTATTGTTTTTGGAAGCATTCACCGTAATATAATATGAACGTTTACTTCACCGCATCATCGTATGAATGATGCGAGAAGAGATTAACGGGTTCTTATGTTAGCGATTTACATACTCGGCGCTTTCGCTCTCTAAATTACGTCTTGAATGAGGGGGGAGGGGTATGACTACACTCACAAAATTAATATCTTGCTAGAAATTTTATATAACAAAAGTTATATACATTATATATATTACTGGAAATACAAACTTGACACTGTCACACACCCACATGGTAAAAAGGTGGTGGTGTGTCCAGAACCATGCCTGGCCACCTTCATCTGCTCAGTATTAATGCTTCCTCACACTTGACCATGTAATTAATTCAAGATGAATCAACATAGCAGGGGCCCACAACAAATTCAGCTTTCACTTACACTATGTAACACGATTTTTGTCCCTGGATGGCTAGTGTTATTTTTTTTTATTGGTTATGCCCACACACTTTCCTTTCGTGACCAGGACTTTACATTAAGGAATGACACAAATGAACACATTTTCTCATTGAAAATAGGTACATTTCAAAATATCACTGTCCTGGTCACAAAAGCAACATTTGTGGGGAATAATAGCCATTTTCTGTACTTTTGAGGCATAAGCAATTAGAAAATAACCCTTACTATGCAGGGACAATTTTTTTTTGTTACGCAGTGTTATCAATCATGTTTGCTGTTGGCGATAATGAAACTAATTGTTGAGTTCATAATGCAGTGAAATAACTGCGCTACAGCTCCCCACAAAGATAAACTCTTAAATACACATGCATTTCACATGGATCATTAACATCTGACTTATAAACGTCATTATTTCTGTCTGTGTGTCTGTCTGTGTACAAAATTTGCTAAGGATTTGGTTTAAAAAAAAAAAAAGAACCCAGGTACCACGCCATAAGTCCTGTAAGTGAGCCAGTGCTATTACATTTTCGCATCCATCAACTTTACAGTAGTTAAATTAAAAATGTAGTGCTAAAATCACATACATAAAAACTATTTACAAACTTATTTACTCTATAAAAGTTTGTGTGTGCGTGGGTACGTCCATGTGGGTGTGTTAGTCCATATATGTGAGTGCGTTGTGTGTGCGAGTTCGTGTGTGTGTGTGAGATGAGTCAGATGCCTTCTATGACTTCCTGTCACAGGTGCTAGCTCAAGTGGCCCCACGAGATAGAGTCATCTTGTTGGGTGACTTCCATGCCCGTGTTGGTCATGATGCTGGCACCTGGACTGGAGTGATTGCAAGGCATGGACCAGATCAGCTCAATAACAACGGTAGGAGGCTGCTCGATTTTTGTGCAGCCCATGGGCTTGTAATTACCAACACGCTGTTCCGGCATCGGCACATCAACACCACATCATGGATGCATGCCGGGTCCAAGCAAGAACATCTTCTGGACCACATAGTGACGGAACAGCGGATGCGGGCCCATGTCCTTGACACCAGGACCTACCGTGGAGCTGATCTGCCCATCGACGTCTCAAGATGGCGGCGGCGTGTGCAGCGGTGTGTCAGTTGGAAAACAATCAAAAGTATCGAAAAGGCATCTAACACAGATAATCTGCCCGTTGAGCTTAACCGAAATGGGGATTATTTTTTAGAGCCCAAAAAAATTGTTGACAATTTTAACCTTAATTTTTCTGAAGCTGGTAACCTTTTTGATAATGTACTGGGAGTTACCCCTGCTCATGCAAATTCCTATACACCTGTCCAAACATTAAACGAATTTAGTTTCCAGCCAATCCACGAAAGTAATGTTCTGAAACAACTGTCCTACCTCAAAGAGTCCTCCCCTCTAACGGAGCAGATAGTATTCCCGTCTTTGCTCTGCTAACTGTTGGTCACCTAATATATAAACCTATAGCCCATATTTTCAACTGGTCCATCCAACATTCCTATGTTCGTCCACTTCACAAAGGGAGCCCTAAAGATGATCCAAATAACTACCGACCTATCTCAATTTTGTCCCGAAAATTTTTGAAAAATTATTGAACTACCAAATTACCAGTTTCCTGTCCGACAACAATCTATTACATCTAACACAATCTGGGTTCTGAAAAAATACAGCACATCTGCTGCATTAGTAGCCTTGATAATATGTAGTACTGTGCCAGTCTTTTTCTGGACTTGTCCAAAGCCTTTGATACAGTCGACCACAACACCCTGCTTAGTAAACTAAGTTGTCTCGGTTTCTCCAAACACGCAGTAAAATGGTTAAAAATGTACCTCTTTTCTCGCACCCAAACTGTATTCACAGATGGTTGAAGGTCACTGTTAAGATAAAAGGGATTCCACAGGGTTCCATCCTTTGGCCCCCTCTTGTTCTCTCTTTATGTCAATGACTTGGGCACTGATCTAGATCATTCCAGGGTAAATCTTTTTGCAGATGACACGATACTGATTACTGCTGGCCGTTCTCCGGATGACGTGATTGCCTTCGTATCTTCAAAATGAATGTTAACCCAAAACTCCCGAGCACACAATTTCGGCTGTCTAGCTACAAAAGGAATATTTATGAAAGCTAAATTCAGCTGACATAGCAAAAGGTGTTATGCAAAAATGCATAAATTAATGTTCAATCGCAACTTAGAGGTGTGAAGCCAGCCAGGCTCACGATGTCCTTGCACGCTGGAATGAACGGTTCTGACTTCAGCTGCATGTGTGTACTGTGTTAACTTCTTGACTATTCTACACTATGGGAACCTCATTTGCCAGTAAAAATATGTTAATTGGTTTTTTTACCCTTCTATCTGGCAACAAAACTGACACCTTTTTACAAGGAGTCATGTTTGCATTGACTGTTTCCAGTCGTATAAAGAGTTCCAGAGGAAAACAAAAATAAACTACTGTTTTGATATAACCTCCGTGTTCAACAGAGTTAATAGACTTGACTGCAAAAACAAATTTTACACTGTCCCACACTGGCATAGTTAACAGGTGGTGGTGTGATAATTGTTTTTTTACCCTTCTATCTGGCAACAAAACTGACACCTTTTTACAAGGAGTCATGTTTGCATAGACCGCAATACCTGCAGTCATAATACAAACAAAAGAACATAACTCTGATAATGTGCACTGTCCTTGGACAGTGCACAACTCTGATAATGTGCACTGTCCTTGGACAGTGCACATTATCAGAGTTATGTTCTTTTGTTTGTATTATGACTGCAGGTATTGCGGTCTATGCAAACATGACTCCTTGTAAAAAGGTGTCAGTTTTGTTGCCAGATAGAAGGGTAAAAAACCAATTATCATATTTTTACTGGCAAATGAGGTTCCCATAGAGTAGGTGGTGGTGTGTCCAGACCCATGCCTGGTCACCTTCACCTGCTCAGTATTAATGCTTCCTCACTCCACCAAGTAATTCATTGAGGATCAATCAACACAGCCGAGGCTGCGTGTCTCTCTCTCTCCCCGTGGTCGCGTGGTTTCACCTCCACATGCAGAGAGTAAACACCGCCACGCGTCCAGAGTGAACACCACCACGCTGTTGACGAGCCTCACCTTGTTGTTGTTGTGGGCAGGTCGCTTCTGAAATCAAGAGCGGTATAGCAGCTCAAGCGGGCTTGGCCTGGTAAACAATAAAAACCGTGTTAGTATTTAAACAAAGTTACAAAGTGGCGAGCCGGGTGAAGACAAATTAAACTTAAGCGAGAGAATTGAAGCGAATGCGATCAGGCGAGGGTAGGAGGCAAGGCCCCGCGTTCTAAAGTTCCAACCTGGACATCGCTTCCATGCTCGCTGCTACTCAAATGACATCCGTACGAGAGAGAGAGAGTGAGCCTCTACCTCTGTAAACAACAACAACCACCACCACCACAACCGCGATAAGAATTTCTCACCTCGGATTTCAGTTCCCGCGCGGAGCGGCAACTTCCCGTTACCTCGTGACGTCACGCGGCAGCAACAATTAGCGGCTCTGAAACTTAAATAAATTATGTTAATGAGCCTGGCCCAAACGTGGAGGGATGGGGCGTGGGTGCCGAACCGGTCACAACGAACTCGAGACGACTTTCACGAATAAATTATGTTAATGAGCCGCCAGTCACTGGGTGTGGCTTTGCCCAAATAAGGATAGTGCTTGAACAGATAACGGAAGTGACCCAGGCAGAGGTGACGTCACGCTCAAGGGCGCGTTGGACGGGGTGGGGTGAATACCTTGGTGACATGACGTCACTAGCGAGGTACACCTCCCCCTGGCGTGTCACGCCGATGAGGTAATGATGAGTGGTGACGTCACAGAGCGGGTTTGAAGTTTAAGTTGATTTAAATGCATTTTCCATTGCTCCCTCCCTTGAACAGAGACCCCTTGGGTGTGTGAGCTCAGCAACAACAATGTGGACATTATTGTGTGTGTGTGTACACACATGGACAGTGTGTACATTGTGTGTGTGTGTACCCTGTGCGTGTGTACATTGTGTGTACACACTGTGTGTGTGTACACTGTGTGTGTACACATCAGACTGACTGAGATGACTGTGCCCCCCACAGTGTGTACACACACACGTAGTGTACACACACAGTGTGCTCAACAGTGTGCACACACACAGTGTACACACACACACACACTGTGTGTGTGTGTACACTGTGTGTGTACACTGTGTGTGTGTGTACACTGTGGGGGGCACAGTCATCTCAGTCAGTCGACCAATGGCATCTTTTCACCAATTTATTATTTTCCAACTTTTATTTATTTATTATTTTATATATTATTGTTCGTTTTCTATCTGCGTCACTTTACCAAAAGAGCCAATAATATTGTAAAGTAGGAGCCGACACCAGATTGCAGGGGTCTCGTCTTTTATTCCTTTCCTTCCATCCACACCTGTCCCCAGCCGTCCCAATCTCGTTCCCGCCAAAGGCCCCTTCTTCCCGCCCGTTCTCTCCTTATATCTCTTCGATCACCCCTCCCACTAACCCATCTATTGGTGGGAATCCTTCCCCTGACACCCCTACATCACCCCCCCCCCCCCCCCCGGAGAAAAAATAACCGTTCTCGGTTCTGCCTCCCCCATGGACCATTTAAATCTCCCCATGCCTCCCCCCACTGACAGTGACGACAGCCCTTACCCCCCCCACAACCATACAATGCAACATAACACAACGAAATCAATTGCGCGGCCTGCCCAGGTCTCCAGCCAGCATCCCGTAACAGCCCGGACATCCACAGGCAGCAGATGACCGTGGCGGCCCCCTCCTTCGAAGGCCCTCTCGTCGCGGTCCCTGGTTCGGTGGTGCCGATGTCGCCTTGCCTGGCGCCGCTGTCTCTCCGGCCCCCGCTCGTGCCGCCGCTCCGTCAGGCCTCACATGGGGTGCTGTAGGTGACAAGGGAACACAGGGCACCGAACCCCCTGCCGGTCGGCGCGTGGTGGTCGGCGACCTTGGCCTGGGTAGGGATGATGATGATGTTGGCAGTGATGTTGGTGGTGATGTTGGTGAAGATGACGGTGGAGAGATGTATGGCTTAAGGCGGGTGGGGTGTACAAACCATCGTCGCTTACCCAGTTGGACCTGGACGCACTGCGGTCGGAGTGCTTTAATGACCTCGACCGGCCCTTTCCAGGGTCGGTGCAGCTTTGGTGAGAGGCCAACCGGCACCTGAGGACAGTGTAGCCATGCCTGGTCCCCGACTTTGAAGGGCTTGGCTGTCACTGTCCTCTCCCGTATCCGTACATTACTCTCTTGGCTCGTGGCCGATGCGGCCTCGGCTGCTTGGCGGGCCTCTCTCAAATAAATGAGGGAGGTCTTTAGTGCCTTCGGCCATGCGTCGGCTCTTGCGGGAATGTCCGTCAGCTGCACCTCAATTGGCGGAACGGGATCCCGTCCGTACATCAGGAAAAACGGCGAGAACCCCGTCGCCGCGTGTGGGGTCACCCTGTACGCCGCTAAGACAGATGGAATGTGGAGGTCCCAGTCGGAATGGTTTTCGTCCACCACTTGGGACAGCATGGCCGCTATGGTGCGGTTAAGCCGCTCTACCATCCCATCGGTCTGGGGATGATACGGAGATGTTCGGACCTTTTTAGTGCCCAGGATAGAGCAGACGTCCTTCAATAGCTGTGAGGAGAAATTCCTGCCCTGATCCGTGAGCAACCGCTCCGGTGCCCCCTTATCAAGGACATAGCCTCCCACGAAGGCATCGGCGATGGTCTGTGCCGTTTGGTCCGGGAGGGCCCACGCCATCGGCCACCTCGTGCAGTACTCGACTCCGACCAACAGGTATTTATTTCCCCGTGGCGTGACCGGCAGTGGTCCCAGGATGTCCAACGTAACCAATTCGTTGACCCTGGTCACCGTGATGGGCTGTAGGGGCGCCCGGCTTACCCGGGGTGGCGGCTTTCGCCGCGCACATTCGACGCAGGTAGCGACCCATCGATGCACGTCAGCGGTCATACCTGGCCAAAAGTACCGACTCTGTAATGTGTATAGTGTCTTCCACCCGCCAGGTGCAGCAGCTGGCGGCCGTGTACGTCCATAACCAATTGTTGACACAGCGACTCCGGAACTACCAGGCATCGTCGGCGCCCTGTCGGGTCCCATCGCATGAGGAGGTCCTCCCATACGATGTACTCCTCCCCCCCTGCCTCTGCTGAGGCGCGTAGCGTTCGCAGTGGGGCTTCCTCCAGCTGTAGCCGTCGCCAATCGTCCAAGGTCAGCCCCAGGTCGTGGTCGGTCAGCTGGACCTCACCCTGTGCGTCCTCCGCCGTGCGTACGGGAGCGATGACTGTCCCCTCCGGCCTCGCCTCCTTGCAGCGTGCCCCGCCTGTGGTGCATGCACAAGGGCCCTGGGGCGCCAGTCGGGACAATGCGTCTGCGTTGGCATGTCTGGTCCCTTTGCGATGCACTACTTGGTACCTGTACTCCTGCAGGCGCTCTATCCATCTGGCCAGCTGGCCCGAAGGCTGGTCGATGCGGAGCGAATACTGCAAGGCCGCGTGGTCAGTGCGGACCGTAAATTTGCGACCATACAGGTAGGGTCGAAATTGCTGCACGAAGTGAACGACTGCCAGGAGTTCCCTACGTGTGACGCAGTAGCGCTGCTCCGCTGATGAAAGCACGCGACTACCATAGGCGATAACCACCTCGCGACCCTGCTGGACTTGCGACAAAACACTGCCGATGCCCACATCGCTGGCGTCCGTGTCCAGGATAAAGGGGAGGCCAAAATCCGGAAAAGCCAATGGTGGTGCATCTGTCAGACGTGAGCACAGCTGCTGGAATGCCTCTTCCTCCAGAGGGCCCCAATAAAACCTCTGGTTCTTCGCCGTCAACACGTGCAAGGGCTTGGCAATGGTTGCGAAGTTGGGTACGAACCGGCGGTAATAAGAAACGAAACCCACAAACCGGCGTACCTCTGGAACCGTTGTGGGAACAGCCCAGGCCCTCACGCAGGCCGTCTTTTCCGGGTCTGTAGCCACTCCAGACTCACTGACGACGTGGCCCAAGTAGCGTACCGACGACTGCATAAGGTGGCACTTCGACAGCTTGAGCTTCAAGTTCGCGTTCCGGAACCGCAGGAATACCTGACGTAATCGGTCAATGTGTTCCTCGAATGATCGGCTGAAGAAAATGACGTCATCCAGGTAGATGAGGCACGTTTCCCATTGGAGGCCTGCTAAGGCCAACTCCATTATGCGTTGGAACGTCGCCGGCGCAGTCTGGAGGCCCATAGGCAGGCAGTTGAACTCGAACAGGCCCTGTGGTGTCCGGAACGCTGTTTTAGGCCGGGAGTCCGCGTCTAGTGGGACCTGCCAGAACCCGGACAATAAATCCAGCGTACTGAAAAATTTTGCTCCCGCCAGTGCATCCAATGAGTCGTCAATACGTGGTAGGGGATATGCGTTGGCCAGCGTGACGGCATTGAGGCGTCGGAAGTCCACACAGAATCTCAGTGACCCGTCTGACTTCTTGACTAGGACCACCGGTGCCCCCCAGGGACTCGAGGATGGAGAAATTATGTCGGCCCGCAGCATCTCCTGCACCGCTTGTTGAATGTGCCCTTTTTCCATTGGGCTCATTCTATATGTGTTTTGGCGCAGGGGTGCGGCATCTCCCGTGTTAATGTGGTGCTGCGACAGATTTGTGCGCCCTAGGTCGAACGGTCCCCGGCTGAACACGTCCGAGAACTCATGCAATAATGAGTGCAGCTGCTGTTTCTGGTCGGGCGGCAATCCCGGCTCAGGCCCCGCCAGCTGGTCCATCCACGATTCGGCCCCTCTGTCCTCGGACTGGCTGATGCTGCCTACAAGCTCGGGCTTTGTCCCTGGGGCTCCTAGTGACAAGGGACTAACGTGGGCCAGAACTGTTCCCTCCTGCACCGTCGCTGTTCTATCGGAGGTGTTCAGCACCTGAATGAACAGATGCTGGTTCCTCTGTACAATAGTTTCGGCTCCCACCAGCGCATGGCGATCCATGGCAGCTGACGCCGGAGACACCAGGATGGGTGAGTCTGGTCGGGCTGTCACGAGGGGAGACCGATATTGCAGCGGAATCAGCATCTGGGCTGCCGGGGGAATGGAGACAGACTTACTGACCAGAGCCTGCATGTAGGGTACACCCCGGCTGGCCCCCTCCACCTTTAGGAAATGGAGATGCGTTCCCTGGACTTCCACCCACCCATTGGCCAGATCGATTTTCATTGGCATCCGCCTCAGAAAGTCCGTCCCCAACAGGCAGGGTACGGGCAACGTTGCGGAGACAAGGATGGGTCCTGCTACCGAAAGCTGCCCAATCTGTATCGGGGCTTCAACCTGGCCCAGGAAGCCCATGCTGCCTCCATTTGCTGCAATGAACGTTGTCTTGACGGGGACTAAAGGTCGGATTTTATCCGGCAGCATCTCGTGCATGGTGCTCGAGATGATCGTGGCTGATGCCCCCGTATCCACCAAGATACGTGCCGACACTCCCGCAATTTCACCGACCAGGACCGAGGTTCCTGACGTGGCCGCTACCACCCGCCTTGCCAGCTTCCTCCATTGTGTGGCTGAGTCCGGCCACTGACCAGGCGGCGTCTCGTTATCCTGTGGTGCATGGTGAAATGATGGGGGATGGATGTGAATGGACTGAAGATGGGGTTCCTCCCTTTGGAGTGCGTCGCAGCAGGGTGAACGCGCCCTTGTTACATAGTGTGGGCTTACCCCTGGGTTGCGGGCTGGGCTCTCTATGTGGTGCAAATTGCCCCCCTTTGGTGACGTAGGATGGGCCCCCCTTGTGGTGTGGGGGGCCCCCCCCATTGTAGGGGGCAGTGGGGACTGGGGGGTGGGCCTTCCCGTGAGCCCCTCCCTTCTCCCCTCCCTTCCCTTTGTCACGGGGGCGTGGTCCCCCTGGTTCCGTCTCGATCTGCCGCAAAGCGGTGGCGAGGCGGCCCGTGGAACTGCTCCAGGGCGCACTGTCAATCTTGTGGGCTGCCTCCGCCCCCGGGCCGTTGCCCCTGGCAACTCGCCGGCGTCGCAGGCAACTGGTGACGTCACGCCCGCCGGCGACGTCACGCCCGCCCGCGAAACCACGCCCGCCCGCGACGTCACGCCCGCCGGCGACGTCACGCCCGCCCGCGAAACCACGCCCGCCCGCGACGTCACGCCCGCCCGCGACGTCACGCCCGGCCGCGAAACCACGCCCGCCCGCGACGTCACCTCCGCCCGCGACGTCACCTCCGCCCGCGACGTCACGTCCGCCCGCGACGTCACCTCCGCCCGCGACGTCACCTCCGCCCGCGACGTCACGTCCGCCTGCGACGTCCCTCCCGGCCTCGGCGCGACTCCCGACGTGGTCTCCGGCCCCGGCGCGACTCCCGACGCGGTCTCCGGCCTCGGCGCGATCCCCGACGTGGTCCACGGCCCCGGCGCAACTCCCGGCGCGATCCGCGACACCACTCCTGGCCGCGACGTCACTCCCGGATGCAACGTCACGTCCGTTCGCGACGCCACTCCGGGTCGCGACGCCACCCCTGGTCGCGACGCAATCCCAGGCCCCGGCGCTATCCCCGGCGCGATCCCCTTCCCCCGACCCGGACAATGGGGACCGGGGAACGACACCGACGGCGCCCACCCCGAGGAGACTCCCGGTAAGTTCGCGGCGTCGGAATTATAATTGCTCGGCCCGACCGAGAGGCCGGGCGGGACGGCGTCACTCCCCTGGATCCTGTCGGCGTTCGGCCCCGGCGGGTTCCAGGTGACGTTGGCGGCCTCCGGCTCTGTGCGGCACCCCCTCGCCACATGCCCTTCTCGACCACAACGGTGGCAGACCCACGGGGCGTTCCGTCGGGGGGGCTCGGCGCGATGTTGTAGAGGCGGCTGCCAGCGACGCGGCGGTTGGTCGCGCCCCTGGTCCCTCTGCTCCGCCAGTCCCCGGATCGCCGCGTACACCTCCCGCAGCGATGGCTCCGTCTCAGACGTCGGGGGTCCGTCCCCAGCTGCTCCACAGGCAGCCTGTGGCGACGGTGCAGGTTCGGCCGTTGGTGTCGCTGGACCCAGTAGCGCCGCGGCAACGGCTCGGCTGTTCCCCCCCGCCGCGCCAGCCACCGGGCCCACGGGTGGCGCCCGGCCCATGACCTGCTCGTGGGCTTGGATGGTCCGGGCAGCCCACAGCGAGGTGCGTTCCCCCGGCGTCACCACGGGCATTACAACGCCGGCGCGGCAAGCGTAGGCGATGAGGTGCTCGACCACGAGGTCCTCAAGCGCTTCTTCAGCCAGGCGAGGGAAAGCTCTCCTCGCCAACACGAGCAGTGCACCCCTGTAGGCTAAAGGGGATTCTTTAGCCCCTCGCTGGCGATCCTGGAACCGTTTAAAGGCTCCTTCCACCGGGCAATAGATCTCCCCCAAAGCCTCGTAGGCCGCCTGTAGCGTGGTCTTGCTGTGCGAGGGAAGGGAGGTGTAAGAGGCGAGTGCTTCCTTGCCCAGAACGGATGGCAGCGCTCGTAGTGCCTCTTCGTCTGTCCACTCGAGAGCGTGGAAGGCAGCCTCGAATCGGCGGACAAACTCCTCCCAGTCTTCTTCCTCAGCCACGAACTTGTCGACGGGCCCCAGCCGACGCGGCCGTCCGGCCACCTGCTCTCCGTGTTGGGTGGTTAGCCCTGGGGGTTTTGGCGGGACCGGCGGCGGCTGGCGTGACGAGGTTGGTTGCGGCTCTTGCCCGGCCGGCTGGTCGGCCTCCGGGTCCCGTGGCCTCTCCTCCCGTAGTACGCGTGGGGGTGGGGGTCCCGGTGCTGGCGGGCCCCCCATAGGGAGCCTCTGTAGGAGCTCCTGGAGTGCCCTCTCCACGCGGGCCATGCGGTCCTCCATGGGGTCCTCCAGGCGATCCGGGCCCCCTGCTGCTGCTTCTGATAGCAGGCCCCCTTGTTGCCCGGGATGGGAAGGATCCCCGGCCCCTGCTTCCTCCTCCCTTGGTTCTTTCCCGCGGGGATTTTTCTTTGTAGCCATGAGATCCCACCGCTGCCACCAGATGTAAAGTAGGAGCCGACACCAGATTGCAGGGGTCTCGTCCTTTATTCCTTTCCTTCCATCCACACCTGTCCCCAGCCGTCCCAATCTCGTTCCCGCCAAAGGCCCCTTCTTCCCGCCCGTTCTCTCCTTATATCTCTTCGATCACCCCTCCCACTAACCCATCTATTGGTGGGAATCCTTCCCCTGACACCCCTACAATATGATAGCGCATTCTCTGTTTTTTGCAGAGGTTCAAGGTTCAAATCCGACAGGCACACCTGGCAACCCCAGTAACATTCGCAAAAATATGCGCAGTCTGCTTAACGGCAGATGTAAAACATAGCGTTGTGTCATTCACAACGCACAGGTCATTGCATGTTGGTGTCACGGGTCAACATTGGGGTAATGCCAAACATTATCCAGAAACTACACAATGGAGATGGCACGTCAATGATCGCCCCCTACCGACAGACTCATGTCCACGTGCAGGCCGGTGCAGGGCCACCTTGTGCCACACAGGGGCAGCTGCCACTTAGGGGGCACCTTTAGATTGTTTGAGATGAGATTCGATACAAAACACTGAGTTGCTGAGGCAATTAGGCAAACGACTTATGAGTGGAAATATGATGTTGGTAACGAGTGAATGCGTGGGAGCTTCATTGTCTCTCGCTCCTGCCGACAGATTTACCCAGCCTACAGCTCCACAGATACCAGCCGCTCCTACTCTGCAGGGACAGCTACGCATGGTTCGAAATAAGTTCTACATACACACAGACTCACGCAGAGATCCATAGATTAGCACCGTTGGTTACGTATGGTGCGAAAGACGTTAAACGTACACACAGAGACCTATAGATTAGCACGGTCGGCTATGTATGGTGTGAAAGAAGTTCCAGATACACAGAAACTCGGAGCAAGTTTGAGTCGCTTGTAGTCGTGGGCCGTGGAAGTTGAACAGGCACGTGTTGCTACTGACAGTAGTTGAATATGGTTGGATTGACGCTGATAGAGACAACAACCGCTATTCGCCATTAAGTGGTGGTGACGTCACCACGACGCTTGTGCCAGGCCATGTTCACCTTGAGGCCACTGCCTTGGGATGAACTGTGTAGACTCGTCCTAAGCCATCAGATTCACCAACAGCAGCACGTCGCTTCCAATTTTTTTAGCAGTCCATGTGTAATGCGAGCGTAAGCGGGGTTTCGCTGCTCGGCTCTGGGCCAATCATACGGCCCGGGGTATTGGGGGCAGGGCCCAGTATGTGGGCGTACGTGAAGGTCCGCCGCTCACCTCCGGTCCAATCGGATGCGAGGAGAGCAGGGGCGGAACCTAAGGGCGGAGCCAGCGGGGCGCTATGGGCTGTCGGGATCTGGAAGGTTCGGGGAAGGGCGTGGTGAGAGGGTGGAGACAGGATCACGTGGTGAAGGGAATATAAGTGGGATCCGGAAGGGGCTCCGGGTCAGTTGGTGGAGTCACCGAGCAGGACCACGTTGGGTGGCCGAAGGGTACCCGCGCCATCAGCCACGTGGCTGGAGACGCTTCAAGCACACCGTCAGCCAACAGTGTGCGGGAGCGGGGAGCGGTGCGACTGACGGAAAGCGCGCGGGCACGCGAGAGGAGCAGCCAGTCTGCTGTCGGGACCAGCGGAGTGCGAGCGTCAAACGAGAATAAAGAGAGAGAGACGGAGACCCAGCAGTGTGTCGGCGAAATCCTTTATTACACATGTATAGTAGGAGGGAACTTAATGGTAGAGCAGGTTAGAAGCAAATGGGTCACTTGCGCACAAAACAAAGAACGCCATAAGGGTGGTATCTTGTGGAGCCAGGGCCTGTTGTGGGGCATTTCCTTTAGTGATGTAGATGTGTTGACCATTTTGGAGGTGAAGTGCCAAATGGACGACTGTGGGGGAACGGTCATGGATGGGGAAGCCAAGAATTCTGCAAATGGCCTCATTGTTGCTGATGTATCTTCCTTGGAAAAAAAGGTTAAGCTCATGCACACTTTACCCCTCTGTTTTGTAAGGCAAAGACATGCATGTCCGAGCATTTGTTGATGTAATGGTAAACATAATTGATGGCTTTTTTTAGAATAGCAGAATTTCATGGTAAAGTGGGCCTGGAAGATCTTGCACAGAAGAGGGCAGTAGGGAATGATCCACCGGTTTTGAACCTTAATTAGCGAGTTAGTGGCAGGTCTGAGCGTTGTTTGAAATCCATGCTCAGTATTTCTGTGACGATAGCCATCATGGGCCGACTGAGTGTCTTTCAAGTAGTTCCGTGGATACCTCTTGGTACACCTGTGGTCTTGCATACATGGCGCATTTGGATAGAACTGGACACATGGGCCATGGACCATTTGATTGCAGACCACATAGAAAAAAGGGCAGGGTCTGGATGGGGGTGAGATAGCTCAGCACTGATAAATGTGTCAATGTGACTTGCATGAATTATTTCCCTCATCCATAGCGAAATGTGAGCATGAGGAAGACGACGTTTTTGCCACCCAATGGTGTGCAAGTTACTGCTTGCCTATCCAAACATGTCGCCTTCGTTGGTCATAATAAGCATCATGAGGTCATGAACTTTGAATTTTAGACCCTCGCTAAGATGTCATGTCTGTCTGGTGGCTTTTGGATTGGATAAAGGTAAACCTGGATCTCCTTTCATTTGGGATTGCAAGTGAAGATGATGAAGAGATGGGGAGTGGCATATTGGCTGATGTACGTCATGGCATCCCGAGTCTTCTCATGCATGTATCTTGGTGGAGCTGTGAAGGATGAAGGCAAAATAACTAATCAGCCCACATTGTGACAGTTTGCATCTCCTTCGGCATTGATGGAGTCCCAGAGATGAACATACTGTTCACACGCAGGCGGTTTTGATTTAGTAGAATGTGGCATACTCATCGACAACATACTGGTGAAAGAGGTTGGCGCACCATAATGTGGTGTCCTCCTCTGTCCATGATCACGAAGGAATATACGTTTTTTTAGAGGAGACAGTTTCGTGAGGATGTCTTTGTCCTGCAGCTTTGTAATTGGAGGAATCTTGACGTGGTACCCATCTTGGCCTTGCGACAGAAAAATGTGTTATTGTAGGGCATCCTATGCTCCGTTAGTGTCAAGAAATTGGGCGATGGTGTTTTCTTGGTATGGAAGAACAATGTCTCTCTCACAATGTTCCTCACCCACCGTAAGAAAGCAAGGTCAATAATATTTGGGACATTGAACCTCCCTGCGTGCTCCCCGCTTTGGTGGAAAGTAAAGGTGCGGTACGGCAAAATTTAAATGGGTGATGTTCCCACGAATGTCACAAAACGATAGACGAAATGCAATGGGCTGTAGCTAAGAAAATCCAACGTGTTTAGCAGTATAACATATTAATCGGCATCGCAGTACTACATATCAGTAAATAGCGTGACGTGCGCAATCGAAACAATAGAAATGCAGTGAAGAAATAAGACGAAATAATTTTACATTAAAGAGCAGCAGAGCAGTACGTACAGGTAAGTTGAGAAGTAGGCTACAGTCTAGATTACAGACTGCCAGTATGCTGACTCAATGACATAAGCATTGCTCCAGTAGACATAAAAAGCTGGCAATATGGTCAGCAGCTGAAAAAGCAGGATACAGTCGACATGAAAGGCTGGCAGTACACTGAGTGAGGTAAAGAAGCAGGCAACAGATTATAGACTGTTCTGCCTCATGGCAGGGGTTTTGCCTCACGGCAGATTGGGGGGGGGGGGGTGTACACAGGAATTTCCTGTTTTTGATGCTAATTTTGGTCACGTGACCAGGAAGTTGCGATTTAAGATTCCCGCTCAACCACGCGGGCGTCGGCCATTACACACATATTTCAAGATGGTGGCACACATCGCGTCCCAGTGAAGCCAGCCGCAATTGTCCATTGTGGGACTTTAAGAAGCATTGTCTGTAAGTTCGTTTATGTTCTAATAATATTGGCAATGCTGTTATAATGACCGTTATAATGATGTAAATGCCTTTATAATGCTGTTAAATTGTTATGATAAATACGAGTGCTAGTTAACAACGAAGCCTGCTACTTTCCTTACTGTGAATGTTACTTGTAATTTAATAAATCGAGTCAAACTTGTACCCAAGTAACTTTATTGCGATCCTGAGAGCAAGGATGACGAAATATCTCATCCACAATTTAGTGTTATGTGTAATACTGTACATTTGGGGTGCAGTGTGATGAATACAAGATGTGCCTTTATGTAACAAAGCAGCTTATGCTCTTGTATAGTTATTCAGTGGTAATGTAGGGGCCTGGTCCATCCAGGATCTATTGTTGAGAAACATGTTATCTAAGACAATGGTATGATGATGTGGTGTTCATTCATTGTGTTGGTGTTTCCGTGTATTAACAGATGTTGTATCTGTGATGTTTTCTTACCAGTTTTACCTCGTTAAATTCAATAAATGACGTTTGGAGTCAGATGTTCATCCTGGCTCTGAGGGTTTATTGGACGCGAGGTTAACTACTCAGCTAGCGGTGCAACGGAGCGCACAGCGAGGCGGAGATAGCAGTTAAGACGCACACAACACAGACGGGTTAGCAGGCAGGTAGGGGGCGGAGCCACGAACGGTGAGAAACCAGGGTAAGCATCTGATTGGAATGGTGGCTGTTTTTTTATAGCACATGTTAATGATCCACATGCAATGTATGTGTATGTAATACTTTATCTATGTGAGGAGCAGTGGCGCAGTTATATCACTGCATTATGAATTCAACAATTAGAGTTTGATAATCGTCGACAGCAAACATCATTGATAAGTGAAAGCTGAACTTATTATGGACTTCTATGTTCAATGATCCTCAATTAATTACATGGTGAAGTGAGGAAACATTAATACTGAGCAGATGAAGGCGGCCAGGCATGGTTCTGGACACACCATCACATGTTTACCATGCCAGTGTGTGACAGTGTCAAGTTTGTATTTGCTGTAAAATATATTAACTCCATTGAACACGCAGGTTAAATCAAAACATTGTTCATTTCTGTTTTCTTCTGGAACTTTTTCTAAGAATGGATAAAGTCAGGAAATTAACACAGCACATTTCCAGCTGAACTTAGATCTGTTCATCAAAGCATTCAAACAATTCTGAGCCTGGCTTCACACCTCTAAGTTGCGATTTAACATTAATACAAATAGTATTATGTTCAACATCCTTTGCTATGTTTGCTGAATTTTGATAAATATTCTTTTTGTAGCCAGACAGCCAAAATTGTGTGCTTGGAGTTTTGGGTTGACATTCATTTTGAAGATACTAGGGTTTCTAGGCATATGTATGACCATTAGCCCTCTCATTGTGTGCCTTAACAGCCCCTGTGATGAATTGGGGAATCTTTTTTACCATATCATGAAAAAAGTATAGACGTGCAAGTCATGTGTGACTGTGTATATTGCGCTTCCTCTGCAGAATTGGTCTGATGGAGGAAAGGCACTCAGCACAGCTCGGTACAAGGAAACAGCACGGATCGTACTGGAAATTTGACACAGCACCAGGGAACTCACACAGGAGAGAACCCCTTCAAGTGCACTGTGTGAGAAGAAATTAGCATGTTTATCAGTTATTCAGAGCCACCAGAGAACACACCGAAAAAAATCCCCTTCAAGTGCAGTGTGGCAAAGCATTTTCAGTTTCATCTGCACACACAGGAGAGAAACCCTTCAAGTGCAATCTTAGACGTGGTTTAGTTGTAATTTATTGAAGGTGGAGGGGTTACCAGCCCCTCACACCCATCCAGAGCCCCCATTTAGCTGATGTGGTAGCTACGAATGCCACGAGGGGAAAGGCTAATCGGAATTGGCCCTCCCCCCACAGCACTGTCCACAGTTACAAGAACAACAACCGCCATTCGCCACTAAGTGGCGGTGACGTCACCATGGCGTTTGTGCCAGGCCATGTGCACGGGATAGACCCAGATGCCATGGTTCGACTGACTCCGTTGACTGGCCAATGCACCACCTGTACCCCCGACTGTGCCAACACAGTGTACACGCACACACACAGTTTGTACACACAGTGTACACACAGTTTGTACACACAGTGTACACACAGTGTACGCACACACAGTGTGTGTACACATACACAGTGTACGTGTACGCACACACAGTGTGTGTACACATACACAGTGTACGTGTACACACACAGTGTGTACACATACACATTGTATACACAGTGTACACACACACAGTGTACACACACACACAGTTTGTACACACGGTGTACACACCCAGTTTGTACACACAGTGTACACACACACAGTTTGTACACACACGCAGTTTGTACACACACACAGTTTGTACACAGTGTACACACACAGTGTACACACACAATAATGTTCACGTTGTTGTTGAACTCACACACCCAAGGGGTCTCTGTTCAAGAGAGGGAGCAATATAAATGTAATCTAAATAAACTTAAACTCTAACCATGATCTCGCTCTGACGTCACCACTTATTAACTCGGCGTGAGACGCGAGGGAGAGCTGTACCCCGCTAGTGACGTCATGTCACCAAGGTATTCAACCCCCCAACCCCCCCTCGACCGCGCTTTTGAGCGTGACGTCACGTTTAGTTGGTCACTCGATTTCCGTTCCAGTAAAAATCCTTTTTTGGGAAAAGCTACGCCCAGTCACTGGCAGATTATTAACATAATTTATTCATGAAAACCGTCGCTAGTTCATTGCAACAGGTTCAGCAGCCAAGCCCAATCTCCCCACACGGACCCGACTTATTAACATAATTTATTCAATAACAGCTGCTCGTTGGGGGAGGGGATTGTGTCATGAACCCCGCTAGTGACGTCATGTCACCTCCTGCTGCCGCGTGACGTCACGACATATCCGAAAGCTGCTGCACCGCGCGCGCGCTCACTGAGATCCGAGGTGAGAAGTTGACATCGTGGTGGTTGTTGTTGTTGTGGTGGTTGTTGTGGTGGTTGTTGTTGTTTACCCAGGTAGAGCCTCGCTCCGTCTCTCGTAGGGATATCAATTGAGTAGCAGCGAGTATGGAATCCATGTCCAGGTTGGAACATTACAACGCGGGGCCTAGCCATGCGGGGCCTTGCCTCCTGCCCTCGCCTGATTGCATTTGCTTTAATTCTCTGCTTAAGTTTAATTTGTCTTCATCTGGCTCACTACTTTGAAACTTTGTTTCTTTTAATTATTTCTACAGTTTATTTTTTTATCCTACCAGGTCAAGCCCACTTCAGCTGCTATACCGCACTTGTTTTCAGAAGCGACCAGCTCACAAGAAAGTGGCTTATCCAAGGTTTCACTGTAATTTATATTCTTAGGTTTTTTCGGTAAAGTCACGTAGGTAAAACATCAAAATTAATGAAAATTAAACAAAAATCACGACGTTTCGGAGGCAACACAAGTCTCCGTCATCAGGTGGGACCGTCACAGCCGAATTAGCTACATCAAGTGAGGCAATGATTCAAGATGTAATCCCTTATAAGCAAGTTGAAGAGGGGGGGAGCTCATCAGAATGTGGTAGCCAATGAATGGAAACGTATCGGGAGGGAGGGGGGCGGGGCTCAAAGACAGCACGGAGTGCTCAACACATTGGGCAGAGAGGGGGAGGGGAGGCCTGTTACACATGATAGACAAAAGAACGAAAATGCCCATGTTTATACCAATGCTGGCTGAACAATGAAGAGAGTACTGTTAAAAAATAACTGGGAATGTTAACACTCGGTAAAGTAAAGTAAAATAGTGCCTGTCAGATAAGATGGTCCAAAAAGGTGTAATTAAGTCTTTTTTGCGTGGTTGATAACATCTTTCCAATGATTACTAAGTTTGTACCCATCATCACGGTTGAAATTGTCTGTTTGTATATTTGTATGGCTTCGTGTACAAACCTTTGATGGTAGCCGGGAGGTTTGCAGAGAACCTTGGTCTCGGAAAAGACAATTTCATGAGAGCCCACCGAGTTGTAGCAATGATCGGCAACGGCAGAAGAATCAGTTCTGCCGTGTTTCAGATCTGACTTGTGCTTGCGGACACGATCAGAAACATGACGTTTCGTTTCTCCAATGTAGCAATCACCACAAATGCAACTCAATTTGTAGACTCCAGAATACTGTAAGTCAGGAACGACATCCTTCACAGATGGAATCAGATCACGGATTTTATGCACTGTACTGAATCGGACTTGGATCTTATGTTTGTTTAGAATTTTGGAGATCTTTTTGGTCACGCCTGCTATGTATGGTAACGTGATGGTTTTGGTCGGAGTTTCATGTGGCTGTTTCTGTGTGGTGGGAGAGACAGCTTGGCGGATAGTACGGTCAGAGTATCCGTTCATCCTGAGGGCCCGATGTACATGTCTTAATTCACCGGTCAGGTGGTGTTTGTCAGAAATGCCATGGGCTCTGTGGTATAGCGTTTTGATGAGAGAATTCTTTTGAGATGGGTGGTGATGGGAATCCGGTTTCAAGTAGGAATCTGTGTGGGTGGCTTTCCTGTAGACAGAATGTCCCAAGGATCCGTCAGGCCTCCTCTCAAACAGAATATCCAAGAATGGTAGTTTACCGTCTTTCTCCACTTCCATGGTGAATCTGATGGATGGGTGTCTAGAATTGATGTGGTCCAAGAAGTGGTTCAATGCTGGGAGGCCATGTGGCCAGATGACAAAAGTGTCAGCCACATACCTCTTCCACATGGAAGGACGCAGGGTGGATGTCTGGATGGCGTCTGATTCAAACTTTTCCATGAACATGTTGGCTATAACTGGTGACAAAGGGGAGCCCATAGGGATACCTTCATTCTGTTTATAGAAGGTGCCATTCCAGGTAAAATAGGTGTTGGTGAGGCAATGCCTAACCAGCGCAGGTGCATCAGAATTCAATCCATGTTGGACTAAGTCCTCAATTATTGTTAGGGTGTCCGGTACTGGGACTTTGGTAAACAAAGATACTACATCAGAGCTGACGAGGATGTCATCAGGAGATAGTACCATGTCCTTAACCATAGAGACTAATTGGGTTGAGTTGAGTACTGCCGAAGAGGTCTTGCCTGTGAAGGGGAGCAGAGTATCTGATAGAAAACGGGCTAGTTTGTACGTAGGAGAGTTTATCGTCGACACAATGGGTCGTAGCGGGGTGCCTTCCTTATGGATTTTGGGAAGACCATAGAGTCTGGGAGGTTTTGCCGCCGATGGTTTTAGAGAGGGACGTTTGCTTGGTTCGATTAGGGAAGTCGAACTCGTGATGATACTGTTGGTTTTTGTCGTTAGGCTTTTAGTGGGATCGTTTTTTATTTTGGAGTAACTCCCAAATCAGGTTAGCTGATTTCTAAATTCAACCTATCTAAGAACAAATTAGAGCCACACATCGCAAAGCTGGATGTTAACAAGACCGTGATTAATCAGAGTAACATCCCAATTTCTGACACTCTAAAAACGGTATTGGCCAAAGGACTAAATTTCGCCGTCACCCCTAAATATATACCAGTAGAGGATATGATTTCTCAGATTGATGTAGCCCTCAGAGGCATAGGACACATCCATGTGGATGTAGCAAGAGCTGAAATAGCTACTATTCTTAAGAATGCTAAGAAACCCACTAGTAACATCAGCAAAAATGAACGCTCTGAACTCGCGGACCTAAAAAAGAGAGATGATATAGTCATCCTCTCGGCAGACAAGGGCCATGCCACGGTCATCATGGATAAAGATTCATACAACAACAAAATCCTGGACCTTCTTAATGATGGGAGTTACTCCAAAATTAAAAACGATCCCACTAAAAGCCTAACGACGAAAACCAACAGTATCATCACGAGTTCGACTTCCCTAATCGAACCAAGCAAACGTCCCTCTCTAAAACCATCGGCGGCAAGACCTCCCAGACTCTATGGTCTTCCCAAAATCCATAAGGAAGGCACCCCGCTACGACCCATTGTGTCGACGATAACTCTCCTACGTACAAACTAGCCCGTTTTCTATCAGATACTCTGCTCCCCTTCACAGGCAAGACCTCTTCGGCAGTACTCAACTCAACCCAATTAGTCTCTATGGTTAAGGACATGGTACTATCACCTGATGACATCCTCGTCAGCTTTGATGTAGTATCTTTGTTTACCAAAGTCCCAGTACCGGACACCCTAACAATAATTGAGGACTTAGTCCAACATGGATTGAATTCTGATGCACCTGCGCTGGTTAGACATTGCCTCACCAACACCTATTTTACCTGGAATGGCACCTTCTACAAACAGAATGAGGGTACCCCAATGGGCTCCCCTTTGTCACCAGTTATAGCCAACATGTTCATGGAAAAGTTTGAATCAGACGCCATCCAGACATCCACCCTGCATCCTTCCCTGTGGAAGAGGTATGTGGATTACACTTTTGTCATCTGGCCACATGGCCTCCCAGCATTGAACCACTTCTTGGACCACATCAATTCTAGACACCCATCCATCAGATTCACCATGGAAGTGGAGAAAGACGGTAAACTACCATTCTTGGATATTCTGTTTGAGAGGAGGCCTGACGGATCCTTGGGACATTCTGTCTACAGGAAAGCCACCCACACAGATTCCTACTTGAAACCGGATTCCCACCACCACCCATCTCAAAAGAATTCTCTCATCAAAACGCTATACCACAGAGCCCATGGCATTTCTGACAAACACCACCTGACCGGTGAATTAAGACCTGTACATCGGGCCCTCAGGATGAACGGATACTCTGACCGTACTATCCGCCAAGCTGTCTCTCCCACCACACAGAAACAGCCACATGAAACTCCGACCAAAACCATCACGTTACCATACATAGCAGGCGTGACCAAAAAGATCTCCAAAATTCTAAACAAACATAAGATCCAAGTCCGATTCAGTACAGTGCATAAAATCCGTGATCTGATTCCATCTGTGAAGGATGTTGTTCCTGACTTACAGTATTCTGGAGTCTACAAATTGAGTTGCATTTGTGGTGATTGCTACATTGGAGAAACGAAACGTCATGTTTCTGATCGTGTCCGCAAGCACAAGTCAGATCTGAAACACGGCAGAACTGATTCTTCTGCCATTGCCGATCATTGCTACAACTCGGTGGGCTCTCATGAAATTGTCTTTTCCGAGACCAAGGTTCTCTGCAAACCTCCCGGCTACCATCAAAGGTTTGTACACAAAGCCATACAAATATACAAACAGACATAATTTCAACCGTGATGATGGGTACAAACTTAGTAATCATTGGAAAGATGTTATCAACCACGCAAAAAAGACTTAATTACACCTTTTTGGACCATCTTATCTGACAGGCACTATTTTACTTTACTTTACCGAGTGTTAACATTCCCAGTTATTTTTTAACAGTACTCTCTTCATTGTTCAGCCAGCATTGGTATAAACATGGGCATTTTCGTTCTTTTGTCTATCATGTGTATCAGGCCTCCCCTCCCCCTCTCTGCCCAATGTGTTGAGCACTCCGTGCTGTCTTTGAGCCCCGCCCCCCTCCCTCTCGATACGTTTCCATTCATTGGCTACCACATTCTGATGAGCTCCCCCCCTCTCCCCCACCCCTTCAATTTGCTTATAAGGGATTACATCTTGAATCATTGCCTCACTTGATGCAGCTAATTCGGCTGTGACGGTCCCACCTGATGACGGAGACTTGTGTTGCCTCTGAAACGTCGTGATTTTTGTTTTATTTTCATTAATTTTGATGTTTTACCTACGTGACTTTACCGAAAAAACCTAAGAATATGAATCCTTGCAGTCACGAAAGCTTCAAATCTAGAATTCTCTGTAATGTGTTTGTGTGTGATATATTGTACTAGGGTGGCAAGATGTCAACTACCTCACATGGTATTCAGAATGTCGTGGGTTCGATTCCAACCCTGACGCATTTATAATTGCAGTTTACATGTTTTATTTTTTCTCTCTCTCCCTGTTGTGGCATTGATTTTTCTCCACATTTTAGAAACATTCATTTTGAGAATTTTGCTGCAATACATTTCCATATTTTAACCCACTAAGTTGAGCTATCATTTGTGTCCAGGTCGATTCTGAAAAAGAGCTATGCAGCTCAGATGGCCTCACCTGGTAAAATAAAAATAGTGTACTGTGTTTGAGGGTTTTCCAATTTAATTTCTTACTTAGCAGTTAAAGATTATGTTTCAGGAGGGTCCTGCATTGGACTGTTTGACCACCACCAACTATATTTTGAGTTTAGGTTTGGGAGAAAAACGGAAAACCCAGTGGAACACCAATGCCGACGGTGACGGCTGACGCCAGGATAGCGGCCACGGGCTCGAAGCGAGGGCAACCCGGCTCTTGTCCCAAGAAAGGAATCCGCTCCCCGCTGCCCTCCACGGTGGCGCATCGCCGGCGGGGCTGCACGTTGAGCCCCAACTTTTCCAGGCGGTCGGTACCAGCAATACACTCGTGACATAACACGCTCGACACGTATAACTCCTGGTTACTCACCTGGTGTCCGAGGCGACCCTTAAGGGTGACCCTCCCCAGCAGTCCCATCCCACTTCCACTTGCAGTGTGCAGCGCACGATCCGGGGCCTGTCGGCGGCCCACTTCAACCCCGACCACGCTGCAATGTGTTGCACTCATGAGTGACATTACCGCCCCACGCGTCCAGCAGAATCCGGGTTTGCCGCCTGTTCACCTGCCCTTCCACGAGCCACGTGGCCCCCATTATTCCTGCCACCAGCTCCCGCAGCCAGTCACCCGCAGTCGCCGCATTCTGGGGTGTTGTTGTCAATATCTGCGTGGGGGTCATTCGTTACCATTATCATGACAGTTTATTTGTGTTGGGACCACGTGGATTGCACCCCTCTGTGGTCCCCTCTTTAGGGAGGCCTTGGTGTTTAACCCTGGTGCTTCTCTCGCGCGGGCGATCTTGGGACTGTCTCTCACGAGATGCCCCCATTGGTCGCATAGATAGCACGTACGGGGAAGGGCGGTGGCTCCATAAGAGGCCCCTTGCCCACTCCCCCTTACCCTCCCAGTGCGCATTTGTTCGAGTTCTGCCTCTTATTGAGATACTCGCCTGGTTAGCCCCCCGACCATGGAGCGTAGCCCTCCCACCTCGGACTGGACTATCTCCGCTGTAGACTGCAGCTTGGTAACATTCAGGTGTACTTGGGTCACCTCCCCACATACTTGGGTTACCTCCTCACGTACTTGGGTTACATGGCCTGTGATCTCCTATGCCGGTCTGTATCCCTGCCACCCATCCTGGGATTGTCTCACGGGGTCCTGGAGGCTCCCTCGTCCCCCCCCCCCTCACCGTTCTCGCGAGCTTCTCCTCTGGAAGAAGACTTGCAATGGTGTGCTCCTGTTCCAGCCGTCAGAATTGCGCACGCTCGCGAGCAAATCTCTCACACACGTGCGCGTGCTCGGCAAGGGTGTTACATGGGGGATATGGGCAGTTCGCATCTGGCTGCCACCAGGTTGTGCTTGTCAGATACTGCTGAACTTTCTCGGCGGCGAGGTCATCGATGATCTCGGCAGTGTATCCCGGGCGTACGCTCTGTGTTAGCTAGCGTGATTTATTTTAGTGTCCGCTCACTGAGATCTGAAGTGAGAAGTTCACATCGTGGTTATTGTTGTCGTGGTGGTAGTTGTTGTTTACCCAGGTAGAGCCTCGCTCCTTCTCTGTCTTGTAGGGAGGCCGCTTTGGATTGCACTACTCTTCGATTTCACATTAACATGCTAATTTATTACATTAACATCACTAGCCCCGGCCACTTCCTTATGATCCTTGGGCTACACCCATTTCAAACCTTTTACAACGGTCTGCCTCAGCAGCAGACCATGCATTTTCTAGCAGAGTGTTTTTGTTTGCTTTCTGACCACAAGTATTGTGGGTAATGCACACATGATTCCTTATTTGGAATACAGTACAGTACTTATTTCAATTGTGATGTTTATTTTAGTTGCCGTTTACCTAACCCCATTATTTAGGTAATGCTTAAGTATAATTATGTATTTTGAGAAGCTCACAATGGCCCTATACAAAATTGCATTTCATACAGTAACAATGATACGCTAATCGATGCCTGGTTATAGTCAAGGGATCGTCCCCTGCTGGTCAACCATGTTACGCATGTTGATGATCTGGTCATGGCTACTCAATGATATTGAGTTGGAGAATCGTGTTCTATACCTGGAGAATTCCATGACGAAATGGGGCCTTGCATATGTTCTACAAAAAGATCACCTCCCTGGGAAAATCTTGACTTAAAGCTTTCGTAACTGCAGGAATTCATATTCTTTGGGTCTTTCGGTTAAGTGACGTGACTTTACCGAAAGACCCAAAGAATACCTCCCTGGGAATTTAATGTCATACAACACTGCACCTGCTCAGCTCTCCATGAATAATCAGGTCGTTCTACACGTGGTGGAGGAGCTCCTATACCTGGTTAATGTGTTCATGACCTTATTTGGCATCCGAAGTGTCACTTCAAATTAGTCTAGCAGCATTTTTTCATTAGGCTCTGTAACACTATGTGGAAGCTGCCTGGACTTTTTTACATACAAAGCTGTGAGTGTCCATCGCCAAGGTCTAGTCCATTGCAAAGGTCTTGTCAATAAAACAGGCAATAGTCTACATTATAGACTGCCAATACACTCACTGAGGTTAAGAACCAGGCTACATTTTCTACATTATAGACTGCCAGTATGCTCACCGAGGTTAAGAACCAGGCTACAGTCTACATTAGTCGTTTTTTTTTCTTCTATTCACTTTATTTGTATTATTATTTTATATCTACGTGACTTTACCGAAATAGCCAAAGAATATGAATTCCCGCTATCACAAAAGTTTTAAGTCAAGATTTTCCCAGGGAGGTGATCTTTTTGTAGAACATATGCAAGGCCCCATTTCGTCATGGAATTCAACAGGTACAGAACAAGATTTTATAAGAATGGAAACAGTCAGGAAATTAACAATGCACATATGCAGCTTAAGTTAGATCTGTTCATCCTCGCATTCAAGCTCATCTGAGCCTGGCTTCAGACCTTTAAGTTGCAAATGAACATTAATTTATACATTTCTGCATAATACAAATAGTATTCTTTTCAACAGCCTTTGCTATGTTAGCTAATTTTTCTTAAATAAATATTCCTGTCATAGCTAGACAACCGAAATTGTGTGCTTGGAGTTTTTGGTAAATATTCATTTTGAAGACACTTGGGTGTCGAGTCATATTTATGACCATTTGCCCTCTCATTGTGTGCCTTAGCAGCCCGTGTGATGAATTAGGGAATCTCTTTCACTATTTCATGAAAATATGAATATGTATAGATGTGTAAGTCATGTGTGACTGTATATATGCATTCCTCTGTGCCTCAATACTCACGGAGATGGTGTGGATATGTTTTTCTGTCTGCAGCTGATGCTCGCTCTGCAGAGTTGGTCTGATGGAGCAAAGGCACTCAGCACAGCTCGGTACAAGAAGGAAACAATGCGACCAGAATGCAAACAGCATGGATCGTACTGGAAACTTGACACAGCACCAGAGAACACACACAGGAGAGAAACCCTTCAAGTGCACTGTGTGTGGGAAGGCGTTTGCACAGTCATCAACTCTTCAGACCCACCAGAGAACACACACAGGAGAGAAACCTTTTAAGTGCAGTGTGTGTAAAAAGGTGTTTGAACGGTCATCCATTCTCAAATCACACCAGAGAACACACACAGGAGAGAAACCTTTTAAGTGCACTCTGTGTGAGAAGGCATTTGCATTGTCATCAAATCTTAAGATCCACCAGAGAACACACACAGGAGAGAAACCTTTTAAGTGCAGTGTGTGTGGGAAGGCATTTTTTTATTCATCTACTCTTAAACAACACCAGAGATCACACACAGGAAAGAAACCTTTCAAGTGCACTGTGTGTGAGAAGGCGTTTGCACAGTCACCACATCTTCAAAGACACCAGAGAACACACACAGGAGAGAAACCCTTCAAGTGCACTGTGTGTGAGAAGGCATTTTCAAGGTCGTCATATCTTCAGACCCACCAGAGAACACACACAGGAGATAACCCCTTCAAGTGCAGTGTGTGTGGGAAGGCATTTTTTTATTCATCTACTCTTAAACAACACCAGAGAACACACACAGGAGAGAAACCTTTTAAGTGCACTTTGTGTGGGAAGGTGTTTGCAATGTCATCAAATCTTAAGACCCACCAGAAAACACACACAGGAGAGAAACCTTTTAAGTGCACTCTGTGTGGGAAGGCGTTTGCACAGTCATCAACTCTTCAGACCCACCAGAGAATACACACAGGAGATAAACCCTTCAAGTGCAGTGTGTGTGAGAAGGCGTTTTCAGATTCATCTGCTCTTCGACGACACCAGAGAACACACACAGGAGATAAACCCTTCAAGTGCAGTGTGTGTGAGAAGGCGTTTTCAGATTCATCTGCTCTTCGACGACACCAGAGAACACACACAGAAGAGAAACTCTTCAAGTGCAGTGTTTGTGGGAAAGCGTTTGCACAGTCATCAAATCTTAAAAAACACCAGAGAACACACAAGCATCAGAAAATCCACAAGAAGTGTAATCTGAAATCAGCTTGTGAAAGTCAAAGTGCTGCAATGACCCCATTGTTCATGAAACAAGAACCAGAAGACAATCGCAGCCTGGACACTTTGAAAGGTATCAAGGTGAAATATGAAGAGGCGAAAGTGAAATGTGAAGAAGTAACAGTGAAGAGCGTAGAAGTGAAGGTTAAATTTGAAGATTATTCAACTCCAAAATCGGACCTTCACATAGATGGAGGCAGTGTGAAACATGAACTAAATTCTGACTGTGAGGCAGAGCGAGGCAACTCCCATGAGTTTGTGGATGTGGAGGTGTGGGTGGACTTCTTAGACAATACAAAGTCAAATGGAGACCAGGTAGATGTGCAAGCTTCAGACAATTAAGCTCCAATGGATGCACCTTTGTCACAGGCCTTTCTAATGAATATAATGTGAAGTTGAACACTCAATTTCTAGGTTCAAACTGCAGTGTAAGCGTGGCCAGTATTTGTGAACCTGTGGGTTGGGGCGATCTCTAACCAGGAGTGACTCAAGTGTTTTGTATCATATCTCATCTTAGACACTCGATGGGTGCCCATTATGGGCATCTGCCCCTGTGTGCCACGTGGATATGAGTTTGTAAGTCGGGGGAGATGATTGATATGCCAGTCGGATTTGAACCTTGAACCTCTGCAATAAATAGAGAATGTACTACTACTTGGCTTCCCTCTGAGAGTGCTGCACATATAGGCCTCATCTCGGCAGAGATCAACTTGTAAATACGTTGCAACGTGACGCAGTACATTTCAGTATAGTAATAAAATGTTGCCAATGTGCCCTTTGATTATTTTGAATCATAATTGAAAGAATACCTGTCTGATTTTGTACGTACATACAACATTTTGTTTATTAATGTCAAACATGGAATATGTGCTGTCAGGACAAAGTATCTGTTTTGGTGGTAACCTGTACAAAAACTCACGTGAGAGCTGTTATTTTTGTGATACGAGTCAAAGGGTATTTTTGTGAATCAGGACGCATCTGACTGGGGCAACTCATTGTCTTTGAAATCGGGAGCATAGTCGGATCATTCATCAGTTAAGGTATGCCACTTATAAGTTACGTATAGGAGATACATTCTCCACAAGAACACTAATTATCATTTTGTGTTACGTATACATTTTGTCGAACTGAGACTTGAAATGGACCTTGCCGATGAACATCAGTTGAAGCAAGCCGGACTGTTGAGACATTGTACACCAAAACCAGTCCACAGGTGGCTTGTACTGAACACATATGTAGTGCCATAAGAAAGGGGGGGCTGCTGGGGGCTCTAGGATCCTAGGCAGATAAGCCCTCGGCGCGAGGCGCTAGGATCCCAGGCACCCCAAACAGTTGAGCCCTTTGGCGCCACCAACGGGGGGGCTGTGCGTGCTCTGTGGGATATCTGGGGGCGCACACAACCCCACCCCTCGTTCGTTGGGGACGAGGCATAAAAGGGCAGCTCCCTGGCCGATCGGGGCCAGTTGCAGCTCAAGACCCAAGATCAGCCAGCTTAGTACCCTGGACCCCCTCGTCCCGCTTGTCCTTGTATGGGCCGGGACGTTGTGAGGGCCAGTGGTGGGACTCTGGGACTCCCGGCTCTACGTCCTTGTAAGGGCGAGTTCCGAGGAAGCCAGAGTCCAGACCCGCACCTTGGCTGGGTCGGGTCAATTAGCCTCCCCTAGGGTAATTGCAGCCGGAGGACCCCAGAGCGTAGCCAGAGTAGTGTATCTAGGCTGTAACAGAGTATCAGGACTGTTGGAGTGTTGTATTGTAATAAAGAAGATACCTCTACAAGTGTCTCCGGAACCCATTACACATGCATTCCTAAAAGGCCGTGGTATTTATAGTTTGTGTAAAACATTCTTTTGTTTCGTGTAGAGAACGTTGAATGAAAGATGTCTGCCGATCTGTTTTTTCTCAAGGAGGTACGTTAAAGAGCACATTTGAAGGCATCGTGGATTTTTGTTACAGATTTGTATTCTAGCCTAGGTTTTATTGAATTTTAAATTCTATTCAAATAAAACTTTAGATATATCTGTCTGCATTGATATCCCACCTTGTTTACCACATGTTTACCTAAATATGTAGACGCTCCCTCTGAAGACGTCACCTCAAATTAACGAGTGGGTTACGTCAGGGCCTCCCCCTCTCTCTGGCTTGTGATGTCACCAAGAGCAGAACTCGTCTCCACGGAATCTAACGACTGCACTGTCTTGGAATGCATTTACACTAATCAAATCTTCACAACTGCCAGGGAACACACATTAAAAACCACTTAATGTACAATTGGAAGGCCTTTTGAATTGTCTTGAAACTGAAACACGTGTAAGGAGGTCTTCAAGGAGCAGAGTCTGAGATTGACGTGTGAAATTTGAAGTTCCATAAGCCGATCGTTTGTGATGCAAGGACCCAATAAAGAGGGCAGCTGGGAAACGTCACCATTCGTGAAGGTGACCTGTGAAGGCTCTAGGGTTTGACTTCCAGGTCACTAATGGAGCCCGAGACAAATCACATCCATTTGTGGATGTGGAGTTTTGGGAGGACTTTTCGGACAAGGTCGAGTAGAAGCAGACAGCATGTGTGACCATAAGTGTTGGGTAGGCCTGTAACCAAAAGCATGAGACACGGTTTCCCAATGTTTATTTCAATAGTTTATTTTTTAGTTGATTTGGAATACAGTACGTATTTCAATTGTGATGTAAATTTTAGTTGACGTTTACCTAACGCCATTACTTGGGTAAGGGTTAAGTATTGAATATCGCGTTTTAGCTGTCGCGTGGCATTTTCCAAGAACGTAACCTACGATATTCAAGGGGCGGCTGTATTTTCTGTCGATCGAGTACAGCAGGCCTATGGTACCCTAAATAGGCTTGGTGCTTTGGGTTCCTTGATTTCGATGTCTCTGCCTCTGCTCACATTCGTTGAGGATTTTTATGATTTTGGGCAGGCCCATCTTAAGCTGCGTGACCAGGAGTTGGAACCATTTCCTGTTCAACTCGGCTTGTGACAGAAATTCACTCTGGCCCAATGCATTACATTTGTAATGTGAGGTTACACCTGGATAATAATGATGGGCTCTGCCGGCCTCAGCCCGCAACTAATGGGGAGTCGAGTTAGGGGCGTGGCCCTGGAGCCGTACATTAGCTTCGGGAAAGTTCCAGGGGTGTGGCTGAGGATTGGCTGCGGGGCATCACGTGGGCCAGGGATTTAAAGGAGCGGAGAAGCCACGTGGCTGGTGCCGTGGTCCGGACCCTGCGACGTGGCGGGCCGCCGCAGTCTCTCTCACGCTGTCAGCCAACAGCGTGAAGGAGCAAGGGAACTGGAGGAACGAATGTGGTGGAAGCTGTGAACGAAACTGAATAAAGAATTCTCAATTGACGACGTCTCAACGGGGTTTATTACACATTACATAGCATGTTCAATAATTATGTAGTTTGAGGAGCTCACAATGGCCGTATAAATAAATTGCATTCGTCGCGGTTAAAAATAATATGCTTATCGATGACTGGTTATAGTTAAGGGATTATACTGGTAGGAACGAAGTGAACCAGCCTACAATAGATTATATCGTCCCTCCGTCCGATTACGTGTAGCAACATCGCCCCCTACTGCAAACACTTGGCAGGACCCTACAAAAACCTTTAGACTCAGTGAGGCTTTCCTGGCTAAACAAGTGTAACATTCCCTTATAATTACCTGAGAGTTTAAAATTAACTCACAGCGGCCTAAAGCCTACAGCTAGGCCTAAAGCCTAGAACTAGGCCTCAAACTCTCCCTTCGTATCGTACCCCCGCCATTTCATTTTATTATAGCCATTCATTTGTTCGTTCCTACCAGCCCACCCCGCAGGGACCTGTTTCCCTGCTGGTCAGCCCTGTTGCATCTGCTGATGATCTGGTAATGGCTACTCAATGAGATGGCTGGCTGAGGTGCCATCTCTTGTTTTGCCGGACACACAGTAACAATAACAACAACCGCCATTCGCCACTAAGTGGCGGTCACGTCACCATGGCGCTTGTGCCAGGCTATGTGCACGGGGTAGACCCAGGTGCCATGGGTCGACTGACTCAGTTGGCTGGCCGATGCACCATCTGTACCCCCGACTGTGCCAACACACAGTGTACACACACGCACACAGTTTGTACACACACAGTGTACACACAGTGTACACACACACACAGTTTGTACACACAGTGTACACAAACACACAGTTTGTACACACAGTGTACACGCACAGGGTACACGCACACAGTTTGTACACACAGTGTACACACACACAGTTTGTACACACAGTGTACACACACACAGTGTACACACACACAGTGTACACACACACAGTTTGTACACACACACAGTGTACACACACAGTGTACACGCACACAGTGTATACACAGCGTACACGCACACAGTGTACACGCACAGAGTACACACACAGTGTACACACACACACAGTTTGTACACACACAGTTTGTACACACAGTGCACACACACAGTTTATACACACACAGTCACGTCACCACTCATTAACTCGTCGGCGTGAGACGCCAGGGAAAGCTGTTCCCCGCTAGTGACGTCATGTCACCAAGATATTCAATCCCCCCCCCCTCCACCGCGCGTTTGACTGGCGGTTCATTAACATAATTTATTTCATTGCGACGGGTTCAGCAACCAAGCCCAATCACCCCACGTGGGCCCGGCTTGTTAACATAATTTATTCAATTACACCGCTGCTTGTTGTGGGAGGGGAGTGTGTGATGAACCCCGCTAGTGACGTCATGTCACCTCCTGCTGCCGCGTGACGTCACGATATATCCGGAAGCTGCTGCACCGCGCGCGCGCTCACTGAGATCCGAGGGGAGAAGTTGACATCGTGGTGGTTGTTGTTGTTGTGGTGGTTGTTGTTGTTTACCCAGGTAGAGCCTCGCTCCTCTCGTAGGGATATCAATTGAGTAGCAGCGAGGACGGAATCGATGTCCAGGTTGTAACATTACAACGCGGGGCCTTGCCTCCTGCCCTCACCTGATTGTATTTGCTTTAATTCTCTGCTTAAGTTTAATTTGTCTTCATCTGGCTCACTACTTTGAAACTTTGTTTCTTTTAAATATTTCTACAGTTTTCTTTTTATCCTACCAGGCCAAGCTCACTTCAGCTGCTATACCGCTCTTGTTTTCAGAAGCGACCAGTCCAGAACAAAGTGGCTTATCAACGTGTGGAAATGTCTGTCGGTCAAATACTCTAAACGCGTGGTGATGTTGACTCTAAATGTGGAGGGGAAAACCCTGAGGATCCGGAGGAAAATCCACGCGACCACGGGGAGAGAGAGAGACACGCAAACTCCAAATATACAGGAGGGGTCGGGATCGAACCCACCACCTCCTGTAATCCATGAGAGGCAGTAAACATCTCCCAGCCACCATGGTGCACACTCGAGTACATGACCACAATGAGTCTCAGCACTCTAATTCAGGAGCGATCTGCCGAGTTGGTTTTGCTGATGCACCCTTTAGACCGATGAACAACTATTTTTATAATTGTTTTTTTACCCTTTTATCTGGCAACAAAACTGACACCTTCTTTACGAGGAGTCATGTTTGCATAGACCACAATACCTGCAGTCATAATGCAAACAAAAAACATAACTCTGATAATGTATGCACTGTCCTTGAAGTTGATTGGTCCACACCCGAAACAGCTTTCCTTAGAACCTTGTCTCTCTCTCTGATGGTGCATTGTCTTTGAGTTGTGCGCCTTTTGGCGTAATCTGGTCCAACACCATGTGAGACTAGGCTCTAAGGTAAGCTGTCTCGGGTGTGGACCAATCAACTTCAAGGACAGTGCATACATTATCCGAGTTATGTTTTTTTTTTCATTATGACTGCAGGTATTGTGGTCTATGCAAACATGACTCTTCGTAAAGAAGGTGTCAGTTTTGTTGCCAGATAAAAGGGTAAAAAAAACAATTATATTTTTTACTGGCAAATGAGGTTCCAATGATGTAAACTATTTGTATATTACCAACCAAGGCTCACAGAGCTGTTAGATATTTTGTCAGAAGCCACCTGGCCATAGATGATAGCTTTACGAAATGGCTTTTCAAGTGGAAGATTGTAGCAGCCAAATAATCTAAATGCATGTTACTAAATGTGGGGGGGAAAATCGAAGGACCCTAAGAAAAAAATAATGTGAGTGTACTCCACAAGCGTACTCTACGTGTGTGAGTGCACTCTGCATGTGAGTGTACTCTGCGTGTGTGAGTGTACTCCGTGTGTGCGAGTGTACTGTGTGTATGATTAACCCGTGCGTCTGTGTACTCTGTGTGTGTGAGATTACCCCGTGTGTGCGAGTGTAATCCGTGTGTTAGAATACTCTGTGTGAATGTACTCTACTCTGTGTGTGTGTGCGAGTGTACTCCGTGTGTTAGAGTACTCTGTGTGAGTGGACTGTACTGTGTGTGTGTGCGAGTTTATTCTGTGTTGGAGTACTCTGTGTGAATGTACTCTACTCTGTGTGTGTGTGCGAGTGTACTCCGTGTGTTAGAGTACTCTGTGTGAGTGGACTGTACTGTGTGTGTGTGCGAGTTTATTCTGTGTTAGAATACTCTGTGTGAGTGTACTCTACTCTGTGTGAGTGTACCCCGTGTGTGTCGTATGGGGGAGCGGCCGTGTTGCGCGGTGACGTCACCCTCAGAGTCAGCGCCTCCCCCTCTGTCTGGCGGGTGATGTCACCAAGAGCAGACCGGAGAGAGTAGTTGGGGCGAGTGCTTGAGAGCAGAGGTCGCAAACGGGTTTTGATTCCTTACCCGTTTCCCGTACCCGGCCGCACCAGGGTCGCAAATGGATCCCCGTACCCGGCCGGGTACGGGTACCCGTTCCCTACCCGTACCCTACCCGAAATGAGTGACAAACGGTTACTCAGCAGTGACTCACGGCCTACCCGTACCCGGCCGCACCAGGGTCGCAAACGGCTACCCGTACCCGGCCGGGTACGGGTAGCCGGGTATCGGGTAGGGTACGGGTATCGGGTACCTGGTTGCAACCTCTGCTTGAGAGTGAGTCACGCGTGTAGAGTGTGTACAGGGTCAGTGTGTTCATTGTACAGTGAAACCTTGGATTGCGAGTAACAACTTGGTCTGTGAGTGTTTTGCAAGACGAGCAAATTTTTTAAATAAATAATAATTTTATAAACGAGTGATGTCTTGCAAAACGAGCAGTACGTACAGTATACACCATTGGCTCGGTATACATAACTGAGCCAATGGTTCTTCTCTCTCTCTCGCTGCGGGATTGTGGGTAATCATCTCTCATGCTCTGTCTCGGTCGGCGTGCCTCACTCGTATAGTCACCATCCGTGCAAGCGTATACTGTTTACTACAGTATAGTGCTGTGACCACGTGTGTGTGCGTAAAGCATTTTATTATTTTGTGTCCAAGTGTAGTGACTGTTCTTTAGTAACTGTACTGCAAGTGAAATTCGTCCTACACAATAACCCTCCTCCTCTCCTCTCTCTCGTCTCCCTCACACCAGCCACGATTAAATGTAATTAATACATTTGATTACTTTATATTAAATAAAAATATAAAAAAGTATTTTGTATTAATCATTTTTATATGAATACAGTATTTTTGGGTTGTGGAACGAATCATCTGAGTTTCCATTATTTCTTATGGGGAAATTCGCTTTGATATACGAGTGCTTTGGATTACGAGCACGTTTCCGGAACGAATTATGCTCGCAATCCAAGGTTTCACTGTAATTTATTTGTGTGTGATATATTGTACTAGGGTGGCAAGATGTTAACTACCTCACATGGTATGCAGAATGTCGTGGGTTCGATTCCAACCCTGACGCATTTATAATTGCAGTTTACATTTTTTATTTTTTCTCTCTCTCCCTGTAGTGGCATTGATTTTTCTCCACATTTAGAAACATGCATTTTGAGAATTTTGCTGCAAAACATTTCAAAATTATAACCCACTAAGTTGAGCTATCATTTGTGTCCAGGTCGATTCTGAAAAAGAGCTATGCAGCTCAGATGGCCTCACCTGGTAAAATAAAAAATAGTGTACTGTGTTTGAGGGTTTTCCAATTTAATTTCTTATTTAGCAGTTAAAAACCATGTTTCAGGAGGGTCCTGCATTGGACTGTTTGATCACCACCAAATATATTTTGAGTTTAGGTTAGGGAGAAAAACGGAAAACCCAGTGGAACACCAGTGACGGACGACGCCAGGATAGCGGCCACGGGCTCGAAGCGAGGGCAACCCGGCTCTTGTCCCAAGAAAGGAATCCGCTCCCCACTGCCCTCCACGGTGGCGCATCGCCGGCGGGGCTGCACGTTGAGCCCCAACTTTTCCAGGAGGTCGGTACCTGCAATACACTCGTGGCATAACACGCTCGACACGTATAACTCCTGGTTACACACCTGGTGTCCGAGGCGACCCTTAAGGGTGACCCTCCCCAGCAGTCCCATCCCACTTCCACTTTCAGTTTGTAGCGCACGATCCGGGGCCTGTAGGCAGCTCACGTCAACCCCGACCACACTGCAGTGTGTTGCACTCACGAGTGACGTTACCGCCCCCGTGTCCAGCAGAATCTGGGTACGCCACCTGTTCACCTGCCCTTCCACGAGCGACGTGGCCCCCATTATTCCTGCCACCAGCTCCCGCAGCCAGTCACTCGCAGTCGCCGCATTCTGGGGTGTTGTCGGCATCTGCGTGGGGGTCACTCGCTCACCATTATCACGACAGTTTATTTGTGTTGGGACCACGTCGATTGCACCCCTCTGTGGTCCCCTCTTTAGGGAGGCCTTGGTGTTTAACCCTGGTGTTTCTCTCGCACGGGTGATCTGGGGACAGTTTCTCACGAGATGCCCCCATTGGTCGCATAGATAGCACGCACGGGGAAGGGCGGTGGCTCCATAAGAGGCCCCTTGTCCACTCCCCCTTACCCTCCCAGTGCGCATTTGTTCGAGTTCTGCCTCTTATTGAGATACTCGCCTGGTTAGCCCCCCGACCATGGAGCGTAGCCCTCCCACCTCGGACTGGACTATTTCCGCTGTGGACTGCAGCTTGGTCACATTCAGGTGTACTTGGGTTACCTCCTCGCGTACTTGGGTCGCATGGCCTGCGATATCTCAATTGCCGGTCTATTTTCCTGCCACCCATCCTGGGGTTGTCTCACGGGGTCCCGGAGGCTCCCTCGTCCCCCCCCTCACCTCCTCCTCTGGAAGAAGACTTGCAATGGTGCTATCCCGTACCAGCCGTCGGAATTCCGCACGCTCGCGAGCAAATCTCTCGCACACACACACACACGTGCGCGTGCTCGGCAAGGGTGTTAAATGGGGGATATGGGCAGATCGCATCTGGCTGCCACCCCGTTGTGCTTGTCAGATACTGCTGAACTTTCGCGGTGGTGAGGTCATCGATGATCTCGGCAGTGTATCCCAGGCGTGCGCTCTGTGTTCGCAAGCGTGATTTATTTTCGTGCGCGCTCACTGAGATCCGAAGTGAGAAGTTCACATCGTGGTTATTGTTGTCGTGGTGGTAGTTGTTGTTTACCCAGGTAGAGCCTCGCTCCTTCTCTGTCTTGTAGGGAGGCCGCTTTGGATTGCACTACTCTTCGATTTCACATTAACTTGCTAATTTATTACATTAACATCACTAGCCCCGGCCACTTCTTTACGACCCTTGGGCTACACCCATTTCAAACCTTTTACAACAGTCTGCCTCAGCAGCAGACCATGCATTTTCTATCAGTGTTTTTGTTTGCATGCTGACCACAAGTATTGTGGTTAATGCACACATGATTCCTTGTAAAAGGTTTCAGTTTGGTGTTTTAACATCTTAACACCTGTTTCGTTGCCAGAAAAATGGGGAAAACCTATTCTCATATTTTGGTACTGGCAAAGGTCCCATGATAAAATATTGCAGTATATTAGAGGTGAGCCGTGCGTGTGTAGAAAGGACAGTAAGGAGCTGGAAATTAATGAATTTTGTGGCAAAAATGCAGGCCTGATAATATGTAAGGATAATGTGGTAAATGAGAAAAATATAGCAGCAGCGGGGTGTTGGAGTATGCAGGTGTTACAGGTGTTGAAGGTGAACAGGTAAGCTAAAAATTGTGTGAAAAACATAATAACTTTCCCTTGAGTACGCATGGAATTTTTGATGTGTGTATGTTTCAAATTGTTGGCGCAATTTGGTTCTCAAAAAAACACAGAGTGCTTCATTTATATACATTTATACTCATCTTGGAATGTTTTGTATACGGTTTCTCCACATTTATTTCAGTAATTTAGTTTATTGGGAATACAGTACAGTACTTATTTAAATTGTGATGTATATTTTAGTTGCCGTTAACCTCACCCCATTATTTAGGTAAGGCTTTAGTATTGGACATCGGCATTTTAGCTTTCGCACGGCACTTTTCAAGAATGTAACCTCCGCGCTATTCAAGGGGCTGCTGTATTTTCTGTCCATCAGCTATAGCACAGGAGTACGGATTTCAGCAGAAACTAGATTTCTGCTTTCTTGGTGTAATTACGGCCTATAATACCATAAAGAGGCTTGGGGTTTTGGATTGTTTTTTGTTTTCGATATCTCTGCCTCTGCTCACATTCGTTGAGGATTTTTATGATTTTTGGATGGCCCATCTAAAGCTGCGTGACCAGGAGTCGGATCCCTTTCCTGTTCAATTTGGCTTGTGGCTGAAATTCCCTCTGGCCCCATGCATTACATTACGTAGCATTTTCAAATAATTGTGTTTTGAGAAGCTCGCAATGGCCTTATAAAAAATGCATTTCATACAGTAACAATGATACGCTAATCGATGCCTGGTTATAGTCAAAGGAGTGTCCCCTGCTGGTCAACCATGTTACGCATGTTGATGATCTGGTCATGGCTACTCAATGATATTGAGTTGGAGAATCGTGTTCTGTACCTGGAGAATTCCATGACGAAATGGGGCCTTGCATATGTTCTACAAAAGATCACCTCCCTGGGAAAATCTTGACCTAAAGCTTTCGTAACTGCAGGAATTCATATTCTTTGGGTCTTTCGGTTAAGTGACGTGACTTTACCGAAAGACCCAAAGAACACCTCCCTGGGAATTTAATGTCATTCAACACTGCACCTGCTCAGCTCTCCATGAATAATCAGGTCGTTCTACACGTGGTGGAGGAGCTCCTATAACTGGTTAATGTGTTCACGACCAGCTCTGGTTTGGCATCTAAAGTCTCACTTCAAATTAGTCTAGCAGCATTCTTTCATTAGGCTCTGGAACACTATGTGGAAGCTGCCTGGACTTTTTTACATACAAAGCTGTGAGTGTCCATTGCAAAGGTCTAGTCCATTGCAAAGGTCTCGTCAAAAAAACAGGCAATAGTCTACATTATAGACTGCCAATACACTCACCGAGGTTAAGAACCAGGCTACAGTCTACATTAGTCGTTTTTTTCTTTTATTCACTTTATTTGTATTATTATTTTCTATCTACGTGACTTTACCGAAATAACCAAAGAATATTAATTCCTGCAGTCACGAAAGTTTTAAGTCAAAATGTAACCACCTTTTTACCATGCAAGTGTATGAACATGTAAAGTTTGTATTTGCTGTCAAGTATATTGACTCGATTGAACATGGAGGTTAAATCATAGTAATAGTTTATTTTAGTTTTGCTTTGGAAATTTTCATAAGAATGGAAACAGTCAGGAAATTAACACAGTACATATGCAGCTGAAGTTAAATCTGTTCATCCTCGCATTCAAGCTCATCTGAGCCTGGCTTCACACCTCTAAGTTGCAAATGAACATTAATTTATACATTTCTGCATAATACAAATAGTATTATTTTCAACAGCCTTTGCTATGTTAACAAACTTTTCTTAAATATTCCTGTCGTAGCTAGACAACCGAAATTGTGTGCTTGGAGTTTTTGGTAAACATTAATTTTGAAGACACGAGGGTGTCCAGGCATATTTATGACCATTTGCCCTCGCATTGTGTGCCTTAACAGCCCGTGTGATGAATTGGGGAATCTCTTTCACTATATCATGAAAATATGAATATGTATAGATGTGTAAGTCATGTGTGACTGTATATATGCATTCCTCTGTGCCTCAATACTCACATGGATGGTGTGGACATGCTTTTCTGTTTGCAGCTGACGCTCTGCAGAATTGGCCTGATGGAGCAAAGGCACTCAGCGCAGTTCAGTACAAGAAGGAAACAATGCGACCAGCATGCAAAC
Organism: Lethenteron reissneri; assembly: GCF_015708825.2. Lineage (NCBI taxonomy): Eukaryota > Metazoa > Chordata > Hyperoartia > Petromyzontiformes > Petromyzontidae > Lethenteron > Lethenteron reissneri. The sequence continues at coordinate 83,629 of NW_026890827.1, read as the reverse complement.
AGCACGGATCGTACTGGAAACTTGACACAGCACCAGAGAACACACACAGGAGAGAAACCCTTAGAGTGCTGTGTGTGTGGGAAGGCATTTTCAGATGCATCTACTCTTAAACAACACCACAGAACACACACAGTAGATAAACCTTTTAAGTGCACTCTGTGTGGGAAGGCGTTTGCAAAGTCATCAAATCTTAAGACCCACCAGAGAACACACACAGGAAAGAAACCTTTCAAGTGCACTGTGTGTGAGAAGGCGTTTGCACAGTCATCACATCTTCAAAGACACCAGAGAACACACACAGGAGAGAAACCCTTCAAGTGCACTGTGTGTGAGAAGGCATTTTCATGGTCGTCATATCTTAAGACCCACCAAAGAACACACACAGGAGAGAAACATTTTAAGTTCAGTGTGTGTGGGAAGGCGTTTGCAAAGTCATCAACTCTTCAGACCCACCAGAGAACACACACAGGAGATAACCCCTTCAAGTGCAGTGTGTGTGGGAAGGCATTTTTTGATTCATCTACTCTTAAACAACACCAGAGAACACACACAGGAGAGAAACCTTTTAAGTGCAGTGTGTGTGGGAAGGCGTTTGCAAAGTCATCAATTCTTAAATCACACCAGAGAACACACACAGGAGAGAAACCTTTCAAGTGCACTGTGTGTGAGAAGGCGTTTGCACGGTCATCCATTCTTAAATCACACCAGAGAACACACACAGGAGATAAACCTTTTAAGTGCACTCTGTGTGGGAAGGCGTTTGCAAAGTCATCAAATCTTAAGACCCACAAGAGAACACACACAGGAGAGAAACCTTTTAAGTGCAGTGTGTGTAAAAAGGTGTTTGCACAGTCATCCATTCTTAAATCACACCAGAGAACACACACAGGAGAGAAACCTTTTAAGTGCACTCTGTGTGGGAAGGCGTTTGCAATGTCATCAAATCTTAAGATCCACCAGAAAACACACACAGGAGAGAAACCTTTTAAGTGCACTCTGTGTGGGAAGGCGTTTGCAAAGTCATCAAATCTTCAAACCCACCAGAGAACACACACAGGAGATAAGCCCTTCAAGTGCAATGTGTGTGGGAAGGCATTTTTTGATTCATCTACTTTTAAACAACACCAGAGAACACACACAGGAAAGAAACCTTTCAAGTGCACTGTGTGTGAGAAGGCGTTTGCACGGTCACCAGATCTTCAAAGACACCAGAGAACACACACAGGAAAGACACCTTTCAAGTGCACTGTGTGTGAGAAGGCGTTTGCACAGTCATCACATCTTCAAAGACACCAGAGAACACAGGAGAGAAACCCTTCAAGTGCACTGTGTGTGAGAAGGCATTTTCATGGTCGTCATATCTTCAGACCCACCAAAGAACACACACAGGAGAGAAACCTTTTAAGTGCAGTGTGTGTGGGAAGGCGTTTGCAAAGTCATCAATTCTTAAATCACACCAGAGAACACACACAGGAGAGAAACCTTTCAAGTGCACTGTGTGTGAGAAGGCGTTTGCATGGTCGTTTATTCTTAAATCACACCAGAGAACACACACAGGAGAGAAACCCTTCAAGTGCACTGTGTGTGAGAAGGCATTTTCATTGTCATATCTTCAGACCCACCAGAGAACACACACAGGAGATAAACCCTTCAAGTGCAGTGTGTGTGGGAAGACATTTTTAGATTCATCTGCTCTTAAACAACACCAGAGAACACACACAGGAGAGAAACCTTTTAAGTGCATTCTGTGTGGGAAGGCGTATGCAAAGTCATCAAATCTTCAGTCCCACCAGAGAATACACACAGGAGATAAACCCTTCAAGTGCAGTGTGTGTGAGAAGGCATTTTCAGATTCATCTACTCTTAGAAGACATCAGACAAAACACACAGGAGAGAAACTCTTCAAGTGCAGTGTTTGTGGGAAAGCGTTTGCACATTCATCAAATCTTAAAAAACACCAGAGAACACACACGCATCAGAAAATCCACAAGAAGTGTAATCTGAAATCAGCTTGTGAAAGTCAAAGTGCTGCAATGACCCCATTGTTCATGAAACAAGAACCAGAAGACAACCCTAGCCTGGACACTTTGAAAGGTATCAAGGTGAAATATGAAGAGGTGAAGGTGAAATGTGAAGAAGTAACATTGAAGAGCGTAGAAGTGAAGGTTAAATTTGAAGATTCAACTCCAAAATCGGACCTTCACATAGATGGAGGCAGTGTGAAGCAGGAACTAAATTCTGACTGTGAGGCAGTGCGAGGCAACTCCCAGGAGTTTGTGGATGTGGAGGTGTGGGTGGACTTTTTAGACAATACAAAGTCAAATGGAGACCAGGTAGATGTGCAAGCTTGAGACAATTAAGCTCCAATGGATGCACCTTTGTCACAGGCCTTTCTAATGAATATAATGTGAAGTTGAACACTCAATTTCTAGGTTCAAACTGCAGTGTAAGAGTGGCCAGTATTTGTGGATCTGTGGGTTGGGTCGTTCTCGAATCCGGGAGCGACTCATGTGTTTTCTAACATATCTCATCTTAGACACTCGATGGGTGCCCATAATGGGCATCTGCCCCTGTGTGCCACAAGGTTCACTGGCTTGCATGTGGATATGAGTTTGTAAGTCGGGGGCGATGATTGATATACCAGTCGGATTTGAACCTTGAACCTCTGCAACAAATAGAGAATGTACTACTACTTGGCTTCCCTCTATGAGAGTGCTGCACATATAGGCCTCATCTCGTCAGATCAACTTGTAAATACGTTGCAACGTGACGCAGTACATTTCAGTATAGTAATAAAATGTTGCCAATGTGCCCTTTGATTATTTTGAATCATAATTGAAAGAATACCCGTCTGATTTTGTACGTACATACAACATTTTGTGTATTAATGTCAAACATGGAATATGTGCTGTCAGGACATCTATCTATTTTGGTGGTAACCTGTACAAAAACTCACGTGAGAGCTGTTATTTTTGTGATACGAGTCAAAGGGTATTTTTGTGAATCAGGACGCATCTGACTGGGGCAACTCATTGTCTTTGAAATCGGGAGCATAGTCGGATCATTCATCAGTTAAGGTATGCAACTTATAAGTTACGTATAGGAGATACATTCTCAACAACACTAATTATCATTTTGTACTACGTATATAAATTTTGTCGAACTGAGACTTGAAATGGACCTTGCTGATGAACATCAGTTGAAGCAAAGCCCGACTGTTGTTGAGACATTGTACACCAAAACCAGTCCACAGGTGGCTTGTACTGAACACATGCATTCCTAGAAGGCCATGGTATTTATAGTTTGTGTAAGACATTCCTTTGTTTTGTGTAGAGAACGTTGAATGAAAGATGTCTGCCGATCTGTTTTTTTCGCAAGGAGGTACTTTAAAGAGCACATTTGATGGCATCGTGGATTTTTGTTACTGCTTTGTATTCTAGCCTAGGTTTTATTAAATTTTTACTTTCATTTAAATAAAACTTTATATATGTGTCCATTGATATCCCACCTTGTTTCCCACATGTTTACTTAAATATGTAGAAGCTCCCTCTGAAGACGTCACCTCAAATTAACGAGTGGGTCACGTCAGGGCCTGCCCCTCTGGCTTGTGATGTTGCAAAGAGCAGAACTCGTCTCCACGGAATCTAACGACTGCACTGTCTTGGAATGCATTTACACAGTAATCAAATCTTCACAACTGCCAGGGAACACATTTAAAACCACTTAAAGTATACTTGGAAGACCTTTTGAATTTTTTTGAAACTGAAACACGCGTAAGGAGGTCTACAAGGAGCAGGGTCTGAGATTGACGTGTGAAATTTGAAGTTCCATTAGCCCATCGTTTGTGATGCAAGGACCCAATAAAGATGGCAGCTGGGAAACGTCACCATTCGTGAAGGTGACCTGTGAAGGCTCTAGGGTTTGACTTCCAAGTCACTAATGGAGCCCGAGACAAATCACATCCATTTGTGGATGTAGAGGTTTGGGAGGACTTTTCGGACAATGTCGAGTAGAAGCAGACAGCATGTGTGACCTTACGTGTTGGGTAGACCTGTAACCAAAAGCATGAGACACGGTTTCCCAATGTTTATTTCAATTGTTTAGTTTTTAGTTTATTTAGAATACAGTACATATTTCAATTGTAATCTAAATTTTAGTTGACGTTTACCTAACGCCATTACTTGGGTAAGGCTTAAGTATTTAATGTCGCGTTTTTATCTGTCGCGCGGTACTTTCAAAGAACGTAACCTCCGATATTCAAGGGGCGGCTGTATTTTCTGTCGATCGAGTACAGCAGAGGAGTACGGGTGTTTTACTAGAAAATAGATCCCTGCTTTCTTGATGTAATTAAGGCCTATGGTACCCTAAAAAGGCTTGGTGCTTTGGGTTCCTTGATTTCGATGTCTCTGCCTCTGCTCACATTCGTTGAGGATTTTTATGATTTTTGGCAGGCCCATCTAAAGGTGCGTGACCAGGAGTTGGAACCATTTCCTGTTCAACTCGGCTTGTGACAGAAATTCACTCTGGCCCAATGCATTACATCACATAGCATATTCAATAATTATGTAGTTTGAGAAGCTCACAATGGCCGTATAAATGAATTGCATTCGTCGCGGTTAAAAATAATATGCTTATCGATGACTGGTTATAGTTAAGGGATTATTCCCTGCTGGTCAGCCCTGTTGCATCTGCTGATCTGGTAATGGCTACTCAATGAGATGGCTGGCTGAGGTGTCAGGCTATGTGCACGGGGTAGACCCAGGTGCCATGGGTCGACTGACTCAGTTGACTGGCCGATGCACCATCTGTACCCCCGACTGTGCCAACACACAGTGTACACACACACACACAGTTTGTACACACACACAGTTTGTACACACAGTGTACACGCACAGTTTGTACACACAGTGTACACACACAGTGTACACACACAGTTTGTACACACAGTGTACACGCACAGAGTACACACACACAGTTTGTACACACACACAGTGACGTCACCACTCATTAACTCGTCGGCGTGAGACGCCAGGGAAAGCTGTTCCCCGCTAGTGACGTCATGTCACCAAGATATTCAATCCCACCCCCTCCACCGCGCTTTTGACTGGCGGTTCATTAACATAATTTATTCATGAAACCCGTCGCTATTTCATTGCGACGGGTTCAGCAGCCAAGCCCAATCACCCCACGTGGGCCCGGCTCATTAACATAATTTATTCAATTACACCGCTGCTTGTTGTGGGAGGGGAGTGTGTGATGAACCCCGCTAGTGACGTCATGTCACCTCCTGCTGCCGCGTGACGTCACGAGACACCAGGAAGCTGCCAGTCCACACGCGCGCTCACTGAGATCTGAGGTGAGATGTTGACATCGTGGTGGTTGTTGTTGTTGATGTGGTGGTTGTTGTTGTTGTTTACCCAGGTAGAGCCTCGCTCCTCTCTCGTAGGGATATCAATTGAGTAGCAGCGAGTATGGAATCGATGTCCAGGTTGGAACATTACAACGCGGGGTCTGCTTAAGTTTAATTTGTCTTCATCTGGCTCACTACTTTTACATTTTTAAAAAAATTATTTTTACAGTTTTTTTTCTCTTACCAGGCCAAGCCCACTTCAGCTGCTATACCGCTCTTGTTTTCAGAAGCGACCTGCCCACAACAAAGTGGCTTATCAACGTGTGGAAATGTCTGTCGGTCAAATACTCTAAACGCGTGGTGATGTTGACTCTAAATGTGGAGGGGAAAACCCTGAGGATCCGGAGGAAAATCCACGCGACCACGGGGAGAGAGACACGCAAATTCCAAATATCCTTAATACAGGTTTGTTTGGGTTAGGTCGCGTAAAAATAAAAATGTGTCGGTAAACCCGACAGCCAATTAGAAAGGGGTTGTCACATAAACAGCACGTGGCCAATTCGTCACTATTGCAGCACTACACCGGTTGTGTGTTGGAGAGCCACGCCACAACATTTACAATCTGAGTACGACGTTTCGCCAGTAATTACAACCAGCTTCAGCAGGCGACAACCAAATGCTGTGGCTTGGCTGTGTGGAAATATAAATCGGCTCACTGGGATTATAGCTCAGCATGCTAAGCGTTGCACTACCGCTCCCCACTCACGCACAAACATCATTGAAAGTATATTGATCAAACATGAGTAATGTCTTGCCATGCTGGCTTTGTTAGAATAATTGATTTCTGACAATGAAGTCGGTAAATGTGTTTTTTGTAACGGTTCTTCGGTTGTGTTATAAAATCGCAGGGCTTGTTTGTTTAATAATTAGAGCAGCTTTTAAATCGTTGCCCTTGGAGAGTTTCAGGATAGACATTGTTGGATGTATTCCCATCTGATGGGTTTAATTGAATGAAGCTTAAATTTTGGCATACATGTCGACAGCAAATTGGTGAAAGCGCTCTTTTCATCTCAAGAAGATATTGAAGCCGCCGTTTCATACCATGATCCTGAAGGCAAAGACCTCCATGGCGGAAATCGTATGTTTTTTTGGCAAGCTTGTTGCTGGGTCAGTTTGGCGGAGTAGGAAATGGTAGCCATCATCACCTTGCAGGGTTTGCATCTTGGTGTTGATGACATTGTTGCAATGTGTTGTCAGACATGCAAGGAGATCTGTGAGAACAAATATAGCAGTGCAGTGGAGACACTTATGTTATGGTGAGTGTGTGGAATTGTAGTAGATGAAATGTCAAAATGAGTTTGCATGTGTGGCAAACCGAAAGTATTGAGAATGCCCCGGACTTTAACACATGGCAAGAGAAGGCGAGGGCGGGAGGTGAGGAGCGGGGGGGGGTATAGGTGTTGAAGGTGAGAAGGTAAGCAAACAATTGTGCCAAAAACACACTAACTCACCCGTGAGTGTGCGTGGAAAGTTTGGGGTGTGTTGGCGCAATTTGGTTCACTAAAAATCTACACAAGTGCAAAGTCTGCTTTATCTTCATAGATTTATACTATACAATGTTTCGTCTTGGAATACTTTTTGTATACGGTGTCTTCTTTATTTCAATTGTATAGTTTATTTGGAATACAGTACAGTACTTCATTCAATTGTAAAATTTAGTTGACGTTTACTTAACGTCATTACTTAGGTAAGGCTTAAGTATTGAATGTCGCGCTTTTAGCGTTCGAGCGGCAATTTCCAAGAATGTAACATCCATGGTAACCTAGGGGCTGCTGTATTTTCTGTCTATTGACTACAGCAGAGGCTTATGGATTTTCAACATAAACTAAATCTCTGCATTCTTAATTAAATTAAGGCCTATAGTACTATTAAGAGGCTTAGGGATTTGGGTTGTTATTTGTATTCATATCTATGCCTCTGCTCACATTTGAGGATTTGTTTGATTTTGGGCAAGATGGTCTAACGCTGCGTGACCAGGATTCCGAGCCATAACCTGTTCAACATGGCTTGTGACAGAAATTCACTCTGGCCCCATGCATTACATTACATAGCATATTCAATTACTATGTAGTTTGAGAAGCTCCCAATAGTCATATACAAACCATTGCATTTGTTGCGGTTACAATGATACGCTAATCAATGCCTGGTTATAGTTAAAAGATCGTTCCCTGCCTGGTCAACCATGTTTCATCTGCTGATTATTTGGTAATGGCTACTCAGTGAGATGGAATTAGGGAATCTTGTTCTGTGCCTTGATAATTTCATCATGAAATGGGGCCTTGCAAATATTCCACAAAAATAAATGACATACAACACTGCACCTGCTCAACTCTACGTGAATAATCAGGCAGTTCTACAAGTGTTGGAGGAGCTTCCATACCGGGTTGATGTGTTCACGACCAGCTCTGGTTTGGCAGCCAAAGTCTCATTTAAAATTAGTCGAGCAGCATTCTTTCATTAGACTTTGTAATACTGTGTGGAAGGTGCCTGGACTTTTGCTCCATACAAAGCTTTGAGTGTCCATCGCCAATGTCTAGTCCATCTGAGACCATCCCTCTCCCTGCCATACTGGCATCGCACCCGCCTCTCACCCTTCATCCTGTGGATGTTCGACGCACGGGATGGCACCACTTAGCCAATTCGAGTTGGCCTTAGTGAGTTACGTGGGTCACACAGCCACGAGGCGCTTGTTTTGTGAACACAACCCCTGGGCCTGGCTCTATGGGTGATATCAATATAGATTATAAGTAAGAATGCTCCCCAATAGACTCCCCCTGGAACTCTACCAGACACGTCCCACTGGGCGAAGACTCCGGGGCTGGCCCAAGACTATGTCGCTCGGCTGGCCTGGGAACACTTTGGAATTCTCCAGGATGAGCTAGAGCAGGGGTGGGCAAACTTTTTGACTCGCGGGCCACAATGAGTTCTAAAATTTGACAGAGGGGCCGGGCCAGGAACAGGTGGATGGAGTGTTTGTGTGAACTAATATAAATGACATGTAAAAATCATTACATGAAAGGATTTGGCCTTTAACAGGTAGCAAAGCATTTATTTGCAAGGCAATTTAACAAATTGCACAAACATGAACAATACAAAAACATGTCGTAACGTGACTGATCAAACATCATGAAAACATCTGAGGCCTGCGCCAAACCAATTACCTCACTTGAACTTCTTTATTATCTACATTAACAGGTTAGAGCAGCCACGCAGGCTGTGTCTCGGAGATTTGGCTCCAACCTCGCTGCAGCAACACATCATCACTTTCAGTTTCAGTGGGAACTTTTGTTGATCTCCCATTTTTGGCAGTGCATCCTAGTCTGGAGTTATTTTGGTTGTGGCAATTCTCAGGATAGATCTGAGGTGCTGATCCGTTAACTATGATCTGTGACGGGCTTTGTTGGCGTTCATGACGCTGAATGTCTGCTCACACACATAAGTCGAGCCAAACAAAGTCAGTATCTTCTGTGCAGTCCTCCGGAGGTTTGGAAACGTGGCTCTGTTAAGTGAAGCATAAAAGTCATTCAGTTTAACAGAGTTGAACTTCTCCTTTAGGACGGAGTCAGACTGAAGATCTATCAGTTCCAACTGCAGCTCATGTGGTGCTGTTTCAGGGTCTTGTGACAGGGGACAGGACACCAGCTGAAGTGGCTGTTCAATGTTTTAGAAATCAGAGAACCTACGGCAGAATTCTCCGTGCAGGTCCTCAAGTGATTTGCTGTATTTTTTTGCGTTTCGCGGTGCCTCCTCCTGCATGGCAAGTGTGGGGAAATGAGCAAAAGATTTTTTGTTCGCAATTTGTCCGGAGAACAAAGTGAGCTTGGATTTGAAGGCTTTCACATGTTTGTACATGTCGTGAACAAACTGATCTTTCCCCCTGCAGTTTCACATTCAGCTCATTCATGTGTGAAAATATGTCCACAGCAAACACAAAGTCACTAAGCCAGTTCTTGTCGCTTAGCTCAGGGAATTCGTCAGATTTCCCCATCAACTCCAAAAATGCGATGATGTCCTCTTTCAGCTCCCACACTCGTTGTAACACTTTCCCTAAACTTAACCAGTGGACACGAGAGTGGTACAGCAAGTCCTGATGATCCGCATCAGTTTCCTCCAGGAAGGTAATAAACTGACGGTGCTGAAGTCCCCTTGCTCGTATACAGTTCACAAGTTTTACGACTGGATTCACGACATGATTAAGCTGCAATACAGACTTACACAGGGATTCCTGATGGATGATGCAGTGAAGGAAAATAAGATCCTGGACGGAGTTTTCCTCTTTCACTTTATCCTGGATTCTTTTCAGCAGCCCAACATTTTTTCCAGTTAAATTTGGCGATCCATCCGTTGTGACAATGACAAGTTTACTCCAAGGTAGCTTCATTCTTTCGATGACAGCAGATATCTGGTTATACAAGTCCTCTCCCCGCGTTGTTGCTTTCAGGGACTCCATGGTCAAAAACTCCTCTGTTATCGCAAAACTGTCGTCAATCCCTCGGATAAAAATGATGAGCTGAGCAGTGTCTTTTATGTCCGTACTTTCATCCAGTGCTAGTGAATATAATTCAAAGGAATCAGACTTTTTGTTTAATTGACTGGCTATATTTTCATCAATCAGTTCCACACGGCGAATCACAGTCCTGCGTGATAAACTGACTTTTTCAAATTTTCTTTTGATCTCCGGACACAATATGTCTGCTGTCTGTACAATGCATTCTTTTACAAACTTGCCTTCGGAGAAAGTGGTAATGAGTGGTAATGTTGGTGAGAAGAAGGTTTTAACGAAAATTTAAATCGAAGTGAAGAAGAAAATTATTGAAAAGTTTGTATAATTAATGATTTTTCAAACTTTAATTATGTTTTCTGTGCTTGAAACTCTTTAACAAAAACTGGGGTCTAGAACGGACTCGTGAAATTTGGAGAGAACTCGGAGTTAAGTTGTGTTTGTTTTGTTGAATTACACAAAGCGTAACAGTTATGTATATAACTTTTGTTATATAAAATTTCTAGTAAGATATTAATTTTGTGAGTGTAGTCATACCCCTCCCCCCTCATTCAAGCCGTAATTTAGATAGCGAAAGCGCCGAGTACGTAAATCGCTAACATAAGAACCCGTTAATCTCTTCTCGCATCATTCATACGATGATGCGGTGAAGTAAACGTTCATATGATATTACGGTGAATGCTTCCAAAAACAATACTGTACCCAAATATTACTGTTAACTTACTTTCAATAGAAACATGAATTGCTCATACGAATATTCTCTCTCTCAGAATCGACCGACTGATGTAGCAGACGAAACAATCATCTTGTTGAACGATTCTAAACCTTGATGCGTCAATGTTAGTTTTCTCTGTTCAAGGTTTTCTCAGTGTTATTAAATGTTTTTACATTTATTTTACTATTACACTGAATTCTATGGCGTAATTAACTATTTTTGTGCTTAATAATCTTAAAAAAACAATATTTAAATACAGTTCGTAGGAGTCTGGAACGGATTAATCGTATTTACATACAATCCAATGGGGAAACTAGGTTCGAGTCACGACCAAATCGGGTTGCGACCAAAGTTATAGAACTAATTATGGTCGTAACCAGAGGTTCTACTTTACACCACACTCCCGGTCAAAGTGCTCCATCTAATGGGGAAATGGGGGCATTACAGGAGGAAGGTAAAATTTAATTTAATAATAATATTTGGACAAGTTCGGCGGGCCGGATTTAAAAGCCCAATGGGCCGTATACGGCCCAGGGGCCGTACTTTGCCCATGTCTGAGCTAGAGTCTGTCGCCAGGGAAAGAGAGACCTGGACCACCCTACTCAGCATGCTGCCACCACGACCCTCACCAGGACAAGCGTTTTCAGAAACTAACGAACACAGCTGTGATTCTTCTAGTTTTACACGGGCCCGCTCACCATCATGAAGGTCCTTAATGATCGTGAGCAGAGGGTCAGGGACTCCGAAATCACGAAGAACAACCCAGAGCCCAGGCCTACTAATGGTATCATAGGCCTTGACCAGGTCAATAAAGCAGAGATGTAGGTCTAGTTGGAATTCCCTACACCTCTGCTGTAGCAGACTGACAGAAAATATGGCATCTGTGCAGGACCGCCCTTTCCTGAAACCGCATTGGGGCTCTGCAAGCCTCTCCTCGGCGTGCCTAGCAAGGCGATGTTGAATAATCCTTGCCAGGACCTTCCCTGGCACGCTGAGGAGTGAGATGCCCCTGTAGTTGTTACAGTCTGTGCGGTCCCCCTTCTTAAAGAGGGGGACCACTAAGGTATCCTTCCAGTCCTGCGGAACCCATTCAGTGGTCCAGACTGTTGTTATGATGTCATGTACAGTGAGGGAAAAAAGTATTTGATCCCCTGTTGATTTTGTACGTTTGCCCACTGACAAAGAAATGATCATCTTCTTGGTTCTTTCGGTAAAGTCACGTAGAAGGGAAGTAATAAAATAATAAAAATAAAACATAATAAAACAATTCTCACGACGTTTCGGCCACAACGCAAGCAGCCGTCCTCAGGTGAAAACCAGGTCCGTCGAGGCGACAGAGTCTGAATGAAACAGCACACGAGCTTGGAGCATATATATAAGCTGGGCGCATTGACAAAGGAATTTGCATATCAAAAGGAATTTAGCATATTTATGGGAAATGCAGGAATGTGATTAGTACTGCATATGCATGTGCATTATGCAGGATTAACAGCATCAAAGGGAGCTGCAGTTACTCCTGCTGCAGCAGTTGCTGCTGCTGCTGCAGTTTCTGCTGCTGCTGCAGTTGCTGCTGCTGCTACAGTTGCTGCTGCTGCAATTGCTGCTGCTGCTGCACTTGCTGCTGCTGCTGCAGTTGCTGCCGTATCCATTTTAATATAACACTATGTATTATTCTACCCACCCTAATGTGTATCATACTGCTATATGTTTACTGTACAATTACGACACCATACATTACTCTGCACACTGCACCATGCCAGTGAGTGGAACGCGGTCTGAAAGTCACCGTAAACGTGAACACAATCAGTTAAGATCCGAAATGGTTTATTACGTCCTTCCAATGATTGCTAAGCCAGAATCCATCTTCTCGGTTGAAATTGTCTCTGTGTTTGTATATGTGGATCGCCTCATGAACGAATCTCTCATGATAGCCAGATGGCTTGCAGAGAACCTCTGTCTTGGAGAAGTCAATGTCATGTGAGCCCACTGAATTGTAACAGTGATCTGCCACGGCTGAGGTGTTTGTCCTACCGTGTTTCAGGTCTGCCTTATGTTCACGGATGCGGTCCGAGACATGTCGTTTGGTTTCCCCAATGTAACTGCTACCACAGAGGCAACTTAGTTTGTAGACGCCAGGGTACTGTATGTCTGGAACCACATCTTTTACAGACGGGACCAGATCACGGATTTTATGTACTGTGTTGAATCGGACCTGGATCTTGTGTTTAATCAGGATTTTGGAGATCTTTTTTGTGACCCCAGCAATGTAGGGTAAGGTGATGGTCTTGAAAGGCTCCTCAACAGGATCCTTCTTGATGGTTGGAGTGATGGCTTTGCGGATTGTGTAGTCGGAGTAACCATTAGCCTTAAGAGCTTGGCGTACGTGTTTGAGTTCACTGGAAATGTGTTCATGGTCGGAGATACATTGGGCTCTATGATATAGAGTCTTGATGAGGGAATTCTTCTGGGATGGATGGTGGTGGGAATCCGGTTTTAGATAAGCATCCGTGTGGGTGGCTTTCCTGTAGACAGAGTGGCTCATTGAACCATCAGGTCTCCTTTTGATTAGGACATCCAAAAAGGGTAGCTTGCCATCATTTTCGACTTCCATGGTGAATCTGATGGCTGGGTGTATGGAATTGATGTGGTCGAGAAATTGGTCTAGAGCAGGCCGGCCATGTGGCCAGATGACAAAAGTGTCGTCTACGTACCTCTTCCATAAGGTCGGGCGTAGAGTGGCAGTCTGGATGGTGTCCGTCTCAAATTTCTCCATGAAGATGTTGGCTACAACCGGAGATAGGGGGGAGCCCATTGGGGTGCCCTCAATTTGCTTGTAGAAGGTTCCATTCCAGGTGAAGTATGTATTGGTTAAGCAGTGTCTCACCAGGGGGGGTACCCCAGCATTCAGTCCTTGATGAACCAAGTCTTCAATGATTGCGATGGTGTCAGGCACAGGCACCTTGGTGAACAAGGAAACCACATCAAAACTGACAAGCAGGTCGTCTGGGGACAGGGCAATCCCCTTGATTGTCGATACCAGGTCAGTAGAGTTTAGTACTGCAGAGGTGGTTTTTCCAGTGAAAGGCCGTAGGATTTCGGACAAAAAACGAGCCAGTTTGTAAGTGGGGGAGTTGATAGTAGAGACAATGGGACGAAGAGGTGTATCTTCTTTATGTATCTTTGGCAAGCCGTACAATCTTGGTGGCCTGGCTGCAGAAGGTTTCAACGAGAACTGTTTGGTCTGATCAATTAATGCGGTTGAAGCAGAAATTATGTTGTTGGTTTTGGAGACGAGGCTGTTGGTGGGGTCTCTTTTTATTTCTGTATAGCTGCCATCGTTGAGTAGTTCTTGAATTTTGTTGTTGTATTCTATTTTGTCCATGATGACAGTGGCATTGCCTTTGTCGGCTGAGAGGATGACAATGTCATCCCTCTTTTTTAATTGAGCTAATTCAAAACGCTCATCTTTGCTGATGTTGCTAGCTGGCATCTTAGCGTTTTTGAGGGTCACAGAGATTTCAGATCTTGCTACGTCTGCAGCGATGTAACTCAAGCCCTTGAGAGCTACATCTACTCGAGCAATTATATCATTAACTGGTATGTGTCTAGGTGTGACTGCAAAGTTTAGTCCTTTAGCTAAAACGGATTTCAAACCTTCAGAAATAGGACTGTTACTGCGATTAATTACGACTTTGTTAACATCTAGCTTTTCAATGTGTGGGTCCGGTTTCTTGTTTGAGAGGCGGTTGAATTTGGAAATCAAGTTGTCCTTACATTTAGTCGACATAGCGGCAGCTGAAGAGGCAGTCATTTTTTCCACATGTTCCCAATCCGATGTGGACATTGTTACACTCAAAGATAAGTGTGATTTGTAGAGTGTCTTGTCTAACTGATCTAGTTCGGTGCGCGTAAGTCTGATTTTCTCTGAGATAAGAGCTAAACTAGTTCTAGACAGAATTCGTTTCGCATTAGAAGAAGTTACAGCAGCAGATGTTAGTGTAAATGCGTTTGGTATTACCTTAGAGTCGCGGCATCTCTTCAGAAAGGTGAGAGACTCGATTAGCTGAGCCTTCTTATCCCGGAGCTTGTTGAAGGATCTCAACATAAGGCAGACCTGAAACACGGTAGGACAAACACCTCAGCCGTGGCAGATCACTGTTACAATTCAGTGGGCTCACATGACATTGACTTCTCCAAGACAGAGGTTCTCTGCAAGCCATCTGGCTATCATGAGAGATTCGTTCATGAGGCGATCCACATATACAAACACAGAGACAATTTCAACCGAGAAGATGGATTCTGGCTTAGCAATCATTGGAAGGACGTAATAAACCATTTCGGATCTTAACTGATTGTGTTCACGTTTACGGTGACTTTCAGACCGCGTTCCACTCACTGGCATGGTGCAGTGTGCAGAGTAATGTATGGTGTCGTAATTGTACAGTAAACATATAGCAGTATGATACACATTAGGGTGGGTAGAATAATACATAGTGTTATATTAAAATGGATAAGGCAGCAACTGCAGCAGCAGCAAGTGCAGCAGCAGCAGCAATTGCAGCAGCAGCAACTGTAGCAGCAGCAGCAACTGCAGCAGCAGCAGAAACTGCAGCAGCAGCAACTGCTGCAGCAGCAGTAACTGCAGCTCCCTTTGATGCTGGTAATCCTGCATAATGCACATGCATATGCAGTACTAATCACATTCCTGCATTTCCCATAAATATGCTAAATTCCTTTTGATATGCAAATTCCTTTGTCAATGCGCCCAGCTTATATATATGCTCCAAGCTCGTGTGCTGTTTCATTCAGACTCTGTCGCCTCGACGGACCTGGTTTTCACCTGAGGACGGCTACTTGCGTTGTGGCCGAAACGTCGTGAGAATTGTTTTATTATGTTTTATTTTTATTATTTTATTACTTCCCTTCTACGTGACTTTACCGAAAGAACCAAGAAGATGAATCCCTGCAGTCACGAAAGCTTTAAATCGAAAAGAAATGATCAGTCTATAGTTTTAATGGTAGGTTTATTTGAACAATGAGAGACAGAATAACAACAACAAAATCCAGAAAACGCATGACCCCCTCTCAATCAGAAAGATTTCTGGCTCCCAGGTGTTTTTTATACAGGTAACAAGCTGAGATAAGGAGCACACTCTGAAAGGGAGTGCTCCTAATCTCAGCTTGTTACCTGTATAAAAGACACCTGTTCACAGAAGCAATCAATCAGATTCCAAACTCTCCACCATGGCCAAGACCAAAGAGCTCTCCAAGGATGTCAGGGACAAGATTGTAGACCTACACAAGGCTGGAATGGGCTACAAGACCATCGCCAAGCAGCTTGGTGAGAAGGTGACAACAGTTGGTGCGATTATTTGCAAATGGAAGAAACACAAAATAACTGTCAATCTCCCTCGGCCTGGGGCTCCATGCAAGATCTCACCTCGTGGAGTTGCAATGATCATGAGAACGGTGAGGAATCAGCCCAGAACTACACGGGAGGATCTTGTCAATGATCTCAAGGCAGCTGGGACCACAATCACCAATAAAACAGTTGGTAACACACTATGCCGTGAAGGACTTAAATCCTGCAGCACCCGCAAGGTCCCCCTGCTCAAGAAAGCACATATACATGCCCGTCTGAAGTTTGCCAATGAACATCTGAATGATTCAGAGGACAACTGCGTGAAAGTGTTGTGGTCAGATGAGACCAAAATGGAGCTCTTTGGCATCAACTCGCCGTGTTTGGAGGAGGAGGAATGCTGCCTATGACCCCAAGAACACCATCCCCACGGTCAAATATGGAGGTGGAAACATTATGCTTTGGGGGTGTTTTTCTGCTAAGGGGACAGGACAACTTCACCGCATCAAAGGGATGATGGACGGGGCCATGTACCGTCAAATCTTGGGTGAGAACCTCCTTCCCTCAGCCAGGGCATTGAAAATGGGTCGTGGATGGGTATTCCAGCATGACAATGACCCAAAACACACAACCAAGGCAACAAAGGAGTGGCTCAAGAAGAAGCATATTAAGGTCCTGGAGTGGCCTAGCCAGTCTCCAGACCTTAATCCCATAGAAAATCTGTGGAGGGAGCTGAAGGTTCGAGTTGCCAAACGTCAGCCTCGAAACCTTAATGACTTGGAGAAGATCTGCAAAGAGGAGTGGGACAAAATCCCTCCTGAAATGTGTGCAAACCTGGTGGCCAACTACAAGAAACGTCTGACCTCTGTGATTGCCAACAAGGGTTTTGCCACCAAGTACTAAGTCATGTTTTGAGAGGGGTCAAATACTTATTTCCCTCATTAAAATGCAAATCAATTTATAACATTTTTGACATGCGTTTTTCTGGATTTTGTTGTTATTCTGTCTATTACTGTTTAAATAAACCTACCATTAAAATTATAGACTGATCATTTCTTCGTCAGTGGGCAAACGTACAAAATCAGCAGGGGACCAAATACTTTTTCCCTCACTGTATGCAGCTGAAGTTAGATCTATTCATCCGAGCATTCAAGCAAATCTGAGCCTGGCTTCCACCTCGAAGTTTTGATTGAACATTAATTTATGCATTTCTGCATAATACAAATAGTATTATTTTCAAGACACTTTGTTATTATAGCTGAATTTTTCTTAAATATTCCTTTCATAGCTAGACAGCCGAAATTGTGTGCTTGGAGTTTTGGATAAAGATTCATTTTGAAGATACTAGAGCATCCAGGCATATTTATGACCATTTGCCCTCTCATTGTGTGTCTTAACAACCCGCGTGATGAATTGGGGAATTATTTTCACTATATCATTAATATATGAATAAGTATAGATGTGTAAGTCATGTGTGACTGTGTATATAT
Source organism: Lethenteron reissneri (assembly GCF_015708825.2). Classification (NCBI taxonomy): domain Eukaryota; kingdom Metazoa; phylum Chordata; class Hyperoartia; order Petromyzontiformes; family Petromyzontidae; genus Lethenteron; species Lethenteron reissneri. The sequence continues at coordinate 66,154 of NW_026890827.1, read as the reverse complement.
ACATTCCTCTGTGCCTTGATACTGACGTAGATGGTTTGGATATGTTTTTCTGTCTGCAGCTGACGCTTTCTCTGACTCTTCCTCTGCAGAATTGGTCTGATGGAGCAAAGGGACTCGGCGCAGCTCGGTACAAGAAGGAAACAATGCGACCAGTATGCAGACAGCACGGATCGTACTGGAAGTTTGACACAACACCAGAGAACTCACACAGGAGAGAACCCCTTCAAGTGCAGTGTGTGTGAGAAGGCATTTGCAACGTTATCAAATGTTAAGCGCCACCAGAGAACACACACAGGAGATAAACCCTTCAAGTGCACTGTGTGTGAGAAGGCATTTGCAACGTTATCAAATCTTCAGAGCCACCAGAGAACGCACACGGGAGCTAAACCCTTCAAGTGCACTCTGTGTGAGAAGACATTTGCACGGTCATCACATCTTCACGACCACGAAAGAACACACACAGGACAGAAACCCTTCAGGTGCACTATGTGTGAGAAGGCATTTGCACAGTCATCACATCTTCAGAGCCACCAGAGAACACACACAGGAGAGAAACCCTTCAAGTGCACTGTGTTTGGGAAGGCATTTGCACAGTCATCACATCTTCAGAGCCACCAGAGAACACACACAGAGAAACCCTTCAATTGCACTCTGTGCAGGAAGGCGTTTGCACTGTCATCACATCTTCAAAGACACCAGAGAAGACACAGGCATCAGAAGATCCCCAAGGAGCGGGGTCTGAAATCGGCTTGTGTCAGTCCAAGTGCTGCAATGAGCCCATCCCTGCTGAAAAAAGAACCAGAATTTAATTCCAGCTTGGACGCAATTAAATGTATCAAGGTAGATTTTGAAGAGGTGAAATGTGAAGAAGTGATGGTGAAGAGCGAAGAAGCGATGGTAAAATGTGAAGATGAAGATTCAACTCCAAAATCGGACCTTTACATCGATGGAGGCAACGTGAAGCAGGAGGAGAATTCTGACTGTGAGGCAGAGCGAGGCAACTCCCAGGAGTTTGTGGAAGTGGAGGTGTGGGTGGACTTCTTAGACAATACAAAGTCAAATGGAGACCCGGTAGATGTGTAAGCTTGAGACAATGAAGCTCCAATATATGCACCTTTGTCACAGGCCTTTAATTAAAATAACGTGAAGTTGCACACTAAATTCCTAGGTTCAACCTGCAGAGTAAGAGCAGCCAGTATTTGCAAACCTGTGGGTTGGGTAGATCTCTAACCAGGAGCCAATAATCTCCGAAGCATTCTCTGTTATACTATGTTATAATAATTTTAGCATTTACATGGTGCTTGCTTAATCGCCTCAGCAACTCAGTTTTGTATCATCTCATCACAAACACTCGAAGAGCATGTTGTATATATGCCTTTTCCATAAAATTATTATGAGTGATTTTTTTCTATTTTTGTAATAATTTTGATCGGGATGTAGCGCTGTGGCATGGAAAGGGTGAGTCTCCCCCCCTGCCTCCTGCCTTGCCACGCAAAAGACAGCTGTAGGATAATTACTCACAAGCCTGTTTGGGAAGTCATAAAATGTAATAAAAAATGGCAAACCCAAGGGGAGGGGGGCTAATGAGATTCTGCGGGAAGTCCCTAGTTGACTTCAAGAGAAGGCCGCCATAAAGGAAAAACCCCACAATAAAACAAAAGACGAAAACAGCAGTGGTCATGAACCTCCCTTGGACAGCGAAATTCACCCAAGGGCAGTTAATCATTACGAGTTAACTGGGGTTTTTAAAAATACAACAGTAAGGTTTTAAGCTTAGCTATATCTTCAACCTCAGGATATCAAAATATAACTTGAGAATAAGAAGCACGGATCCCTGGCAATACAGACTGGGAACAAATGTTAATTAAACCCTCGTAATATCCTTGGTAACAACTATGGTATACCACAAATCTTGGTTAAGCATAAACCAAGTAATTATGAAAGTATTAGACCTAGGGTCATTCGGAAGAGATAATGCGAAATATGTCAATCAAACGACCAAGATAATATGTATTCCACGGGATCAGAGCCTCGCCCAACCGCCTTTGTCTTCCAGTAGCTAACACAGTACATGGTCAGTTTAACACGTAGGCTTTCGCGACCAATATTAGTCAAATGTGTCGTAACCCTCCACCATCCGACACTGACAAACAGTAAACAAAATATGTCGCATTTTTTACCAAGACAAATAGTTCACTACTTTAGCCCACCACCGGTGTGTTGAGTGATTCAACATCATTTAAAATTTTTAGTACAACATTTCGCTGGTAATTACATCCAGCATCATCGGGCAATTTGCCAGAATGGTGAGGCCCTCCACTCGCTCCCGGTCTTAAATGGAGCAACAGGGTGATGTCATCTTTTAGCTCAATCTGGTGCAGTGATTCGAGACAGGGAGGGTATTGTAATTATATAATTGACTAGCTTTACTACCTGGCTTCGCCCGGGACTTGGATTCACTACGCCTGGCCGCCTTTGTCTCCCCAGTGGCGATGTTCACACACCATACCAGTTACTCGTTTGAGGCTGAGTCGACCTAGGGGAGGCCCAGGACCGGTTCAAATTATCGTCACCGGTAGTGGCCGTGAGCGGGAATCAAACTCTGATCGCCAGGTTCGTAGCGCAGCCCGCTAACCACTACACTACAATGCGTTACGCTTCCACATGCGCGGGTCACATGACAGATTTGATGTCACAGCTCACCGTGCAAAAAATATATGCTCCCCCCAAAAAAAAGTGTGTACAGTCTGGAAAGTACCCACATGGCAAGTTTGTTGCATATCGGGAAGTACGCTAAACATTTTGAACAGACACACATAATCACAACTTTGGCTTTTATGTGTAATGGGTTCCGGAGACACTTGTAGACGTAACTTCTTTATTACGATACCACACTCCAACAGTCCTCTGTTACAACCTAGGGACACAGCCTAGGGACACAGCCTACTCTGGCTACGCTCTCGGGTCCTCCGGCTACAATTACCCTAGGGGAGGCTACCTGACCCGACCCAGCCAAGGTGCGGGTCTCGACTCTGGCTTCCTTGGAACTCGCCCTTACAAGGACGTAGAGCCGGAAGTCCCAGAGTCCCACCACTGCCCGCACAGCGTGCCGGCCCTTACAAGGACAAGCGGGGCGAGGGGGTCCAGGGTCCTATACTGGCTGGTCTTGGGTCTTGAGCTGTGACTGGTCCCGATCGACTGGGGAGGTCCCCTTTAATGTCCCTTTGCCCATCAAGGGGTGGCGTTACGTGGGATCGTAGATCCCCCGCAGCCCCCCCCCCCCTTTTGGCGGTACGGGGCACCCTTGCAGATGGACCTCGTCTACCACTGCCGGTAAGTTTGGCCCATTTACGGCACTACATACGTATAAGGAGATTGGTAATCATTCAATTGTTGTTAATTGCTATTTGTTTCCCCTATAAGGAATGGGAATTGTAATATATACTTTTTAAAATAATATGCTTCCAGGCCGCACTAAGCCTGTAGCTGTTAGAGCGATTAAAGTTACTTGTATTTCACTCAATTTCAATGGATTATCTAAATAGTCTTGGCCAGTAATAATTAGTTTTACACAACACTTCAACGTTATCAAAATCAATTGAGTGTCTTTGACAAGTATGCTCTGCCACTGCCGACAGTTGTGTTTGAGATTATTTAATAAGACTAAAAGAACACCAAAGAAAGTACTGTCTGTGAAAAGGCATTTGCACGGTCATCAGTTCTTCTGATCCACCAGAGAACACACGGGAGAAACCCTTCATGTGCAGTGTGTGTGGGGAAGGCATTTTCAAGTTCACCTGCTCTTAAAAATCACCAGAGAACACAGGCATCAGAAGATCCCCAAGGATCAGAGTCTCAAATCGGCTTGTGAAAGTCAAAAGTCTTGCAAGGCGTTCATCCTTAATGATAAGAACTACAAGAAAATCCCAGCTTGGACACTTTAAAATGTATCAAGGTGAAATTTGAAGAGGCGTAGGTGAAATGTGAAGATGCGGCAGTGAAGAGCGAAGAAGTGATGGTAAAATGTGAAGATGAAGATTCAACTCCAAAATCGGACCTTCACACCGATGGAGGCAACGTGTAGCAGCAGAAGAATTCTGACTGAGGCAGAGCGAGGCAACTCCCAGCAGTTTGTGGAAGTGTGGCTCGATTTCTTAGAAAATACAAAGTCAAATGGAGACCCGGTAGATGTGTAGTCTTGAGACAATGAAGCTCCAATAGATTTGTCACAGGTCTTTTATGAAATGATGACAAGTTGCACTCAATTCCTAGGTTCAACCTGCAGAGTAAGAGCAGCCAGTATTTGCGGACCTCTGGGTTGGGTAGATCTCTAAACAGGAGTAAGAGCCAATAAGCTCCCAAGCATTCACTATATTATGATAATATTTGCATTAATGTGGAGCTTAATTGCCCATAATTAGATCACATTAATTTAAATGTTTAGTGAAACCCGCCACTACGCGATTTGTTCTCCAACACACCGGTGTGCTGTACTAGTGTAGTGTAATAACGCCGACTGTTGTCCAGCAATGGCAACTGCGGTCGACAAATAGTACACACGCCAGTGAGCATATACACCGGTGTGTCGGCAGGGAAGAAGAACTGGGGCAAGGGTCATGGAAGACTCCATCTGGAAGCTCCTGGAACCTGCTAGTGGGTTCGAGAAGGGAGGCACGGCCAGGGCGGAGCCAGGCCACACTGGGTAGCATAAAAGCAGCTGAGAGTGGGAGCTCAGAGTTCATCTCCTCGTGGCTGTCATCTTTGCCGCCTTCGTCAATGCCGTCTTCGCTAGATATTGCACGGCCAGATAGTTGTTGGCTGTCTCGGTCAGCGCCATTGGTGTTACATGGTCAGGGATATGTTTATGCTAGGTTTGACGACGAGGGAGCGCGATGGCAAACCTGTGAAGGTATTAATAAAGGTGCCCCCTTAGAAACCTTGTCTCCCGCGCCACCGTAGCACTCCAACCTGCCGGCAACATCTTCCCAAGCTCCATGTTGCTTTCCGTGACTGCCGTGTGCAAAGTGTCAGGGGCTGGATCTGATTTGATGCTACTGCGGATTTCAGGGACGGGCCGTGCCCTTAGGCCATTGTTTTTTTGTTCCCATTCCTCGGAATCCCAAGGAATGCAAAACCCTGCCAAGGCGGGGGTGACCAGTGTCGAGGACCGGCTCACGTGAGCTATGTTCTGGTAAAGGCCGACTCTCCCTTGTAAGGTGAGATTCGGGGGGGTTGTGTATATTGTTTGGCTTGTGTTATCGGCTCTCGTGGGGGGGGGGGGGGGGGGGGCGGCGTCACGGTTATGCGGTCCCTGATGGGGTTCTTGCCCATGCCGCAGTTGCGCTTCGTGTTGGCGGTTTGTGGGGAGGTTGCCGCGGGTTGTGCTTTTTGTTGCCGGTCCGCGGGGGCGCCGGAGTGGCACTACGTGGTTATGGTTCGCAGGAGACGCTGCGGTTGTGCTGTATGGTCGCGGGAAGTGTTGCAACCAAGGTTTTCTTTTTTGGGGTAAATTGTTTTTTCGTGTTGGTGGTGTTCCTCGGGGTTGGGGTTGCTCTGCCTGTCCACCGGTTGCAGTTGCAACGGCAACTGCGGTGGACAAACAGTGCACACGACGGTGAGCACATACACGAGTGTGTCGGCAGGGCGGAGGAACTGGGGCAAGAGTCATGGAAGACCCTATGTGGAAGCCCCTGGAACCTGCTAGAGGGTTCGAGAAGAAAGGCGCGACCAATGCGGAGCCAGGCCGCGCTGGGTACAATAAAAGCAGCTGAGAGCGGGAACTGAGCGCTGCCGGTTCTGGGAGTGGGCTCGTATCGTCGTCACTGTCATCTTTTCTAGATATTGTGCGGCCGGATAGTTGTTGGCTGTCTCGGTCAGCGCCATTGGTGTTCCACTGTCAGGTTTGTGTTTAGGCTAGGCTAGACGACTAGAGAGAGCGCATTTATATTTAAGCAATCTAACCCAAAAAAAATCTGATGGATGATATTGGTCGTGAGAGCCTACGCGTTAAACTTGCTTAATTGCCTCAGCAATTCAGAGTTTTGTATCATATCTCATCACAAACACTCGAAGAGCACCCCTAAGTGGCAGCTACCTCTGTGTGGCATAAGGTGGCCCAGCACCAGCCTGCATGTGGGCATGAGTCTGGCAGTCAGGGGCGATAATTGATGTGTAATCTCAATGACACCAACATGCAAAGACCTATGTGTTTTGAATGACACAATAGTATGTTTTACATCCACTCTTTAAGCAGACGGTGCATATTTTTGTTGAGGTTACTGGAGTAGCCAGGGGTGCCTGTCGGATTTAAACCTTGAACCTCTGCAATAAATAGAGAATGCGCTACCACTTGGCTTCCCTCAATCTGAGTGTAGGCATGCCAGCCAGTCTTCTTGGTTCTTTCGGTAAAGTCACGTAGAAGGAAAATAATAAAAAGAAAAGATAATAAAATAATTCTCACGACGTTTCGGCCACAACGCAAGCAGCCGTTTGTGGCCGAAACGTCGTGAGAATTATTTTATTATGTTTTATTTTTATGTTATTATTTTCTTTCTACGTGACTTTACCAAAAGAACCAAGGAGATCATTCCCTGCAGTCACGAAAGCTTTAAATCGAAATGCCAGCCAGTGTTTCTAACCAGCGCAGATGTTCCATTTAGAGGGGTCCACGTTTCACATGCCTAGAGAATGGAGGGCATGACTGTTGCCGAGAAGACCCGGAGCTTCATGCGGAGCGACAGGCCAGGTAGCTTCCACACAGCATTGCAGAGCTGATGAAAAGATAATGCCGCCCGACTGATTCGGACCACCCACACACCGTCCACATACGCAGGGTAGACGTATTGTGTACACAATGTATATACAGCGTACACACAGTCTGCGCATACACTGTATACACAAACACACTAACAAAAACAATTACTATCATTCGCCAATACGTAGTGGTGATGTCACCATGGCGCTTGTACCAGGCTATGTGCACGTTAAGGCCAGGTCAAGTGTCGAACTCCCGCCGGCAGGAAGTCACAGGGCAGACTCAGGTGCCATTGTTCAACTGAGATGGCTGGCCGATGCACCACCTGTGCCCCCTACTGTGCCAACAGTGTACACACACAGTGTGTGCGCGCGCACCGTGTGTGTGTACACAGTTTGTATACAGAGGCCGTCCATAAATGACGTCACGCGATTTTGGACGATTTTGACCCCCCCCCCCCTCCTTCGTCACACGACGTCACAAAAAGTCAGACCCCCCCCCCTCAAATATGACGTCACAAAGCTCTGCCCGCCCTCCCCCCCAAAAACATGCTTCAAATCGCTTTAAACTATTATCATTGTAGTGCGTATTTAATGTGGCGCTACACTCTGATGTTGTAATAGAAAACATTTATTAAAAAATCTATTTAATTAAGTCGAACGTGTTGTCTATATATATTTAAGTTGCGCATTTTGATGTGACGTCACATTTATCACACCCCCCCCCATCGTCACAAATCGTCACAAATGTCTGACCGTCCCCTCCCCAGTTGCGTGACGTCATTTATGGACGGCCCCACACACACTGTATACACAGTTTGTACACACACACACTGTATACAAAGTTTGTACACACAATGTTCACGTTGTTGAGCTCACGCACCCAAAGGGTCAATGTTCAATAGAGGGATCAATGGCATAGGAATCTTAATGAACTTCAACTCTAACCCCGCTGTCTGACGTCGCCACTGCATTACCTCATCGGCGTGAGGGAGAGGTGAACCCCGCTAGTGACGTCATGTCATCTCGTGCTGCCGCGTGACGTCACGAGATACCAGGAAGCTGCCGATCCGCGCGCGCGCTCACTGAGATCCGAGGTGAGAAGTTCACATCGTGGTTGTGGTTGTTGTTGTGGTTGTTGTTGTTTACCCAGGTAGAGCCTCGCTCCTCTCGTAGGGATATCAGTTGAGTAGCAGCGAGGATGGAATCGATGTCCAGGTTGGAACATTACAACGCGGGGCCTACCCATGCGGGGCCTTGCCTCCTGCCCTCGCCTGTTTGCATTTGCTTTAATTCTCTGCTCAAGTTTAATTTGTCTTCATCTGGCTCACTACTTTGAAACTTTGTTTCTTTTAATTATTTCTACAGTTTTTTTTTTATCTTACCAGGCCAAGCCCACTTCAGCTGCTATACCGCTCTTGTTTTCAGAAGCGACCTTCCCACAACAAAGTGGCTTATCAACGTGTGGAAATGTCTGTCGGTCAAATACTCTAAACGCGTGGTGATGTTGACTCTAAACGTGGAGGGGAAAACCCTGAGGATCCGGAGGAAAATCCACGCGACCACGGGGAGAGAGAGAGACACGCAAACTCCAAATATACAGGAGGGGTCGCGATCGAACCCACCACCTCCTGTATTCCAGGAGAGGCAGTTAACATCTCCCAGCCACCATGGTGCACACTCGAGTACATGACCACAATGAGTCTCAGCACTCTAATTCAGGAGCGTTCTGCCGAGTTGGTTTTGCTGATGCACCCTTTAGACCGATGAACAACTTTTTATAATTGTTTTTTTACCCTTTTATCTGGCAACAAAACTGACACCTTCTTTACGAGGAGTCATGTTTGCATAGACCACAATACCTGCAGTCATAATGCAAACAAAAAACATAACTCTGATAATGTATGTACTGTCCTTGAAGTTGATTGGTCCACACCCGAGACAGTTTTCCTTAGAGCCTAGTCTCTCTCTCTGATGGTGCATTGTCTTTGAGTTGTGCGCCTTTTGGCGTCATCTGGTCCAACACCATGTGAGACTAGACTACTCTGCGTGCGTGAGTTCGATTCCAACCCTGACGCATTTATAATTGCAGTTTACATTTTTATTTTTTTTCTCTCTCTCCCTGTAGTGGCATTGATTTTTCTCCACATTTAGAAACATGCATTTTGAGAATTTTGCTGCAATACATTTCCATATTTTAACCCACTAAGTTGAGCTATCATTTGTGTCCAGGTCGATTCTGAAAAAGAGCTATGCAGCTCAGATGGCCTCACCTGGTAAAATAAAAATAATGTACTGTGTTTGAGGGTTTTCCAATTTAATTTCTTATTGAGCAGTTAAAGATTATGTTTCAGGAGGGTCCTGCATTGGACTGTTTGACCACCTCCAAATATATTTTGAGTTTAGGTTAGGGAGAAAAACGGAAAACCCAGTGGAACACCAATGCCGACGGTGACGGCCGACGCCAGGATAGCGGCCACGGGCTCGAAGCGGGGGCAACCCGGCTCTTGTCCCAAGAAAGGAATCTGCTCCCCTCTGCCCTCCACGGTGGCGCATCGCCGGCGGGGCTGCACGCTGAGCCCCAACTTTTCCAGGAGGTCGGTACCAGCAATACACTCGTGGCATAACACGCTCGACACGTATAACTCCTGGTTACACACCTGGTGTCCGAGGCGACCCTTAAGGGTGACCCTCCCCAGCAGTCCCATCCCACTTCCACTTGCAGTGTGCAGCGCACGATCCGGGGCCTGTCGGCGGCCCACTTCAACCCCGACCACGCTGCAATGTGTTGCACTCACGAGTGACATTACCGCCCCACGTGTCCAGCAGAATCCGGGTTTGCCGCCTGTTCACCTGCCCTTCCACGAGCGACGTGGCCCCCATTATTCCTGCCACCAGCTCCCGCAGCCAGTCACCCGCAGTCGCCACATTCTGGGGTGTTGTTGTCAATATCTGCGTGGGGGTCATTCGTCACCATTATCATGACAGTTTATTTGTGTTGGGACCACGTGGATTGCACCCCTCTGTGGTCCCCTCTTTAGGGAGGCCTTGGTGTTTAACCCTGGTGCTTCTCTCGCGCGGCGATCTGGGGACTGTCTCTCACGAGATGCCCCCATTGGTCGCATAGATAGCACGCACGGGGAAGGGCGGTGGCTCCATAAGAGGCCCCTTTCCCACTCCCCCTTACCCTCCCAGTGCGCATTTGTTCGAGTTCTGCCTCTTATTGAGATACTCGCCTGGTTAGCCCCCCGACCATGGAGCGCAGCCCTCCCACCTCGGACTGGACTATCTCCGCTGTGGACTGCAGCTTGGTCACATTCAGGTGTACTTGGGTCACCTCCCCACATACTTGGGTTACCTCCTCACGTACTTGGGTTGCATGGCCTGTGATCTCCTATGCCGGTCTGTATCCCTGCCACCCATCCTGGGGTTGTCTCACGGGGTCCTGGAGGCTCCCTCGTCCCCCCCCCCCCTCACCGTTCTCGCGAGCTTCTCCTCTGGAAGAAGACTTGCAATGGTGTGCTCCTGTTCCAGCCGTCAGAAATGCGCACGCTCGCGAGCAAATCTCTCACACACCTGCGCGTGCTCGGCAAGGGTGTTAGATGGGGGATATGGGCAGTTCGCATCTGGCTGCCACCACGTTGTGCTTGTCAGATACTGCTGAACTTTCTCGGCGGCGAGGTCATCGATGATCTCGGCAGTGTATCCCAGGCGTACGCTCTGTGTTAGCAAGCGTGATTTATTTTAGTGTCCGCTCACTGAGATCTGAAGTGAGAAGTTCACATCGTGGTTATTGTTGTCGTGGTGGTAGTTGTTGTTTACCCAGGTAGAGCCTCGCTCCTTCTCTGTCTTGTAGGGAGGCCGCTTTGGATTGCACCACTCTTCGATTTCACATTAACATGCTAATTTATTACATTATCATCACTTGCCCCGGCCACTTCCTTATGACCCTTGGGCTACACCCATTTCAAACCTTTTACAACAGTCTGCCTCAGCAGCAGACCATGCATTTTCTAGCAGAGTGTTTTTGTTTGCTTTCTGACCACAAGTATTGTGGTTAATGCACACATGATTCCTTATTTGGAATACAGTACAGTACTTATTTCGATTGTGATGTTTATTTTAGTTGCCGTTAACCTAACCCCATTATTTAGGTAATGCTTAAGTATAATGATGTATTTTGAGAAGCTCACAATGGCCCTATACAAAATTGCATTTCATACAGTAACAATGATACGCTAATCGATGCCTGGTTATAGTCAAGGGATCGTCCCCTGCTGGTCAACCATGTTACGCATGTTGATGATCTGGTCATGGCTACTCAATGATATTGAGTTGGAGAATCGTGTTCTATACCTGGAGAATTCCATGACGAAATGGGGCCTTGCATATGTTCTACAAAAAGATCACCTCCCTGGGAAAATCTTGACTTAAAGCTTTCGTAACTGCAGGAATTCATATTCTTTGGGTCTTTCGGTTAAGTGACGTGACTTTACCGAAAGACCCAAAGAATACCTCCCTGGGAATTTAATGTCATACAACACTGCACCTGCTCAGCTCTCCATGAATAATCAGGTCGTTCTACACGTGGTGGAGGAGCGCCTATACCAGGTTAATGTGTTCATGACCTTATTTGGCATCCAAAGTGTCACTTCAAATTAGTCTAGCAGCATTCTTTCATTAGGCTCTGTAACACTATGTGGAAGCTGCCTGGACTTTTTTACATACAAAGCTGTGAGTGTCCATCGCCAAGGTCTAGTCCATTGCAAAGGTCTCGTCAAAAAACAGGCAATAGTCTACATTATAGACTGCCAATACACTCACCGAGGTTAAGAACCAGGCTACAGTCTACATTATAGACTGCCAGTACGCTCACCCAGAGGCGTAGCTAGGGGGGGGCAGGGGGGTACATATGTCCCCGGGCGCCAAGGTAAAGGGTCGCCTAAATGAGGCTTACAACGTTACATTATCACTTATTGCGGCGGGCGCGGCAGCCTGAAACTACTGCGCAAATCTACACCTCAACCTAAAAGTTTATATATCCCGCCACACAGAGCCTACATTGCATGTAATTACATTTTCTCAGGTCATAAGATTTGTGGATGTGGATTTTCAAACTAAAAAAGTAACTATCAAAAAATCTTTTTTAGGTTATATCGAGATACATGAAAAAGATGCAGCAAGCCTAGAAAGAGTCATCGTCGAGATACTGAAATTTGACAACATACCTCTAGCCGACTGTCGGGCATAATGTTATCATAATGCTGCTGTGATGACTGGGCATATATCCGGCCTTCAACAACGAATATGTGACAAAAATCACAGAGCATTGTTTGTCAACTGTGACAACCACAGCTTAAACTTAGCAGGAGTACACTCAGCTAAACAGGATCCACTTGTCGTCACGTTTTTTGGAACAGTTGAAAGTATATATTTTTCTCTCGTTCAACAATTCGTTGGGAAGAGTTAAAAAAAGCTGTGCCCATCACAGTAAAGCGGGAGTCTGAAACACGCTGGAGTGCACGATCAGAAGCTGTTAAAGCTCTCTATGAAGGAATGGATGAACTAGTAGGGCTGCTAGACAAATTGTCGGAGGACGTAACTATGACGCCTGAAACCAGAAGTGATGCAGAACAGTTACAGGCATGCGTATTAAATTTTTACTTCATAGTTTTATTACATTTCTGGAATGTCATTCTTGGAAAAATGTATCGCGTTCAGAAGCGCTTACAGGGTCCTACTATGAATTTCAAGGAAGCAGCAACTGATCTTGAATCTTTGGAGCATGAATTTGTCCAGCTTCGTGATGATTTGAGCCAAGTTGCTGTAAAAAACGCCAAAACAAGATGCACAGCCTGGGGGATCGATGTGGACAGAAGAATTAGGTGACGTCGGAAGATGCCGGGAGAACTGGCACAGATGTCGATGCAATTCGTCGAAATTGCACAGATTTTGGAAATTTCTATGACACCGACATCAATGGCCACGAACTTTTCACAGAATTTGGAGATTGCAAAATGCTGCTCGGTAACCGGAATTAAGTTCTACCAGAAACTCCTTTGGATCTTCTTGGTTTTATTGTGTTTTATGGAGACGACATATTTCCGAATTTGCGAATTTCACTGCAAATTTTATTAACAGTAGCAGTTTCAATTGCAAGCTGTGAGCGGTCGTTCAGCAAATTTAAACTTATTTTGTCGTATTTGCGTGCTTCAATGGGACAAGATCGTCTCAGCGATCTTGCTCTTCTTAGCGTTGAAAGAAAAACATTGGAAAAAACATATTTTGATTACGTGATTGACCAATTTGCGACAGTGAAATCAAGAAAAAATAATCTTTTGTAGACTATGTCAACCAGTCTACGACAGTGACTGAGTGAGCCATGTAATATAATTTCTATGAATTTGCTTCTTTATATACAATGTTTCATTAAAATTGTTATTCCTTATTCGATGTAATAGGAAAATGTGATTAAACGGGGGGGGGGGGCGCCAATTTTATAGTTCGTCCCTGGGCGCAAAATATCCTAGCTACGCCTCTGCGCTCACCGAGGTTAAGAACCAGGCTACAGTCTACATTAGTCGTTTTTTTTTCTTATATTCACTTTATTTGTATTATTATTTTCTATCTACTTGACTTTACCGAAATAACCAAAGAATATTAATTCCTGCAGTCACGAAAGTTTTAAGTCAAAATTTAACCACCTTTTTACCATGCAAGTGTATGAACATGTTAAGTTTGTATTTGCTGTCAAGTATATTGACTCGATTGAACATGGAGGTTAAATCATAAATATAGTTTATGTTAGTTTTGCTTTGGAAATTTTCATAAGAATGGAAACAGTCAGGAAATTAACACAGCACATATGCAGCTGAAGTTAAATCTGTTCATCCTCGCATTCAAGCTAATCTGAGCCTGGCTTCACACCTCTAAGTTGCAAATGAACATTAATTTATACATTTCTGCATAATACAAATAGTATTATTTTCAAAAGCCTTTGCTAGGTTAACAAATTTTTTCTTAAATATTCCTGTCGTAGCTAGACAACCGAAATTGTGTGCTTGGAGTTTTTGGTAAACATTAATTTTGAAGACACTAGGGTGTCCAGGCATATTTATGACCATTTGCCCTCGCATTGTGTGCCTTAACAGCCCGTGTGATGAATTGGGGAATCTCTTTCACTATATCATGAAAATATGAATATGTATAGATGTGTAAGTCATGTGTGACTGTGTATATATGCATTCCTCTGTGCCTCAATACTCACATAGATGGTGTGGACATGCTTTTCTGTTTGCAGCTGACGCTCTCTCTGCAGAATTGGCCTGATGGAGCAAAGGCACTCAGCGCAGTTCAGTACAAGAAGGAAACAATGCGACCATCATGCAAACAGCACGGATCGTACTGGAAACTTGACACAGCACCAGAGAACACACACAGGAGAGAAACCCTTAGAGTGCTGTGTGTGTGGGAAGGCATTTTCAGATTCATCTACTCTTTAACAACACCACAGAACACACACAGGAGAGAAACCTTTTAAGTGCAGTGTGTGTGGGAAGGCATTTGCAAAGTCATCAATTCTTAAATCACACCAGAGAACACACACAGGAGAGAAACCTTTCAAGTGCACTGTGTGTGAGAAGGCGTTTGCACGGTCATCCATTCTTAAATCACACCAGAGAACACACAAAGGAGAGAAACCTTTTAAGTGCACTGTGTGTGAGAAGGCGTTTGCACGGTCATGCATTCTTAAATCACACCAGAGAACACACACAGGAGAGAAACCTTTCAAGTGCACTGTGTGTGAGAAGGCGTTTGCACTGTCATGCATTCTTAAATCACACCAGAGAACACACACAGGAGATAAACCTTTCAAGTGCACTGTGTGTGAGAAGGCGTTTGCATGGTCGTTCATTCTTAAATCACACCAGAGAACACACACAGGAGAGAAACCCTTCAAGTGCACTGTGTGTGAGAAGGCATTTTCATTGTCATCATATCTTCAGACCCACCAGAGAACACACACAGGAGATAAACCCTTCAAGTGCAGTGTGTGTGGGAGGGCATTTTCGTATTCATCTACTCTTAAACAACACCAGAGAACACACACAGGAGATAAACCTTTCAAGTGCACTCTGTGTGGGAAGGCGTTTGCATTGTCATCAAATCTTAAGATCCACCAGAGAACACACACAGGAGAGAAACCTTTTAAGTGCACTCTGTGTGGGAAGGCGTTTGCAATGTCATCAAATCTTAAGACCCACCAGAGAACACACACAGGAGATAAGCCCTTCAAGTGCAGTGTGTGTGGGAAGGCATTTTTTTATTCATCTACTCTTAAACAACACCAGAGAACACACACAGGAAAGAAACCTTTCAAGTGCACTGTGTGTGAGAAGGCGTTTGCACAGTCACCACATCTTCAAAGACACCAGAGAACACACACAGGAGAGAAACATTTCAAGTGCATTGTGTGTGGGAAGGCGTTTGCACAGTCATCACATCTTCAAAGACACCAGCGAACACACACAGGAGATAACCCCTTCAAGTGCAGTGTGTGTGGGAAGGCATTTTTTTATTCATCTACTCTTAAACAACACCAGAGAACACACACAGGAGAGAAACCTTTTAAGTGCACTCTGTGTGGGAAGGCGTTTGCAATGTCATCAAATCTTAAGACCCACCAGAAAACACACACAGGAGAGAAACCTTTTAAGTGCACTCTGTGTGGGAAGGCGTTTGCAAAGTCATCAACTCTTCAGACCCACCAGAGAATACACACAGGAGATAAACCCTTCAAGTGCAGTGTGTGTGAGAAGGCGTTTTCAGATTCATTTGCTCTTCGACGACACCAGAAAACACACACAGGAGAGAAACTCTTCAAGTGCAGTGTTTGTGGGAAAGCGTTTGCACATTCATCAAATCTTAAAAAACACCAGAGAACACACACGCATCAGAAAATCCACAAGAAGTGTAATCTGAAATCAGCTTGTGAAAGTCAAAGTGCTGCAATGACCCCATTGTTCATGAAACAAGAACCAGAAGACAATCCCAGCCTGGACACTTTGAAAGGTATCAAGGTGAAATATGAAGAGGCGAAAGTGAAATGTGAAGAAGTAACAGTGAAGAGCGTAGAAGTGAAGGTTAAATTTGAAGATTATTCAACTCCAAAATCGGACCTTCACATAGATGGAGGCAGTGTGAAACAGGAACTAAATTCTGACTGTGAGGCAGAGCGAGGCAACTCCCAGGAGTTTGTGGATGTGGAGGTGTGGGTGGACTTCTTAGACAATACAAAGTCAAATGGAGACCAGGTAGATGTGCAAGCTTCAGACAATTAAGCTCCAATGGATGCACCTTTGTCACAGGCCTTTCTAATGAATATAATGTGAAGTTGAACACTCAATTTCTAGGTTCAAACTGGAGTGTAAGCGTGGCCAGTATTTGTGAACCTGTGGGTTGGGGCGATCTCTAACCAGGAGTGACTCAAGTGTTTTGTATCATATCTCATCTTAGACACTCGATGGGTGCCCATAATGGGCATCTGCCCCTGTGTGCCACAAGGTGACCGTTCACTGGCCTGCATGTGGATATGAGTTTGTAAGTCGGGGGAGATGTTTGATATGCCATTCGGATTTGAACCTTGAACCTCTGCAACATAGAGAATGTACTACTACTTGACTTCCCTCTATGAGAGTGCTGCACATATAGGCCTCATCTCGGCAGAGATCAACTTGTAAATACGTTGCAACGTGACGCAGTACATTTCAGTATAGTAATAAAATGTTGCCAATGTGCCCTTTGATTATTTTGAATCATAATTGAAAGAATACCCGTCAGATTTTGTACGTACATACAACATTTTGTGTATTAATGTCAAACATGGAATATGTGCTGTCAGGACAAAGTATCTGTTTTGGTGGTAACCTGTACAAAAGCTCACGTGAGAGCTGTTATTTTTGTGATACGGGTCAAAGGGTGTTTTTGTGAATCAGGCCGCATCTGACTGGGGCAACTCATTGTCTTTGAAATCGGGAGCATAGTCGGATCATTCATCAGTTAAGGTATGCCACTTATAAGTTACGTATAATAATAATAATAGTACAATTCGTAACGCGCGCAAATTTGCAGACGTAGTGGCCGCAACTCAGAGGCGCGGAGCCAAGCTCAGAGTCGCTCAAAAGCATGATTGTAGAGGTGAGTTTTTAAGTGTCTCTTGAAGGAGGCGATTGAGGTGATGCTGCGAATGTGCAGAGGGATATTGTTCCAGACTGTTGGGGCTGCCACCGAGAAGCGGCGCGTAGACATGACCATCCTGGATCTTGGTATTGAGAGGAGGTCGTGAGTCGCGCTGCGCAGGCAACTGCCGTGTGCTGAGCTACAAGTTGTCAGTAATGAAGAAAGATACGGCGGGCAGGCGGATATGAAGGCATTGTGGCAGAGGCAGGCGGTCTTGTATGTGACCCTACTGGCAATGGGGAGCCAGTTGAGAGCGCGGAGACGAGCTGGTGAGTCGAGGCGGAGATGAGTGTGGGCAATGACGACGCGTGCTAGGTTATTTTGTAGTCTTTGAAGCTTCCTTAGGTTGCCAGCGGAGGTCCGGACAAGGACGGAGTTACAATAGTCAAGGCGAGACCCAACTATGCAACATGCCAAAGTGTTGGCAATTTCAGTAGAGATGAGAGGACGTATGTGTCTAAGAGCCTTCAGGTGAAAGTTACATGAGCTGATGATATGGTTGGTTTGACGGTCAAAGGATAAAGTTGAATCTAGGATGACACCGAGGTAGCTGAAGTGGTTGGTGAACTTGATGCTATGACCGAAGATGTGTATGTGTGTGGGGAGTGCTGCTGAATTGAGACGTTGCTTGGTACCTAACATGATGGCCACTGACTTTTTCGGATTAAGGGCTAGGTTGTGTGCAGTGAACCATTGTTGCACGGCGGTGGTACATTCCGAGAGCCTCTCGAATCCAGATGCATTGCTAGAATCGATGGCGGTGAATAGAATCGTGTCATCCGCGTATGAGTGATGCTTAACACCGAAGCTTGCAATGAGTCGGCCGATCGGGGAAGTGTAGGCTGTGAAGAGCAGGGGACCTAGAACAGAGCCCTGGGGAACCCCGCATAATGCTGTTGTTTCAGGCGATGTGGACATGCCCACCCTGACTGAGGATTGCCGGTCAGAAAGGTACGAAGCTATCCACTTGAGTGCTGAGCCGCATATACCGAAGTCGGATTTCAGGAGGGAAGTAAGGAGCGAATGGTTGATGGTGTCGAAGGCTGACGAAATGTCCAGACTTACAAGTGCAACAGTTGAGCCGGAATCAACGATCATTAAAATGTCATCGAGCACCCTAGTGAGTGCTGTTTCTGTGGAATAGTTTTGATGGTAAGCTGACTGGAAGTTGCAGTAACACCCCGAAGAGAAGGAGGCATTTGCGATATTCCTGATCATGATGGCGAGTTCCGGAGCACATTGCTTGAACAAGGAACCTGGGAGCACGTCGAGTGGAGATGACTTCAAAGGAAGTGATTCAATTAAAGCGAAAACGTCTTTTGTAGACACAGGCTTTAGCATAGTTAGAAGAGTGTCTGGGTTAGTGCTTACAATTTTAGGTACCATGAGCGGGGTACAATGGTGCACTGTGTCAGTAGACGTGCACGAGTTTGCGACGGCGATTAGCTTGTTGTTGAAGTAAGTATTAAAAGAGGTGGCAAGTTTCAGTGAGGCAAGGGGATCGCTAAGGTGAGGGACCATGGTGCTACCAGGATGGAGAAGATCTTTGAGAGTTTTCCATAGAATGCGCGGGTTTCCGGTTGCTTTTTTATGCGTTCCTCAATGTGGGAGGAACGTGAGACAAGGATCAGTTTGTTAGTTTTCCTGCAGGCGACTCTGTAAGCAAGTCGATCAGCAGGTAGACCACTGCGGGATGCGATACGTTCAAGACGCCTCCTGGTTCGCTTAGCAATGATGGCATCTCTTGAGAGCCAGTGAGTGTCGTGAGAAGACTGCCTAGCGGTTCGTGATTTTAATGGAGCTAGTTTGTCCAGCGCCGCCCTCATGTCAGCTTCTAGTTGGAGAGCGCAGACGGTTGGATCCGATGATGGGGATAACATTGAAAGCGAGTTTGCAAGGAGGTGACGAAAAGCAGAAAATTCGATACCCTTAAAATTACGCAAGTTGCGGGTGAATTTGATGGTGATTGGCTTCGGAAATTGGAGGGAAGAAAGTATAAGGCGGTGGTCGGAGTAACCAGTTTGGAAAACTCCCAGTGCAGTGATGCGTCGGTGCTGGTTAGGTTCCAGAACCAGGTCGAGCATGCTCTCAACGTTTGTTGACGAAGCTCTGGTGGGGCCTGAGTTTGTGATCACCAGGTTATGGCAGGCCAAAGTTGACTCAAGGTGACTATCGATGGAGGCTGGGGTATTGCCGGGGCAATTGAAGTCGCCTGTAAGCACGAGCCTGTGAGATGGGTTAGGAATCAGATATAGGAATTCCGAAAGCTCATTTACGAAGGTGTTGATGCTGCCATCTGGAGGGCGATAGATGGAAATAATGTAAAAGCACTCGTTGTTAGTAGTAGGGGATACGGACTGGACCTCGAATGTGGCCTGAGCCATTGGTAGATGGAGCTCTTTAATTTTCAAGTGAGCATTGTAAACGACCGCTAAGCCACCACCCCGCTGGTTAGTTGCGCGAGGTTTATGTAGAACCTTGTATCCTGGGGGTGCAACTTCCAGAGAGATAGCTGGCGGGGAGTCTTGCCTGCACCAGGTCTCAGTGATGAGCAAAAGGTCGATGTGGTGGTCCGAGATGGTATCGTGAATCAGGGCTGATTTATTGGTGATGGAGCGTGCGTTGAGCAGACCGAGGCGGATATGTGAAGGTAGATGTGAAGATCCGTGCAGGTGAGGCGTCGAGGGAACAGAGGAGTTGGCTGGTTCGAGGTCGACCTGTGAACGGCGGCCCCTGCCACCTCTGCAACCACGGTGCCGATGCGGTCTCCGACGTTGGCCTCGGAGAAGCCCAAGGACAGAGAGCGTCCTCAGGAGTGCGGGTTGCAGGTGCAGATGATGAAGAGATGGTGCATGTCGTAGCCCTATTATATCAGCCCGTGCTGCAACGATGGTGCGGATGAAGGGGCCCGGATTCGGATGGACTCCAATCAGCGGCTCAGCTGCCCTGAGCAGCAAGTCGAGGTGTCGTTGTCCAAGCTCCACGCTATCAGCAAGCACTTCCCCGTACGTAGCGGATGCAAACACGCCCGTGTAAACACTCGCTGAGCGCGTACACGGGCGTGCAGAACCACGCAGGCGGGGCGTACAATGGAGCAGCCAGAAGTACACGAAGTCCAGTGGATTAGCTGACCACGCTCTGTGCTCCAGCTCGCAGGTGGTGCAGCAGGATGGACGTACCTCGCAGAGCTCCCATTCACTGGTGGTGCTGGGCAGCAGGCAAGCCAACTCTCTCGTGTTGAGGAGATGACAGTCTGCTTCGCGTTCCCACTCGCTGGTGGTGAACGTTGGACGGAGCACGTAGATCTCCCACTTGCTGGCGATGCTGGGGCACGCCAAGCTCACAGTCGCTGATGGTACCGGAAGAGGTGCCTTGTGAGGACGTTGCTGGTAGAAACCGTGCCCGGGGCGGATGTTAAGCCGCGCCGCATGAACAATACAGCCAGCGTCCTCCAGCTTCGTGAATCGAAGCAACAGGCCTCGTTTACTCGCACTGCCCAACAGCTGTGCGATGCGGCAGTTAAGGCGAGTTGTGTGGCACTGCAGTAAACGGCATTTGTCGGCTGTTGTAGCGCCGCGAGGCGTGTGCAGTGAACACGGAGGCGGGCGGGTTTGGGTGCAGGGATCGGCCGCCACCCAAAACTCGGGCGACGCCAAAGTGATAATGAAAATAATGAAACAAAATAAATTATATGAAAAATGTAATGGAAGATGAAAGTAAGAAGAGTGATGGTGAGTGAAGAAGGACATGGGTAAGGTACGAGGTGTGGTTACGGTTGATAAACTGTGAGAGCGATCCGGGACTGCAGCCAGCTGCGGCGCTGTCGCCATGGCATACATTCTCCACAAGAACACTAATTATCATTTTGTATTACGTATACATTTTGTCGATCTGAGACTTGAAATGGACCTTGCCGATGAACATCAGTTGAAGCAAGCCGGACTGTTGAGACATTGTACACCAAAACCAGTCCACAGGTGGCTTGTACTGAACACATGTGTAGTGCCATAAGAGAGGAGGGGCTGCTGGGGGCTCTAAGATCCTCGGCAGATAAGCCCTCGGTGCCAGGCGCTAGGATCCCAGGCACCCCAAACAGTTAAGCCCCTTGACGCCACCAACGGGGGGAGGGGCTGTGCGTGCTCTGTGGGATATCTGGGGGCGCACACAACCCCACCCCTCGTTGGGGACGAGGCATTAAAGGGCAGCTCCCTGGCCGATCGGGGGCAGTTGCAGCTCAAGACCCAAGGCCAGCCAGCTTAGGATTCTGGACCCCCTCGTCCCGCTTGTCCTTGTAAGGGCCGGGACGCTGTGAGGGCCAGTGGTGGGACTCTGGGACTCCCGGCTCTACGTCCTTGTAAGGGCGAGTTCCGAGGAAGCCAGAGTCCAGACCCGCACCTTGGCTGGGTCGGGTCAATTAGCCTCCCCTAGGGTAATTGCAGCCGGAGGAGCCCAGAGCGTAGCCAGAGTAGTGTATCTAGGCTGTGTACCTAAGCTATGTACCTAGGCTGTAACAGAGTATCAGGACTGTTGGAGTGTTTTATTGTAATTAAGAAGATACCTCTACAAGTGTCTCCGGAACCCATTACACATGCATTCCTAAAAGGCCGTGGTATTTATAGTTTGTGTAAAACATTCCTTTGTTTCGTGTAGAGAACGTTCAATGAAAGATGTCTGCCGATCTGTTTTTTCGCAAGGAGGTACTTTAAAGAGCACATTTGAAGGCATCGTGGATTTTTGTTACAGATTTGTATTCTAGCCTAGGTTTTATTGAATTTTAACTTCTATTTAAATACAACTTTAGATATATCTGTCTGCATTGATATCCCACCTTGTTTACCACATGTTTACCTAAATATGTAGACGCTCCCTCTGAAGACGTCACCTCAAATTAACGAGTGGATTACGTCAGGGCCTCCCCCTCTCTCTGGCTTGTGATGTCACCAAGAGCAGAACTCGCCTCCACGGAATCTAACGACTGCACTGTCTTGGAATGCATTTACACAGTAATCAAATCTTCACAACTGCCAGGGAACACACATTAAAAACCACTTAATGTACAATTGGAAGGCCTTTTGAATTGTCTTGAAACTGAAACACGTGTAAGGAGGTCTACAAGGAGCAGAGTCTGAGATTGACGTGTGAAATTTGAAGTTCCATAAGCCCATCGTTTGTGATGCAAGGACCCAATAAAGAGGGCAGCTGGGAAACGTCACCATTCGTGAAGGTGACCTGTGAAGGCTCTAGGGTTTGACTTCCAGGTCACTAATGGAGCCCGAGACAAATCACATCCATTTGTGGATGTGGAGTTTTGGGAGGACTTTTCGGACAAGGTCGAGTAGAAGCAGACAGCATGTGTGACCATAAGTGTTAACCAAAAGCATGAGACACGGTTTCCCAATGTTTATTTCAATTGTTAAATTTTTAGTTGATTTGGAATACAGTACGTATTTCCAATGTGATGTAAATTTTAGTTGACGTTTACCTAACGCCATTACTTGGGTAAGGCTTAAGTATTGAATATCGCGTTTTTAGCTGTCGCGCGGCATTTTCCAAGAACGTAACCTACGATATTCAAGGGGCGGCTGTATTTTCTGTCTATCGAGTACAGCAGGCCTATGGTACCCTAAATAGGCTTGGTGCTTTGGGTTCCTTGATTTCGATGTCTCTGCCTCTGCTCACATTCGTTGAGGATTTTTATGATTTTGGGCAGGCCCATCTAAAGCTGCGTGACCAGGAGTTGGAACCATTTCCTGTTCAACTCGGCTTGTGACAGAAATTCACTCTGGCCCAATGCATTACATTTGTAATGTGAGGTTACACCTGGATAATAATGATGGGCTCTGCCGGCCTCAGCCCGCAACCAATGGGGAGTCGAGTTAGGGGCGTGGCCCTGGAGCCGTACATTAGCTTCGGGAAAGTTCCAGGGGTGTGGCTGAGGATTGGCTGCGGGGCATCACGTGGGCCAGGGATTTAAATGAGCGGAGAAGCCACGTGGCTGGTGCCGTGGTCCGGAGCCTGCCACGTGGCGGGCCGCCGCAGTCTCTCTCTCACGCTGTCAGCCAACGGCGTGAAGGAGCAAGGGAACTGGAGGAACGAATGTGGTGGAAGCTGTGAACGAAACTGAATAAAGAATTCTCAATTGACGACGTCTCAACGGGGTTTATTACACATTACATAGCATGTTCAATAATTATGTAGTTTGAGGAGCTCACAATGGCCGTATAAATAAATTGCATTCGTCGCGGTTAAAAATAATATGCTTATCGATGACTGGTTATAGTTAAGGGATTATACTGGTAGGAACGAAGTGAACCAGCCTACAATAGATTATATCGTCCCTCCGTCCGATTACATGTAGCAACATCGCCCCCTACTGCAAACACTTGGCAGGACCCTACAAAAACCTTTAGACTCAGTGAGGCTTTCCTGGCTAAACAAGTGTAACATTCCCTTATAATTACCTGAGATAGTTTAAAATTAACTCACAGCGGCCTAAAGCCTACAGCTAGGCCTAAAGCCTAGAACTAGGCCTCAAACTCTCCCTTCGTATCGTACCCCCGCCATTTCATTTTATTATAGCCATTCATTTGTTCGTTCCTACCAGCCCACCCCGCAGGGACCTGTTTCCCTGCTGGTCAGCCCTGTTGCATCTGCTGATGATCTGGTAATGGCTACTCAATGAGATGGCTGGCTGAGGTGCCATCTCTTGTTTTGCCAGACACACACAGTAACAATAACAACCGCCATTCGCCACTAAGTGGCGGTCACGTCACCATGGCGCTTGTGCCAAGCTATGTGCACGGGGTAGACCCAGGTGCCATGGGTCGACTGACTCAGTTGACTGGCCGATGCACCATCTGTACCCCCGACTGTGCCAACACACAGTGTACACACACACACACAGTGTACACACACAGTTTGTACACACACAATGTACACGCACAGTGTACACGCACAGGGTACACACACACAGTGTACACACACACAGTGTACACGCACAGGGTACACACACACAGTGTACACACACACAGTTTGTACACACAGTGTACACACACACAGTGTACACACACACATAGTGTACACACACACAGTTTGTACACACAGTGTACACACACAGAGTGTACACGCACAGGGTACACACACACAGTGTACACGCACACAGTGTACACACACAGAGTACACACACAGGGTACACACACAGTTTGTACACACAGTGTACACACACACAGTGACGTCACCACTCATTAACTCGTCGGCGTGAGACGCCAGGGAAAGCTGTTCCCCGTTAGTGACGTCATGTCTCCAAGATATTCAATCCCACCCCCTCCACCGCGCTTTTGACTGACGGTTCATTAACATAATTTATTCATAAAAACCGTCGCTATTTCATTGCGACAGGTTCAGCAGCCAAGCCCAATCACCCCACGTGGGCCCGGCTCATTAACATAATTTATTCAATTACACCGCTGCTCGTTGGGGGAGGGGATTGTGTGGTGAACCCCGCTAGTGACGTCATGTCACCTCCTGCTGCCGCGTGACGTCACGAGACACCAGGAAGCTGCCAGTCCACACGCGCGCTCACTGAGATCTGAGGTGAGAAGTTGACATCGTGGTGGTTGTTGTTGTTGATGTGGTGGTTGTTGTTGTTGTTTACCCAGGTAGAGCCTCGCTCCTCTCTCGTAGGGATATCAATTGAGTAGCAGCGAGTATGGAATCGATGTCCAGGTTGGAACATTACAACGCGGGGTCTGCTTAAGTTTAATTTGTCTTCATCTGGCTCACTACTTTTACATTTTTTAAAAATTATTTTTACAGTTTTTTTTCTCTTACCAGGCCAAGCCCACTTCAGCTGCTATACCGCTCTTGTTTTCAGAAGCGACCTGCCCACAACAAAGTGGCTTATCAACGTGTGGAAATGTCTGTCGGTCAAATACTCTAAACGCGTGGTGATGTTGACTCTAAATGTGGAGGGGAAAACCCTGAGGATCCGGAGGAAAATCCACGCGACCACGGGGAGAGAGAGAGACACGCAAACTCCAAATATCCTTAATACAGGTTTGTTTGGGTTAGGTCGCGTAAAAATAAAAATGTGTCGGTAAACCCGACAGCCAATTAGAAAGGGGTTGTCACATAAACAGCACGTGGCCAATTCGTCACTATTGCAGCACTACACCGGTTGTGTGTTGGAGAGCCAAGCCACAACATTTACAATCTGAGTACGACGTTTCGCCAGTAATTACAACCAGCTTCAGCAGGCGACAACCAAATGCTGTGGCTTGGCTGTGTGGAAATATAAATCGGCTCACTGGGATTATAGCTCAGCATGCTAAGCGTTGCACTACCGCTCCCCACTCACGCACAAACATCATTGAAAGTATATTGATCAAACATGAGTAATGTCTTGCCATGCTGGCTTTGTTAGAATAATTGATTTCTGACAATGAAGTCGGTAAATGTGTTTTTTGTAACGGTTCTTCGGTTGTGTTATAAAATCGCAGGGCTTGTTTGTTTAATAATTAGAGCAGCTTTTAAATCGTTGCCCTTGGAGAGTTTCAGGATAGACATTGTTGGATGTATTCCCATCTGATGGGTTTAATTGAATGAAGCTTAAATTTTGGCATACATGTCGACAGCAAATTGGTGAAAGCGCTCTTTTCATCTCAAGAAGATATTGAAGCCGCCGTTTCATACCATGATCCTGAAGGCAAAGACCTCCATGGCGGAAATCGTATGTTTTTTTGGCAAGCCTGTTGCTGGGTCAGTTTGGCGGAGTAGGAAATGGTAGCCATCATCACCTTGCAGGGTTTGCATCTTGGTGTTGATGACATTGTTGCAATGTGTTGTCAGACATGCAAGGAGATCTGTGAGAACAAATATAGCAGTGCAGTGGATACACTTATGTTATGGTGAGTGTGTGGAATTGTAGTAGATGAAATGTCAAAATGAGTTTGCATGTGTGGCAAACCGAAAGTATTGAGAATGCCCCGGACTTTAACACATGGCAAGAGAAGGCGAGGGCGGGAGGTGAGGAGCGGGGGGGGGGTATAGGTGTTGAAGGTGAGAAGGTAAGCAAACAATTGTGCCAAAAACACACTAACTCACCCGTGAGTGTGCGTGGAAAGTTTGGGGTGTGTTGGCGCAATTTGGTTCACTAAAAATCTACACAAGTGCAAAGTCTGCTTTATCTTCATAGATTTATACTATACAATGTTTCGTCTTGGAATACTTTTTGTATACGGTGTCTTCTTTATTTCAATTGTATAGTTTATTTGGAATACAGTACAGTACTTCATTCAATTGTAAAATTTAGTTGACGTTTACTTAACGTCATTACTTAGGTAAGGCTTAAGTATTGAATGTCGCGCTTTTAGCTTTCGAGCGGCAATTTCCAAGAATGTAACATCCATGGTAACCTAGGGGCTGCTGTATTTTCTGTCTATTGACTACAGCAGAGGCTTATGGATTTTCAACATAAACTAAATCTCTGCATTCTTAATTGAATTAAGGCCTATAGTACTATTAAGAGGCTTGGGGATTTGGGTTGTTATTTGTATTCATATCTATGCCTCTGCTCACATTTGAGGATTTGTTTGATTTTGGGCAAGATGGTCTAATGCTGCGTGACCAGGATTCCGAGCCATAACCTGTTCAACATGGCTTGTGACAGAAATTCACTCTGGCCCCATGCATTACATTACATAGCATATTCAATTACTATGTAGTTTGAGAAGCTCCCAATAGTCATATACAAACCATTGCATTTGTTGCGGTTACAATGATACGCTAATCAATGCCTGGTTATAGTTAAAAGATCGTTCCCTGCCTGGTCAACCATGTTTCATCTGCTGATTATTTGGTAATGGCTACTCAGTGAGATGGAATTAGGGAATCTTGTTCTGTGCCTTGATAATTTCATCATGAAATGGGGCCTTGCAAATGTTTCACAAAAATAAACGACATACAACACTGCACCTGCTCAACTCTACGTGAATAATCAGGCAGTTCTACAAGTGTTGGAGGAGCTTCCATACCGGGTTGATGTGTTCACGACCAGCTCTGGTTTGGCAGCCAAAGTCTCATTTAAAATTAGTCGAGCAGCATTCTTTCATTAGACTTTGTAACACTGTGTGGAAGGTGCCTGGACTTTTGCTCCATACAAAGCTTTGAGTGTCCATCGCCAATGTCTAGTCCATCTGAGACCATCCCTCTCCCTGCCATACTGGCATCGCACCCGCCTCTCACCCTTCATCCTGTGGATGTTCGACGCACGGGATGGCACCACTTAGCCAATTCGAGTTGGCCTTAGTGAGTTACGTGGGTCACACAGCCACGAGGCGCTTGTTTTGTGAACACAACCCCTGGGCCTGGCTCTATGGGTGATATCAATATAGATTATAAGTAAGAATGCTCCCCAATAGACTCCCCCTGGAACTCTACCAGACACGTCCCACTGGGCGAAGACTCCGGGGCTGGCCCAAGACTATGTCGCTCGGCTGGCCTGGGAACACTTTGGAATTCTCCAGGATGAGCTAGAGCAGGGGTGGGCAAACTTTTTGACTCGCGGGCCACAATGAGTTCTAAAATTTGACAGAGGGGCCGGGCCAGGAACAGGTGGATGGAGTGTTTGTGTGAACTAATATAAATGACATGTAAAAATCATTACATGAAAGGATTTGGCCTTTAACAGGTAGCAAAGCATTTATTTGCAAGGCAATTTAACAAATTGCACAAACATGAACAATACAAAAACATGTCGTAACGTGACTGATCAAACATCATGAAAACATCTGAGGCCTGCGCCAAACCAATTACCTCACCTGAACTTCTTTATTATCTACATTAACACGTTAGAGCAGCCACGCAGGCTGTGTCTCGGAGATTTGGCTCCAACCTCGCTGCAGCAACACATCATCACTTTCAGTTTCAGTGGGAACTTTTGTTGATCTCCCATTTTTGGCAGTGCATCCTAGTCTGGAGTTATTTTGGTTGTGGCAATTCTCAGGATAGATCTGAGGTGTTGATCCGTTAACTATGATCTGTGACGGGCTTTGTTGGCGTTCATGACGCTGAATGTCTGCTCACACACATAAGTCGAGCCAAACAAAGTCAGTATCTTCTGTGCAGTCCTCCGGAGGTTTGGAAACGTGGCTCTGTTAAGTGAAGCATAAAAGTCATTCAGTTTAACAGAGTTGAACTTCTCCTTTAGGACGGAGTCAGACTGAAGATCTATCAGTTCCAACTGCAGCTCATGTGGTGCTGTTTCAGGGTCTTGTGACAGGGGACAGGACACCAGCTGAAGTGGCTGTTCAATGTTTTAGAAATCAGAGAACCTACGGCAGAATTCTCCGTGCAGGTCCTCAAGTGATTTGCTGTATTTTTTTGCGTTTCGCGGTGCCTCCTCCTGCATGGCAAGTGTGGGGAAATGAGCAAAAGATTTTTTGTTCGCAATTTGTCCGGAGAACAAAGTGAGCTTGGATTTGAAGGCTTTCACATGTTTGTACATGTCGTGAACAAACTGATCTTTCCCCCTGCAGTTTCACATTCAGCTCATTCATGTGTGAAAATATGTCCACAGCAAACACAAAGTCACTAAGCCAGTTCTTGTCGCTTAGCTCAGGGAATTCGTCAGATTTCCCCATCAACTCCAAAAATGCGATGATGTCCTCTTTCAGCTCCCACACTCGTTGTAACACTTTCCCTAAACTTAACCAGTGGACACGAGAGTGGTACAGCAAGTCCTGATGATCCGCATCAGTTTCCTCCAGGAAGGTAATAAACTGACGGTGCTGAAGTCCCCTTGCTCGTATACAGTTCACAAGTTTTACGACTGGATTCACGACATGATTAAGCTGCAATACAGACTTACACAGGGATTCCTGATGGATGATGCAGTGAAGGAAAATAAGATCCTGGACGGAGTTTTCCTCTTTCACTTTATCCTGGATTCTTTTCAGCAGCCCAACATTTTTTCCAGTTAAATTTGGCGATCCATCCGTTGTGACAATGACAAGTTTACTCCAAGGTAGCTTCATTCTTTCGATGACAGCAGATATCTGGTTATACAAGTCCTCTCCCCGCGTTGTTGCTTTCAGGGACTCCATGGTCAAAAACTCCTCTGTTATCGCAAAACTGTCGTCAATCCCTCGGATAAAAATGAGGAGCTGAGCAGTGTCTTTTATGTCCGTACTTTCATCCAGTGCTAGTGAATATAATTCAAAGGAATCAGACTTTTTGTTTAATTGACTGGCTATATTTTCATCAATCAGTTCCACACGGCGAATCACAGTCCTGCGTGATAAACTGACTTTTTCAAATTTTCTTTTGATCTCCGGACACAATATGTCTGCTGTCTGTACCATGCATTCTTTTATAAACTTGCCTTCGGAGAAAGTGGTAATGAGTGGTAATGTTGGTGAGAAGAAGGTTTTAACGAAAATTTAAATCGAAGTGAAGAAGAAAATTATTGAAAAGTTTGTATAATTAATGATTTTTCAAACTTTAATTATGTTTTCTGTGCTTAAAACTCTTTAACTAAAAACTGGGGTCTAGAACGGACTCGTGAAATTCGGAGAGAACTCGGAGTTAAGTTGTGTTTGTTTTGTTGAATTACACAAAGCGTAACAGTTATGTATATAACTTTTGTTATATAAAATTTCTAGTAAGATATTAATTTTGTGAGTGTAGTCATACCCCTCCCCCCTCATTCAAGCCGTAATTTAGATAGCGAAAGCGCCGAGTACGTAAATCGCTAACATAAGAACCCGTTAATCTCTTCTCGCATCATTCATACGATGATGCGGTGAAGTAAACGTTCATATGATATTACGGTGAATGCTTCCAAAAACAATACTGTACCCAAATATTACTGTTAACTTACTTTCAATAGAAACATGAATTGCTCATACGAATATTCTCTCTCTCAGAATCGACCGACTGATGTAGCAGACGAAACAATCATCTTGTTGAACGATTCTAAACCTTGATGCGTCAATGTTAGTTTTCTCTGTTCAAGGTTTTCTCAGTGTTATTAAATGTTTTTACATTTAGTTTACTATTACACTGAATTCTATGGCGTAATTAACTATTTTTGTGCTTAATAATCTTAAAAAAACAATATTTAAATACAGTTCGTAGGAGTCTGGAACGGATTAATCGTATTTACATACAATCCAATGGGGAAACTAGGTTCGAGTCACGACCAAATCGGGTTGCGACCAAAGTTATGGAACTAATTATGGTCGTAACCAGAGGTTCTACTTTACACCACACTCCCGGTCAAAGTGCTCTATCTAATGGGGAAATGGGGGCATTACAGGAGGAAGGTAAAATTTAATTTAATAATAATATTTGGACAAGTTCGGCGGGCCGGATTTAAAAGCCCAATGGGCCGTATACGGCCCAGGGGCCGTACTTTGCCCATGTCTGAGCTAGAGTCTGTCGCCAGGGAAAGAGAGACCTGGACCACCCTACTCAGCATGCTGCCACCGCGACCCTCACCAGGACAAGCGTTTTCAGAAACTAACGAACACAGCTGTGATTCTTCTAGTTTTACACGGGCCCGCTCACCATCATGAAGGTCCTTAATGATCGTGAGCAGAGGGTCAGGGACTCCGAAATCACGAAGAACAACCCAGAGCCCAGGCCTACTAATGGTATCATAGGCCTTGACCAGGTCAATAAAGCAGAGATGTAGGTCTAGTTGGAATTCCCTACACCTCTGCTGTAGCAGACTGACAGAAAATATGGCATCTGTGCAGGACCGCCCTTTCCTGAAACCGCATTGGGGCTCTGCAAGCCTCTCCTCGGCGTGCCTAGCAAGGCGATGTTGAATAATCCTTGCCAGGACCTTCCCTGGCACACTGAGGAGTGAGATGCCCCTGTAGTTGTTACAGTCTGTGCGGTCCCCCTTCTTAAAGAGGGGGACCACTAGGGTATCCTTCCAGTCCTGCGGAACCCATTCAGTGGTCCAGACTGTTGTTATGATGTCATGTACAGTGAGGGAAAAAAGTATTTGATCCCCTGTTGATTTTGTACGTTTGCCCACTGACAAAGAAATGATCAGTCTATAGTTTTAATGGTAGGTTTATTTGAACAATGAGAGACAGAATAACAACAACAAAATCCAGAAAACGCATGACCCCCTCTCAATCAGAAAGATTTCTGGCTCCCAGGTGTTTTTTTATACAGGTAACAAGCTGAGATAAGGAGCACACTCTGAAAGGGAGTGCTCCTAATCTCAGCTTGTTACCTGTATAAAAGACACCTGTTCACAGAAGCAATCAATCAGATTCCAAACTCTCCACCATGGCCAAGACCAAAGAGCTCTCCAAGGATGTCAGGGACAAGATTGTAGACCTACACAAGGCTGGAATGGGCTACAAGACCATCGCCAAGCAGCTTGGTGAGAAGGTGACAACAGTTGGTGCGATTATTTGCAAATGGAAGAAACACAAAATAACTGTCAATCTCCCTCGGCCTGGGGCTCCATGCAAGATCTCACCTCGTGGAGTTGCAATGATCATGAGAACGGTGAGGAATCAGCCCAGAACTACACGGGAGGATCTTGTCAATGATCTCAAGGCAGCTGGGACCACAATCACCAATAAAACAGTTGGTAACACACTATGCCGTGAAGGACTTAAATCCTGCAGCACCCGCAAGGTCCCCCTGCTCAAGAAAGCACATATACATGCCCGTCTGAAGTTTGCCAATGAACATCTGAATGATTCAGAGGACAACTGCGTGAAAGTGTTGTGGTCAGATGAGACCAAAATGGAGCTCTTTGGCATCAACTCGCCGTGTTTGGAGGAGGAGGAATGCTGCCTATGACCCCAAGAACACCATCCCCAAGGTCAAATATGGAGGTGGAAACATTATGCTTTGGGGGTGTTTTTCTGCTAAGGGGACAGGACAACTTCACCGCATCAAAGGGACGATGGACGGGGCCATGTACCGTCAAATCTTGGGTGAGAACCTCCTTCCCTCAGCCAGGGCATTGAAAATGGGTCGTGGATGGGTATTCCAGCATGACAATGACCCAAAACACACAACCAAGGCAACAAAGGAGTGTCTCAAGAAGAAGCATATTAAGGTCCTGGAGTGGCCTAGCCAGTCTCCAGACCTTAATCCCATAGAAAATCTGTGGAGGGAGCTGAAGGTTCGAGTTGCCAAACGTCAGCCTCGAAACCTTAATGACTTGGAGAAGATCTGCAAAGAGGAGTGGGACAAAATCCCTCCTGAAATGTGTGCAAACCTGGTGGCCAACTACAAGAAACGTCTGACCTCTGTGATTGCCAACAAGGGTTTTGCCACCAAGTACTAAGTCATGTTTTGAGAGGGGTCAAATACTTATTTCCCTCATTAAAATGCAAATCAATTTATAACATTTTTGACATGCGTTTTTCTGGATTTTGTTGTTATTCTGTCTTACTGTTTAAACAAACCTACCATTAAAATTATAGACTGATCATTTCTTCGTCAGTGGGCAAACGTACAAAATCAGCAGGGGACCAAATACTTTTTCCCTCACTGTATGCAGCTGAAGTTAGATCTATTCATCCGAGCATTCAAGCAAATCTGAGCCTGGCTTCCACCTCGAAGTTTCGATTGAACATTAATTTATGCATTTCTGCATAATACAAATAGTATTATTTTCAAGACACTTTGTTATTATAGCTGAATTTTTCTTAAATATTCCTTTCATAGCTAGACAGCCGAAATTGTGTGCTTGGAGTTTTGGGTAAAGATTCATTTTGAAGATACTAGAGCATCCAGGCATATTTATGACCATTTGCCCTCTCATTGTGTGTCTTAACAACCCGCGTGATGAATTGGGGAATTATTTTCAATATATCATTAATATATGAATAAGTATAGATGTGTAAGTCATGTGTGACTGTGTATATATGCATTCCTCTGTGCCTTGATACTGACGTAGATGGTTTGGATATGTTTTTCTGTCTGCAGCTGACGCTTTCTCTGACTCTTCCTCTGCAGAATTGGTCTGATGGAGCAAAGGGACTCGGCGCAGCTCGGTACAAGAAGGAAACAATGCGACCAGTATGCAGACAGCACGGATCGTACTGGAAGTTTGACACAACACCAGAGAACTCACACAGGAGAGAACCCCTTCAAGTGCAGTGTGTGTGAGAAGGCATTTGCAACGTTATCAAATGTTAAGCGCCACCAGAGAACACACACAGGAGATAAACCCTTCAAGTGCACTGTATGTGAGAAGGCATTTGCAACGTTATCAAATCTTCAGAGCCACCAGAGAACGCACACGGGAGCTAAACCCTTCAAGTGCACTCTGTGTGAGAAGAAATTTGCACGGTCATCACATCTTCACGACCACGAAAGAACACACACAGGACAGAAACCCTTCAGGTGCACTATGTGTGAGAAGGCATTTGCACAGTCATCACATCTTCAGAGCCACCAGAGAACACACACAGGAGAGAAACCCTTCAAGTGCACTGTGTGTGGGAAGGCATTTGCACAGTCATCACATCTTCAGAGCCACCAGAGAACACACACAGAGAAACCCTTCAATTGCACTCTGTGCAGGAAGGCGTTTGCACTGTCATCACATCTTCAAAGACACCAGAGAACACACAGGCATCAGAAGATCCCCAAGAAGCGGAGTCTGAAATCGGCTTGTGTAAATCCAAGTGCTGCAATGAGCCCATCCCTGCTGAAAAAAGAACCAGAATTTAATTCCAGCTTGGACGCAATAAAATGTGTCAAGGTGGATTTTGAAGTGGTGAAATGTGAAGAAGTGATGGTGAAGAGCGAAGAAGCGATGGTAAAATGTGAAGATGAAGATTCAACTCCAAAATCGGACCTTCACATCGATGGAGGCAACGTGAAGCAGGAGGAGAATTCTGACTGTGAGGCAGAGCGAGGCAACTCCCAGGAGTTTGTGGAAGTGGAGGTGTGGGTGGACTTCTTAGACAATACAAAGTCAAATGGAGACCCGGTAGATGTGTAAGCTTGAGACAATGAAGCTCCAATAGATGCACCTTTGTCACAGGCCTTTAATTAAAATAACGTGAAGTTGCACACTCAATTCATAGGTTC
The DNA here is from genome assembly GCF_015708825.2 of Lethenteron reissneri. Lineage (NCBI taxonomy): Eukaryota > Metazoa > Chordata > Hyperoartia > Petromyzontiformes > Petromyzontidae > Lethenteron > Lethenteron reissneri. Next base: position 32,083 of record NW_026890827.1, on the reverse strand, counting down.
AACCTGCAGAGTAAGAGCAGCCAGTATTTGCGGACCTGTGGGTTGGGTAGATCTCTAACCAGGAGCCAGAGCCAATAAGCTCCGAAGCATTCTCTATGTTATACTATGTTATAATAATTTTAGCATTTATATGGTGCTTGCTTAATTGCCTCAGCAACTCAGTTGTTTTGTATCATCTCATCACAAACACTCGAAGAGCATGTTGTATATATGTCTTTTCCATAAAATTAATATGAGTGATTTTTTTGTAATAATTTTGATCGGGATGTAGCGCTGTGGCATGGAAAGGGTGAGTCTCCCCCCTGCCTCCTGCCTTGCCACGCATAAGACAGCTGGAGGATAATTACTCATAAGCCTGTTTGGGAAGTCATAAAATGTAATAAAAATGGCAAACCCAAGGGGGGGGGGGATAATGAGATTCTGCAGGAAATCCCCAGTTCAAGAGAAGGCAGCCATAAAGGATAAAACCCCACAATAAAACAAAAGACGAAAACAGCAGTGGTCATGAACCTCCCTTGGACAGCGAAATTCACCCACGGGCAGTTAATCATTACGAGTTAACTGGGGTTTTTAAAAATACAACAGTAAGGTTTGAAGCTTAGCTATATCTTCAACCTCAGGATATTAAAATATAACTTGAGAATAAGAAGCACGGATCCCTGGCAATACAGACTGGGAACAAATATTAATTTATCTTCTTGGTTCTTTCGGTAAAGTCACGTAGAAGGGAAGTAATAAAATAATAAAAATAAAACATAATCAAATTATTCTCACGACGTTTCGGCCACAACGCAAGCAGCCGTCCTCAGGTGAAAACCAGGTCAGTCGAGGCGACAGAGTCTGAATGAAACAGCACACGAGCTTGGAGCATATGTAAAGTAGTAACTCGGCAGGAGACGACTTCACGGGTAGCACACTCTTTATTTTCACCAACTTGTAGTTACACGGATGACTAACACCCTACTTCGTTACACGGGTGACTAACACCCCACTTAGCTACTCGGGTGACTAACACCCACTTAGCTACACGGGTGACTAACACCCACTCAGCTACACGGGTGACTAACACCCACTCAGCTACACGGGTGACCAACACCCACTCAGCTACACGGGTGACCAACACCCACTCAGCTACACGGGTGACCAACACCCTCCTTAGCTACTCGGGTGACTAACACCCACTCAGCTATACTGACACGGGCTCTTACGCCCCGTAGCCTTCCGGGACACACCCAGCCGGGGTGCCCGTCTCGGCTCTGGGTACCACCGTCCCGACCCACACGGGCGTCGGACTACGGTCCCCCAGTCTCGGCTCCGAGCCACACAGGGCCCCGGTCCTCACAAGGACGGCGGGACTAGGGGTCTCGGGCCACTACCTCCTCCACCCCGTCTTCGGTCTTCAACTGGTTAACACTGACCACGAGTGCTCTCGCGCGTCTTCCTTTATACCCCTCCTGCGGACGTCGCTGAGAGCCCCCACTTATCTGACCAATCACTGCGCACTCGCTACGATCCTCTTTTCCCAGCTTGTGTCAGCGCGCCTTACCACCGACGCGCGCGTCCATACCACGCCCACATCGCGTGCCCAACCCCGCGCCCCGTGATCCATCACTGTCGGCGCACGTCAATACCACCACTACATCACCCCCTACCACATAGCTCGCAGCCGACCCGGCTGCTAATAAAATATACAACACCCCTTCACCCCTATGTGTGCCCCGTAACATAACAACAAAACCCTAACAACACAACATGAACACCGCAATCCGCAAAACCCAGCAACCGCCACACCCACAACAAGAACAATATGCGCAATCCGGCGAGTGGCAACGATAATGTGTATGCGGAAAGAGTAACAATAAAAATAAAAAAAATATTTTTCATTTTCTCTTCTTTTCTCTCCGACTCGTGCGGCGTCCCAATGTGTCCGAGCGTCCCTTGAACGGGACATTACCCCGGCAGAGGGGGACCCCGGCAGCGAGGTCGGGCTTTAAACAAAAAAGGAAAATTATCTTTTTTTTTTCATGAAAAGTGTTGCGTCCTAGCCCGAGTCCGCCTTGGCGGTCCGTCGTACGGCACCAGACGCAGTTGGCCATCCGGTGGCGCCGGCAGTTCAGGAAGGCATGGGCCAGGCATCGGGGCTCCGCGCGAGCCGCGGGGTTCCGGTTCCCGACGGTCAACAGCCGTCAGGTCCGAGACACCTGGGGGTGGGTCAGGTGGAGACACGTGAGGATCAGCCTGCGACACATCCCTCCCCGAGTCGACGGTCACATCACACGCTCGGTCGTCACGGCACAACCCGGGGTCACGCGGCGCCGCGTAGGGTTTCAGTCGGGAGGGGTGCACGTACCAACGGCGTTTTCCCCATTTAATCTGTATACTCTGGGGTCGTGCAACCCGCACAATTTCCACCGGTCCCCTCCATGGTCTCAACAGTTTGGGGGACGTAGCCAACGGTGCGTGTGGACAATGCAGCCAGGCCTTATCGCCCGGTTCCCAATTGTGCGTATGCACCTTCCGTCCATGCAATCGCTCGTTCGCGATCTGCCGAGACCGCGAATTCAATCTCGCAGCCTCTCGCGCTTCAGCCAATTTGGCGATGTTAAACTTGATATGGTCTGCCAATTTAGATTTTGCACGTGGCTGGGAAATCCCCAGTTGGACGTCCATGGCCGGATCGGCCTCCCGCCCATACATCAGAAAAAATGGAGAAAACCCCGTCGCCGCATGAGGTGCCATCCGATAGGCCGCTAGTACCCCCGGTACCTCTAAGTTCCAATCCACCTGGTCATCGCATACCTGTTGGCACAGCATAGACGTAATCGTCCTGTTCAGACGTTCAACCATACCGTCAGTCTGCGGGTGGTACGGGGAGGTACGTACTTTCTTTGTACCCAACAGGTCACACACTTCGCGCAACAAAACACTCGAAAAAATTTTCCCTTGATCCGTCAGCAAGCGTTCGGGGGCGCCTTTGTCCAAAACATAACCTTGGACAAAGGCGTCCGCCACTGCCGCAGCCGACTGGTTGGCGAGTGGCCATGCCATGGGCCAGCGAGTGAAGTACTCTACGCCAACCAGCAGGAACTTATTTCCCCGAGGCGTAGCGGGAAAGGGCCCCAAGATGTCCAGCGCGACCAATTCGTTCATGCGCGAAACCTGAATGGATTGCAGCGGTGGATTAGCCGCTATTGGTGGTGGTTTTCTTTGGGCGCACCCTACACATCCCTTAAGAATGTTCGCCACGTCGTTGCCCATCCCCGGCCAATAGTAGTCTCGCTGAATGAGGGCGAGCGTTTTGTGAAACCCCAGGTGCATGAGTCGTTCATGGGCAGCCAGGACGACCCTACCCCGCATAGCAAACGGCACCACGAGCACGTGACGCCGGGACATGTTGTCCCACCTCATCAAAAGGCCCTGTCTGCACACCCAGGAACCGACCCGCGTTTCCCCTCCCTCGGGATCGTCAACCTTCCGACGTAGCGTGAGTAGGGAGCTGTCGGACATTTGCAGACGGCCCCACTCGATGAGAGGCAACGCTAACAGCGAGTCCCTCCCCGTGGGAGCGTCGACCCCCGTAGTATCCGTGGCGGCGAGCACAACTTCCGCGGGGACAGCGACAGAGGGTTTACACCGCGCCGATCCTAACAGACATGCGCATTCCGTACGCGGCGGCAACCGCGACAATGCATCCGCATTCGAGTGGCGCAACCCTTTGCGGTAAATCGTCGTGAATTGGTAGTCCTGAAGGACCTCCAACCATCGGGACAACTGGCCGGATGGCTGCGCCACCCGCATAGCGTATTGGAGAGCCGCATGGTCCGTGCGAACCGTAAAATGACGGCCATAAAGATACGGCCTGAATTGCTGCACAAAAAACACAATCGCCAGCAATTCACGACGTGTCACGCAGTAGCGTTGTTCCGCGGGGGACAGAACCCTGCTACCGTAGGCGACCACCCGTTCGACCCCCCCGACCACCTGTGAGAGCACTCCCCCGATACCTGTGTTACTGGCATCCGTGTCGAGCACAAACGGTTGCGTGAAATCGGGGTAACACAAGGGGGGAGCCTGCACCAAGGCGTCACGAAGGGAGCAGAATGCGGCCTCCTCTTCCGACCCCCAGTGAAACCGCACCCCTTTAGCCGTCAAAGCGTGCAGGGGCCTGGCTATGGTGGCAAACTGCTTGACAAAACGACGGTAATAGGAGGCGAATCCTATGAAACTGCGGACTTCAGTGACAGAGGTCGGCGTTGGCCATGAGCTGACGCATTTCGTCTTAGCAGGGTCTGTCGAGATCCCTGAACGGCTAACGATATGGCCCAAATACCTGACCGATTCCCGAAGCAGAAAACATTTAGCCGGTTTAAATTTAAGCTTAGCGGAACGCATCCTGAGAAACACCGCTCTCAGTCGCTGGAGGTGCTCCTCAAAAGTCCGGCTGAAAACAATGATATCATCGAGGTAAATCAAACAGGTGTCCCATTGGAGGCCTGACAAAACCAATTCCATGAGCCTCTGGAACGTGGCAGGAGCGGAATGTAAACCCATGGGTAATCGGTTGAATTCAAATAGGCCTCCCGGTGTCCGGAAAGCGGTTTTTGGTTTAGATTCGTCATCGAGGGGTAATTGCCAAAATCCCGAAAGCAAATCGAGCGTCGAAAAAAACTGTGCTCCCGCCAAGGCATCCAGAGACTCATCCATCCTGGGGAGCGGATACGCATCGGCCATTGAGATTTTGTTTAGGCGGCGGAAATCGACACAGAACCGCAAGGACCCATCCTGTTTTTTAACCAAGACGATAGGAGCACCCCACGGACTGGAAGAGGGCGCAATGATGTCGGCCGCCAACATGTCATTAACTGCCGACTGCACATGCTCCTTCTCGGCTGGACTGAGCCGGAAGGGATTCTGTCGAATAGGGGCCGCGTCCCCAGTAGCTATGTGGTGGCGCAACAGGTCTGTGCAGCCAATATCATACTTGTGCCTGCTAAACACGTCAGCGAACTCGAGTAGCAAGCCCCTCAATGCACCCGACTGCACACTGGACAAGTTACTGGACCCGGCACACAACGAGTCCAACCACTCCGTCCCCTCCTCACTTTGAGAATGCGTATCGGCACTCGAATCGGCGTGAGCAACGAGCTGTTCCTCGACGGGTAGCGGCGCGGCGTGAGCCAGCACCGTTCCCTGCGTAATCACGGCCGGCCGCGACCCCGTATTCAGGACCATAACGAACGGCTCACTGTCCCCCCTCACCATGGTCTGGGCCACCGCTAAGTCGAGGCTCCCTTTAGCTCTGTTAGACGGCCCCAACAGAACTCCCTGTGCCCCCGCATCCGCCCCAAGAGGTTTTCTCAACCGAAGGGGTACCAACATTTGCGATCCCGGGGGCACCCGTACAGTCCGGGTTGCCAGCGCCTGCACCGTCGCACAAGCCGTGCGTATCTTATTAGGACTCTTCAAAAACTCAACCCGCCGTCCCGACGGAAGCTCAATGCAGGCCTGGTCTATGAGAATTTTGATGGGCATTTTAGACAGAAAGTCCGTGCCTAGTAAACAAGAAACGGCCAACGATGATGATACAAAAATAGGACCCGCCAATTTAATGTCGCCAATACAAATATTCGCCCGAATCTGGCCGATGATTCCCAAAGATCCCCCGTTTGCCGCGTAAAACGGTACGTCCACCGGCAGAAGGGGTCGACATTGGACGGGAAGAATGTTATAAATAAGGTCCGAAATGATAGTGGCCGACGCACCCGTGTCCACAAGCACCCGGACCTCAACCCCGTCAATGTACCCCGTTACCACGGACGACCCGGCCGACGCAGCCACTATCCTGTGGGCCAATTCGGACCATTCGACTGCTTTCGGGCCGTGTACGGACCCCTCTCGCCGAACCGAACCCCCGGTGCCCATACGCGGTCCCCCCACCGCTAAGCGGCGACCCGAACGTGCCGTGCATGTGGACCGAACGTGTGAGGTGCCGCGACTTGCCGGGTTCAGCTGGGATGTCTTTAGGCCCTGGTCGTCGTCCGGACGTGGTCCCGCGGTACGCTGACGTGGGGCCCGGCACCCGGACGCGACGTGGCCCCGAAGGCCGCAGTTGTAGCAGACGACGAGGGACGTCGTAGGTTTCGGTTGCTCCAGCTTGCGGTGTGAACGTGTGGGCGAACGACCTCCCGTTCTCCACTCCCCCGGTCTTGAAACGGCGAAGGCCTCCTCCCGCGGCACAGCAGGCTGAGGGCCGATGATCGTGGCGGCCGGTGCCCCGTTCCCCACCGATGCGCAGACGACCGTCGGCTTTCGCTTTAGGACTTCGTAAGCGTGAATACTTGTGGCAATCCCCAGAGAGCAAATGTCCATCTCGTCCGCCGTATTAATGGGAACTCCCAATCCGTGAGCCAACGCCAGCAGCTGCTCCGTCACCATGGCGTCCTTCCCCTCCTTGTCCATGCGGGGAAAAGCTGAGTCTGCCAGGGCGAGCAGCGCCGTGCGATAGGCGAGCGTTGTTTCTCCAACCACCTTCCGCCGATCGTAGAACTGGTGGCGACAGGTCGAGGGTGGCCCGAACACCTTGGCCATCAGGTGTAGCGCGGCCTGGAGCATTGAGCGGGACGACCTCGGGGCCGATGTGAAGGCTGCAAGCGCGTCGTCGTCGAGCATCGCTGGCAGCGCGCGCAGGGCAGTGGTGTCGGACCACCCCGACATTTCTTGATGCGCGACGAACCGTCGCTGGAAGGCTCCCCAGTCGCCCCCGTCCGCCTTGAACACCGACAGCGCGGGCAATCGTTGCTGGAGGACTCGATCGCCGTCGTCGTCGTTGGAACGATTTTCCCGCGCGCCGCTGTGGTTGTAGAAGATGTCGGCTCCGTCTGCAGGCGCATAATGGAGATCTCCGGCGCGCGCCAATGACGCGGGCTGCGCTGTGTGGAGATCTCTGGCCACGTGGTGTCCGCGCTTCCCGCCAAGCGGTGGCGGGCCCTCAAAAATGGCGCCAACTCCAAAACTTTTGGCGCGAAACGCCGTCTGGCGGGATCCCTCCAGCCGCGCCGCCTCCTCCAACCCCGCAGCCGTCCCTCCGCCCGCTGGAACGGAGATTTCCGCCAAAATCGCAGCGGCGGCGAGCAGCAACTCCGCCAGGCGGGAGTGTGCGTCCTGCAGGCTGGTGTCGGAGGCAAGCGGAGCATCGGCCATTTCTGCGAAGTGCTGCATCGGCGGCAACTCCTCGTCCTCTCCTCCCGAGGGTGGTGTCCCCGGTACGCCGTCGTCTCCCCGGTCTTGCACGTGGGAACGAGAAGTCATCCTTGTGTCCATTCTCCTTGAAGACAGGATTTACTTCTGACGCCAGTTGTAAAGTAGTAACTCGGCAGGAGACGACTTCACGGGTAGCACACTCTTTATTTTCACCAACTTGTAGTTACACGGATGACTAACACCCTACTTCGTTACACGGGTGACTAACACCCCACTTAGCTACTCGGGTGACTAACACCCACTTAGCTACACGGGTGACTAACACCCACTCAGCTACACGGGTGACTAACACCCACTCAGCTACACGGGTGACCAACACCCACTCAGCTACACGGGTGACCAACACCCACTCAGCTACACGGGTGACCAACACCCTCCTTAGCTACTCGGGTGACTAACACCCACTCAGCTATACTGACACGGGCTCTTACGCCCCGTAGCCTTCCGGGACACACCCAGCCGGGGTGCCCGTTTCGGCTCTGGGTACCACCGTCCCGATCCACACGGGCGTCGGACTACGGTCCCCCAGTCTCGGCTCCGAGCCACACAGGGCCCCGGTCCTCACAAGGACGGCGGGAGTAGGGGTCTCGGGCCACTACCTCCTCCACCCCGTCTTCGGTCTTCAACTGGTTAACACTGACCACGAGTGCTCTCGCGCGTCTCCTTTTATACCCCTCCTGCGGACGTCGCTGAGAGCCCCCACTTATCTGACCAATCACTGCGCACTCGCTACGATCCTCTTTTCCCAGCTTGTGTCAGTGCGCCTTACCACCGACGCGCGCGTCCATACCACGCCCACATCGCGTGCCCAACCCCGCGCCCCGTGATCCATCACTGTCGGCGCACGTCAATACCACCACTACACATATATATAAGCTGGGCGCCTTGACAAAGGAATTTGCATATCAAGAGGAATTTAGCATATTTATGGGAAATGCAGGAATGTGATTAGTACTACATATGCATGTGCATTATGCAGGATTAACAGCATCAAAGGGAGCTGCAGTTGATGCTGCTGCAGTTGCTGCTGCTGCTGCAGTTGCTGCTGCTGCAGTTGCTGCTGCTGCAGTTTCTGCTGCTGCTGCAGTTCTGCTGCTGCTGCAGTTGCTGCTGCAGTTGCTGCTGCAGTTGCTGCTGCTGCTGCAGTTACTGCCTTATCCATTTTAATATAACACTATGTATTATTCTACCCACCCTAATGTGTATCACACTGCTATATATTTACTATACAATTACGACACCATACATTACTCTGCACACTGCACCATGCCAGTGAGTGGAACGCGGTCTGAAAGTCACCGTAAACGTGAACACAATCAGTTAAGATCCGAAATGGTTTATTACGTCCTTCCAATGATTGCTGAGCCAGAATCCATCTTCTCGGTTGAAATTGTCTCTGTGTTTGTATATGTGGATCGCCTCATAAACGAATCTCTCATGGTAGCCAGATGGCTTGCAGAGAACCTCTGTCTTGGAGAAGTCAATGTCATGTGAGCCCACTGAATTGTAACAGTGATCTGCCACGGCTGAGGTGTTTGTCCTACCGTGTTTCAGGTCTGCTTTATGTTCACGGATGCGGTCCGAGACATGTCGTTTGGTTTCTCCAATGTAACTGCTACCACAGAGGCAACTTAGTTTGTAGACGCCAGGGTACTGTATGTCTGGAACCACATCTTTTACAGACGGGACCAGATCACGGATTTTATGTACTGTGTTGAATCGGACCTGGATCTTGTGTTTAATCAGGATTTTGGAGATCTTTTTTGTGACCCCAGCAATGTAGGGTAAGGTGATGGTCTTGAAAGGTTCCTCAACAGGATCCTTATTGATGGTTGGAGTGATGGCATTCCGGATTGTGTAGTCGGAGTAACCATTAGCCTTAAGAGCTTGGCGTACGTGTTTGAGTTCACTGCCAATGTGTTCCTGGTCGGAGATGCATTGGGCTCTATGGTATAGAGTCTTGATGAGGGAATTCTTCTGGGATGGATGGTGGTGGGAATCCGGTTTTAGGTAAGCATCCGTATGGGTGGCTTTCCTGTAGACAGAGTGGCTCATTGAACCATCAGGTCTCCTTTTAATTAGGACATCCAAAAAGGGTAGCTTGCCATCTTTTTCGACTTCCATGGTGAATCTGATGGCTGGGTGTATGGAATTGATGTGGTCGAGAAATTGGTTTAGAGCAGGCCGGCCATGTGGCCAGATGACAAAAGTGTCATCTACGTACCTCTTCCATAAGGTCGGGCGTAGAGTGGCAGTCTTGATGGCGTCAGTCTCAAATTTCTCCATGAAGATGTTGGCTACAACCAGAGAAATTTGAGACTGACGCCATCAAGACTGCCACTCTACGCCCGACCTTATGGAAGAGGTACGTAGATGACACTTTTGTCATCTGGCCACATGGCCGGCCTGCTCTAAACCAATTTCTCGACCACATCAATTCCATACACCCAGCCATCAGATTCACCATGGAAGTCGAAAAAGATGGCAAGCTACCCTTTTTGGATGTCCTAATTAAAAGGAGACCTGATGGTTCAATGAGCCACTCTGTCTACAGGAAAGCCACCCATACGGATGCTTACCTAAAACCGGATTCCCACCACCATCCATCCCAGAAGAATTCCCTCATCAAGACTCTATACCATAGAGCCCAATGCATCTCCGACCAGGAACACATTGGCAGTGAACTCAAACACGTACGCCAAGCTCTTAAGGCTAATGGTTACTCCGACTACACAATCCGCAAGGCCATCACTCCAACCATCAAGAAGGATCCTGTTGAGGAACCTTTCAAGACCATCACCTTACCCTACATTGCTGGGGTCACAAAAAAGATCTCCAAAATCCTGATTAAACACAAGATCCAGGTCCGATTCAACACAGTACATAAAATCCGTGATCTGGTCCCGTCTGTAAAAGATATGGTTCCAGACATACAGTACCCTGGCGTCTACAAACTAAGTTGCCTCTGTGGTAGCAGTTACATTGGAAAAACCAAACGACATGTCTTGGACCGCATCCGTGAACATAAAGCAGACCTGAAACACGGTAGGACAAACACCTCAGCCGTGGCAGATCACTGTTACAATTCAGTGGGCTCACGTCACATTGACTTCTCCAAGACAGAGGTTCTCTGCAAGCCATCTGGCTACCATGAGAGATTCGTTCATGAGGCGATCCACATATACAAACACAGAGACAATTTCAACCGAGAAGATGGATTCTGGCTCAGCAATCATTGGAAGGACGTAATAAACCATTTCGGATCTTAACTGATTGTGTTCACGTTTACGGTGACTTTCAGACCGCGTTCCACTCACTGGCATGGTGCAGTGTGCAGAGTAATGTATGGTGTCGTAATTGTATAGTAAATATATAGCAGTGTGATACACATTAGGGTGGGTAGAATAATACATAGTGTTATATTAAAATGGATAAGGCAGCAACTGCAGCAGCAGCAGTAACTGCAGCAGCAGCAACTGCAGCAGCAGCAGAAACTGCAGCAGCAGCAGAAACTGCAGCAGCAGCAGAAACTGCAGCAGCAGCAGAAACTGCAGTAACTGCAGCAGCAGCAACTGCAGCAGCAGCAGCAACTGCAGCAGCAGCAACTGCAGCTCCCTTTGATGCTGTTAATCCTGCATAATGCACATGCATATGTAGTACTAATCACATTCCTGCATTTCCCATAAATATGCTAAATTCCTCTTGATATGCAAATTCCTTTGTCAAAGCGCCCAGCTTATATATATGCTCCAAGCTCGTGCGCTGTTTCATTCAGACTCTGTCGCCTCGACGGACCTGGTTTTCACCTGAGGACGGCTGCTTGCGTTGTGGCCGAAACGTCGTGAGAATAATTTTATTATTTTTTATTTTTATTATTTTATTACTTCCCTTCTACGTGACTTTACCGAAAGAACCAAGAAGATGAATCCCTGCAGTCACGAAAGCTTTAAATCAAAATTTAAATATTAACTTAACCCTCGTAATATCCTTGGTAACAACTATGGTATACCACAAATCTTGGTTAAGCTTGAACCAAGTAATTATGAAAGTATTAGACCTAGGGTCATTCGGAAGAGATAATGCGAAATATGTCAATCACACGACCAAGATAATATGTATTCCACGGGATCAGAGCCTCGCCAACCGCCTTTGTCTTCCAGTAGCTAACACAGTACATGGTCAGTTTAACACGTAGGCTTTCGCGACCAATATTAGTCAAATGTGTCGTAACCCTCCACCACCCGACACTGCCAAACAGTAAAAAATGTGTCGCGTTTTTTACCAAGACAAATAGTTCACTACTTTGGCCCACCACCGGTGTGTTGAGTGATTCAACATCATTTAACAGGACCCTGCGGGGTGGGCTGGTAGGAACGAACAATTGAATGGCTATAATAAAATGAAATGGCAAAAAATGGCCGCCAATAAGTGGATGCCCCGTGGCCCCGCCCTCCACCCGCGTAACCCAGCCCGGGCCACCCGTGGCCCCGCCCCATCTCGGTGTCCCCGGCCCCAGCTCGTTGCCCTGCCCCTTACCGCCGTAACCCCGCTCCAACCCTGCGTAGCCCCGCCCTCCACCTCGTGCCCATGCCCCCAGCCGCCGTTGCCCCGCCCAGCCCCGCGTAGCCCCGCTCTCTGCCGCTGTAGCCCCGCCCAATACACCCCAAGCGGGGGAGAGATTCCCAGGCCTGGCTCTAGGCTGGAAAGCCGCCGACGAGGAGGGGGTAGGGAGTTGTTTTAAATGTAAAAGCTTTAAATGTAAATGTTTCTATTAAAAAACATCAGGGAATGTAACATTGTTAGACATTAACTCCCTTTCACACACGCGGGGGTACGATACGAAGGGAGAGTTTTGAGGCCTAGGTCTAGGCTTTAGGCCTAGCTGTAGGCTTTAGGGCGCCGTGAGTTAGTTTTTAATTTACCTGTTTTAATTATTTATGTAAAAGCTTTAAATTTAAATGTTTCTATTTAAAAGCATCAGGGAATGTAACATTGTTAAACATTAACTCTCTTGCACACACGCGGGGGAACGATACGAAGGGACAGTTTGAGGCGTTGTTCGAGGCTTGAGGCCGAGCTGTAGGCTTTAGGCTGCCGTGAGTTAATTTTTAATTTAAATGTTTTTATTATTTATGTAAAAGCTTTAAATTTAAATGTTTCTATTTTAAAGCATCAGGGAATGTAACATTGTTAAACATTAACTCCCTTGCACACACGCGGGGGTACGATACGAAGGGAGACTTTGAGGCCTAGTTCTAGGCTTTAGGCCTAGCTGTAGGCTTTAGGGTGCTGTGAGTTTTTTTATTTAATTTCAAAGTTTTAATTAAAAGCTATCTCAGGGAATTATAAGGGAATGTTACACGTGTTTAGCCAGGAAAGCCTCATTAATTTAAATGTTTTAATTAAAAGCTATCTGAGAGAATTATAAGGGAATGTTACACTTGTTTAGCCAGGAAAGCCTCACAGAGTCTAAAGGTTTTTGTAGGGTCATGCCAAGTGTTTGCAGTAGGGGGCGATGTTGCTACACGGACGGACGATATAATCTATTGTAGGCTGGTCCACTTTGTTCCTACCAGTAAAATTTTGAGTACAACATTTCGCTGGTAATTACATCCAGCATCATCGGGCAATTTGCCAGAATGGTGAGGCCCTCCACTCGCTCCTGGTCTTAAATGGAGCAACAGGGTGACGTCATCTTTTAGCTCAATCTGGTGCAGTGATTCGAGGCGGAGACGGGGAGGGTATTGTAATTATATAATTGACTAGCTTTACTACCCAGCTTCGCCCGGGATTGGATTCACCACGCCTGGCTGCCTTTGTTTCCCCAGTGGCGATGTTCACACACCATACCAGTTACTCGTTTGAGGCTGAGTCGACCTAGGGGAGGCCCAGGACCAGTTCAAATTATCGTCACCGGTAGTGGCCGTGAGCGGGAATCAAACTCTGGTCGCCGGGTTCGTAGCGCAGCGCGCTAACCACTACACTACAATGCGTTACGCTTCCACATGCGCGGGTCACATGACAGTTTGACGTCACAGCTCACCGTGCAAAAAATATATGCTCCCCCCCCCCAAAAAAAAAAGTGTGTACAGTCTGGAAAGTACCCACATGGCAAGTTTGTTGCATATCGGGAAGTACGCTAAACATTTTGAACAGACACACATAATCACAACTTTGCCTTTTATGTGTAATGGGTTCTGGAGACACTTGCAGAGGTAACTTCTTTATTACGATACCACACTCCAACAGTCAACAGTCCTCTGTTACAACCTAGGGACACAGCCTAGGGACACAGCCTACTCTGGCTACGCTCTCGGGTCCTCCGGCTACAATTACCCTAGGGGAGGCTACCTGACCCGACCCAGCCAAGGTGCCGGTCTCGACTCTGGCTTCCTCGGAACTCGCCCTTACAAGGACGTAGAGCCAGAAGTCCCAGAGTCCCACCACTGCCCGCACAGCGTGCCGGCCCTTACAAGGACAAGCGGGGCGAGGGGGTCCAGAGTCCTAAGCTGGCTGGTCTTGGGTCTTTAGCTGTGACTGGTCCCGATCGACTGGGGAGGTCCCCTTTAATGTTCTTTTGCCCATCGAGGGGTGGCGTTGCGTGGGATCGTAGATCCCCCGCAGCCCCCCCCCCCCCCTTGGCGGTACGGGGCACCCTTGCAGATGGATTTCGTCTACCACTGCCGGTAAGTTTGGCCCATTTACGGCACTACATACGTATAAGGAGATTGGTAATCATTCAATTGTTGTTTATTGCTATTTGTTTCCCCTATAAGGAATGGGAATTGTAATATATACTTTTTAAAATAATATGCTTCCAGGCCGCACTAAGCCTGTAGCTGTTAGAGCGATTAAAGTTACTTGTATTTCGCTCAATTTCAATGGATTATCTAATTAATCTTGGCCAGTAATAATTAGTTTTACACAACACTTCAACGTTATCAAAATCAATTGAGTGACAAGTATGCTCTGCCACTGCCGACAGTTGTATTTGAGATTATTTAATGAGACTAAAAGAACACCAAAGAAAGTACTGCCTGGGAAAAGGCATTTGCACGGTCATCAGTTCTTCAGATCCACCAGAGAACAAACACGGGAGAAACCCTTCATGTGCAGTGTGTGTGGGAAGGCATTTTCAGGTTCACCTGCTCTTGAAAATCACCAGAGAACACAGGCATCAGAAGATTCCCAAGGAGCAGAGTCTAAAATCGGCTTGTGAAAGTCAAAAGTGCTGCAAGGCGCCCATCCTTAATAATAAGAACTACAAGAAAATCCCAGCTTGGACACTTTAAAATGTATCAAGGTGAAATTTAAAGAGGCGAATGTGAAATGTGAAGATGCGGCAGTGAAGACCGAAGAATTAACGGTACAATATGAAGATGAAGATTCAACTCCAAAATCGGACCTTCACATTGATGGGGGCAACGTGTAGCAGGAGGAGAATTCTGACTGATGCAGAGCGAGGCAACTCCCAGCAGTTTGTGGAAGTGGAGGTGTGGCTGGACTTCTTAGGCAATACAAAGTCAAATGGAGACCCTGTAGATGTGTAAGCTTGAGACAATGAAGCTCCAATAGATTCACCTTTGTCACAGGTCTTTTATGAAATAATGAGAAGTTGAACACTCAATTCCTAGGTTTATCCTGCAGAGTAAGAGCAGCCAGTATTTGTGGACATATGGGTTGGGTAGATCTCTAACCAGGAGTAAGAGCCAATAAGCTCCCAAGCATTCACTATATTATGATAATATTTGCATTCATATGGAGCTTAATTGCCCATAATTAGATCGCGTTAATTTCAATGTTTGGTGAAACTTTCCACTTCGCGATTTGTTCTCCAACACACCGCTGTGCTGTACTAGTGTAGTGTAATAACGCCGACTGTTATACAGCAACGGCAACTGCGGTGGACAAATAGTACACACGCCAGTGAGCATATACACGGGTTAGTCGGCAGGGCAGAAAAACTGGGGCAAGGGTCACGGAAGACTCCATCTGGAAGCTCCGGGAACCTGCTAGTGGGTTCGAGAAGGGAGGCGCAGCCAGGGCGGAGTCTGGCCGCACTGGGTAGCATAAAAGTAGCTGAGAGTGGGAGCTCAGGGCTGTCAGTTTTGGGAGTGGGCTCATCTCGTCGTGGCTGTCAGCTTCGCCGCTTTCGTCAATGCCGTCTTCGCTAGATATTGCACGGCCGGATAGTTGTTGGCTGTCTCGGTCAGCGCCATTGGTGTTACATGCTCAGGGTTGTGTTTATGCTAGGTTTGACGACGAGGGAGTGCGATGGCAAACCTGTGAAGGTATTAATAAAGGTGCCCCCTTAGAAACCTTATCTCCCGCAATGATAACACTACAACTGGTGTTAGGAGTGGGGTGAAGAAAGAATACACCTATAGTGTCATCGGAGGATGGGAATGGCGAAACATTAATCTCTCCGGCAGCCACGGGAACTGGTTACGAAGCCCATTGGCGGAGAGAGAGCGGCTGCGGATCGGCGGGAGAGTGGCGGAAAATTGGCGAGAGAGGAGCCCGATCCTTTGCGGTCATGCGCCGATCACGCGGCATGGCCGAGGACCACCGTGTTGAGGGGAGCGCGGAGAAGTGTGGGAGTCGCTCCACAGCCAGCGGCGTGTAAAGGAGTCACGAAGGGACCCTGACAGCGATCCCCGTCTCTGTGGGAGAGCGGAGGAGCCTGGGCCGGAGACCACGCATGTGGTGAGTGCCATTTTGCCCGTGGAGGGCTTGGCATGGCTGGCGGGCGCTATTTTGCGAAGAGCGCGGGACAGCGCTGGAGGGGCGGCGGAGTTAATGGCGCTGCAAGGGGATATTTTTGGCCTCCCGTGCGATGCCCGCACGAGATTTCTCCAGTGGAAGTGAGGGGAAGCCGAGACACCCTTCACTTTCCGGGAGGCGCTGCTGGTGCTGGGGCAGACCGCGTACCCCCAGACGGGTGAGATGGCGCTCGACTCCTTGGCGGTGGAATGACTGCTGGTGAGGGAGTCGGGGATCGTCCTGCCCTTCGTGGAAGGCTTGGGGGATCACGTCCTTGAAGGTGGCCCGGGAAATTCAGGGCCACGAGGCCCGCCAGCATTGGCCCAAAGTGGAGGCTTGGCCGTGGCGGGAGGAGGACTTGGTGGCTGTGGTGTGCGGCCTGGGGACGCACGGGAGAAGGCCCCCGCGGGTGCGTTGGCAACCGGGGAAGCCCCCTTCGCCCTGGGGTCCCACGGCCAAGTGTTTCAGGTGTGGTCAGCCGAGCCACATCGCCATAGAATGCCGGGGTGTCAGCAGGGTGCCGGCAGTGCCACCGTAGCACTCTGACCTGCCGGCAACATTTTCCCAAGCTGCACCGGATCCGAGAATCTGATGCTTTCCGTTACTGCCGTGTGCAAAGTGTCAGGGGCTGGATCTGATTAGATGCTACTGCGGATTTCAGGGAGGGGCCGTGCCCTTAGGCCATTGTTTTTTTGTTCCCATTCCTAGAATCCCAAGGAATGCAAAACCCTGCCAAGGTGGGGGTGACCAGTGTCGAGTGCCGGCTCACGTGAGCTATGTTCTGGTAAAGGCGGACTCTCCCTTGTAAGGTGGGATTCGGGGGGGTTGTGTATATTGTTTGGCTTGTGTTATCGGTTCTCGTGGGGGGGGGGGGGGGGCGTCACGGTTATGTGGTCCCTGATGGGGTTCTTGCCCATGCCGCAGTTGCGCTGCGTGTTGGCGGTTTGTGCGGGGGTGCCGCGGGTTATTTTTGTTGGCGGTCCGCGGGGGGCGCTGGAGTTGCACTAAGTGGTTATGGTTCGCGGGAGACGCTGCGGTTGTGCTGTATGGTCGCGGGAAGTGTTGCAACCAAGGTTTTTTTTTTTGGGGTAAATTGTTTTTTCGTGTTGGTGGTGTTTCTCGGTGTTGGGGTTGCTCTTCCTGTCCACCGGTTGCAGTTGCAACGGCAACTGCGGTAGACAAATAATACACACGCCGGTGAGCATATACACGAATGTGTCGGCAGGGTGGAGGAACTGGGGCAAGGGTCATGGAAGACCCTATCTGGAAGCCCCTGGAACCTGCTAGAGGGTTCGAGAAGAAAGGCGCGACCAATGTGGAGCCAGGCCACGCTGGGTACAATAAAAGCAGCTGATAGCGGGAGCTCAGCGCTGCCTGTGCTGTGAGTGTGCTCGTGTCGTCGTCGCTGTCATCTTCGCTAGATATTGTGCGGCCGGATAGTTGTTGACTGTCTCGGTCAGCGCCATCGGTGTTACACGGTCAGGGTTGGGATTTAGGCTAGGCGAGACGACTAGAGAGAGCGAATTTCTATTTACGTGACCCAAAAAAAATCTTATGGATGATGTTGGTCGCGACAGCCTACGTGTTAAACTTGCTTAATTGCCTCAGCAATTCGGAGTTTTGTATCATATCTCATCACAAACACTCGAAGAGCACCCCTAAGTGGCAGCTACCTCTGTGTGGCATAAGGTGGCCCAGCACCAGCCTGCATGTGGGCATGAGTCTGGCAGTCAGGGGCGATAATTGATGTGTAATCTCAATGACACCAACATGCAAAGACCTATGTGTTTTTAATGACACAATAGTATGTTTTACATCCACTCTTTAAGCAGACGGTGCATATTTTGGTTGATGTTACTGGAGTAGCCAGGGGTGCCTGTCGGATTTGAACCTTGAACCTCTGCAATAAATCGAGAATGCGCTACCACTTGGCTTCCCTCAATCTGAGTGTAGGCATGCCAGCCAGTGTTTCTAACCAGCGCAGATGTTCCATTTAGAGGGGTGCACGTTTCACATTCTTACAGATTGGAGGGCATGACTGTTGCCGAGAAGACCCGGAGCTTCATGCAGAGCGACAGGCCAGGTAGCTTCCACACAGCATTGCAGAGCTGATGAAAAGATAATGCCGCCCGACTGATTCGGACCACCCAAACACTGTACACATACGCAGTGTAGACGTATTGTGTACACACAATGTATATACAGCATACACACTGCACATACACTGTATACACAAACACACTAACAAAAACAATGACTGCCATTCGCCAATACGTGGTGGTGAAGTCACCATGGCGCTTGTGCCAGGCTATGTGCACGTTAAGGCCACGTGAAGTGTCGAACTCCAGCCGGCAGGAGGTCACAGGGCAGACTCATGTGCCATGGTTCAACTGAGATGACTGGCCGATGCACCACCTGTGCCCCCTACTGTGCCAACAGTGTACACACACACGGTGTGCGCGCGCACCGTGTGTGTGTACACAGTTTGTATACAGGGGCCGTCCATAAATGACGTCACGCGATTTTGGACGATTTTGACCCCCCCCCCTTCGTCACACGACGTCATAAAAAGTCAGACCCCCCCCTCAAATATGACGTCACAAAGCTCTACCCACCCTCCCCCCCCAAAAAAAACATGCTTCAAATCGATTTAAACTATTGTCATTGCAGTGCGTATTTAATGTGGCGCTACACTCTGATGTTGTAGGAGAAAACATTTATTAAAAAGTCTATTTAATTAAGTCGAACGTGTTGTCCATATTTATTTAAGTTGCGCATTTTGATGTGACGTCACATTTATCACACCCCCCCCATCGTCACAAATCGTCACAAATGTCTGACCGTCCCCTCCCCAGTTGCGTGACGCCATTCATGGACGGCCCCACACACTGTTTACACAGTTTGTACACACACACACTGTATACACAGTTTGTACACACACACAGTGTATACACAGTTTGTACACACACACACTGTATACACAGTTTGTACACACACACAGTGTATACACAGTTTGTACACACACACAGTGTTTACACAGTTTGTACACACACACACTGTATACACAGTTTGTACACACACACACTGTATACACAGTTTGTACACACACACACTGTATACACAGTTTGTACACACACACACTGTATACACAGTTTGTACACACACACAGTGTATACACAGTTTGTACACACACACACTGTATACACAGTTTGTACACACACTGTATACACAGTTTGTACACACACACACTGTATACACAGTTTGTACACACACACACTGTATACACAGTTTGTACACACACACACTGTATACACAGTTTGTACACACACACTGTATACACAGTTTGTACACACACACACTATACACACAGTTTGTACACACACAGTGTATACACAGTTTGTACACACACACACTGTATACACAGTTTGTACACACACACACTGTATACACAGTTTGTACACAAACACACTGTATACACAGTTTGTACACACACACACTGTTTACACAGTTTGTACACACACACACTGTATACACAGTTTGTACACACACACACTGTATACACAGTTTGTACACACACACACTGTATACACAGTTTGTACACACACACACTGTATACACAGTTTGTACACACACACACTGTATACACAGTTTGTACACACACACAGTGTATACACAGTTTGTACACACACACACTGTATACACAGTTTGTACACACACACACTGTATACACAGTTTGTACACAAACACACTGTATACACAGTTTGTACACACACACACTGTTTACACAGTTTGTACACACACACACTGTATACACAGTTTGTACACACACACACTGTATACACAGTTTGTACACACACACACTGTATACACAGTTTGTACACAAACACACTGTATACACAGTTTGTACACACACACACTGTTTACACAGTTTGTACACACACACACTGTATACACAGTTTGTACACACACACACTGTATACACAGTTTGTACACACACACACTGTATACACAGTTTGTACACACACACACTGTATACACAGTTTGTACACACACACACTGTATACACAGTGTGTACACACACACAGTGTATACACAGTTTGTACACACACACACAGTGTATACACAGTTTGTACACACAATGTTCACGTTGATAATTGGTTCTTTACCCTTCTATCTGGCAACAAAACTGACACCTGAGGTCCCCATAGAATGTTCACGTTGTTGAGCTCGCGCACCCAAAGGGTCAATGTTCAATAGAGGGATCAATGGAATAGGAATCCTAATGAACTTCAACTGTAACCCCGCTCTCTGACGTCACCACTGCATTACCTCATCGGCGTGAGGGGGAGGTGTACCCCGCTAGTGACGTCATGTCACCTGCTGCCGCGTGACGTCACGAGACACCAGGAAGCTGCCGGTCTCCGCGCGCGCGCTCACTGAGATCCGAGGTGAGACGTTGAAATCGTGGTGGTTGTTGTTGTTGTGGTGGTTGTTGTTGTTGTTTACCCAGGTAGAGCCTCGCTCCTCTCGTAGGGATATCAATTGAGTAGCAGCGAGGATGGAATCGATGTCCAGGCTGGAACATTACAACGCGGGGCCTAGCCATGCGGGGCCTTGCCTCCTGCCCTCGCCTGATTGTATTTGCTTTAATTCTCTGCTCAAGTTTAATTTGTCTTCATCTGGCTCACTACTCTGAAACTTTGTTTCTTTTAAGTATTTCGTTTTTTTTTATTTTCCTACCAGGCCAAGCCCACTTGAGCTGCTATACTGCTCTTGTTTTCAGAAGCGACCAGCCCACAACAAAGTGGCTTATCAACGTGTGGAAATGTCTGTCGGTCAAATACTCTAAACGCGTGGTGATGTTGACTCTTAATGTGGAGGGGAAAACCCTGAGGATCCGGAGGAAAATCCACGCGACCACTGGGAGAGAGAGAGACACGCAAACTCCAAATATACAGGAGGGGTCGCGATCGAACCCACCACCTGCTGTATTCCAGGAGAGGCAGTTAACATCTCCCAGCCACCATGGTGCACACTCGAGTACATGACCACAATGAGTCTCAGCACTCCAATTCAGGAGCGTTCTGCCGGGTTGGTTTTGCTGATGCACCCTTTAGACCGATGAACAACTATTTTAATGATAATTGTTTTTTTTACCCTTTTATCTGGCAACAAAACTGACTCCTTTTTTACGAGGAATCATGTTTGCATAGACCACAATACCTGCAGTCATAATGCAAACAAAAAACATAACTCTGATAATGTATGCACTGTCCTTGAAGTTGATTGGTCCACACCCGAGACAGCGTTCCTTAGAGCCTAGTCTCTCTCTCTCTGATGGTGCATTGTCTTTGAGTTGTGCGCCTTTTGGCGTCATCTGGTCCAACACCATGTGAGACTAGGCTCTAAGGAAAGCCGTCTCGGGTGTGGACCAATCTACTTTAAGGACAGTGCATACATTATCAGAGTTATGTTTTTTGTTTGCATTATCACTGCAGGTATTGTGGTCTATGCAAACATGATTCCTCGTAAAAAAAACGAGTCAGTTTTGTTGCCAGATAAAAGGGTAAAAAAATACAATTATATTTTTTTATGGCAAATGAGATTCCAATGGTGTCAACTATTTTTATATTACCAATCAAGGCTCACAGAGCTGTTAGATCTTTGTCAGAAGCCACCTGGCCATAGATGATAGCTCAACGAAATGGCTTTTCACGTGGAAGATTGTAGCAGCCAAATAATCTAAATGCATGTTACTAAATGTGGAGGGGAAAATCGAAGGACCCAGAGAAAAAATAATCCGAGTGAGCGAGTGTACTCATTTGTGTTAGTGTACTCCTTGAGCGTGCTCTGCGTGCGTGGGTTCGATTCCAACCCTGACGCATTTATAATTGCAGTTTACATTTTTTTAATTTTTATTTCTCTCCCTGTAGTGGCATTGATTTTTCTCCACATTTAGAAACATGCGTTTTGAGAATTTTGCTGCAATACATTTCCATATTATAACCCACTAAGTTGAGCTATCATTTGTGTCCAGGTCGATTCTGAAAAAGAGCTATGCAGCTCAGATGGCCTCACCTGGTAAAATAAAAAATATTGTACTGTGTTTGAGGGTTTTTCAATTTAATTTCTCATTTAGCAGTTAAAGATTATGTTTCAGGAGGGTCCTGCATTCGACTGTTTGACCACCACCAAATATATTTTGAGTTTAGGTTTGGAAGAAAAACGGAAAACCCAGTGGAACACCAATGCCGACGGTGACGGCCGACGCCAGGATAGCGGCCACGGGCTTGAAGCGAGGGCAACCCGGCTCTTGTCCCAAGAAAGGAATCCGCTCCCCGCTGCCCTCCACGGTGGCTGCACGCTGAGCCCCAACTTTCCCAGGAGGTCGGTACCTGCAATACACTCGTGGCATAACACGCTCGACACGTATAACTCCTGGTTACACACCTGGTGTCCGAGGCGACCCTTAAGGGTGACCCTCCCCAGCAGTCCCATCCCACTTCCACTTGCAGTTTGCAGCGCACGATCCGGGGCCTGTAGGCGGCCCACGTCAACCCCGACCACGCTGCCGTGTGTTGCACTCACGAGTGACGTTACTGCCCCCGTGTCCAGCAGAATCTGGGTACGCCACCTGTTCACCTGCCCTTCCACGAGCGACGTGGCCCCCATTATTCGTGCCACCAGCTCCCACAGCCAGTCACCCGCAGTCGCCGCATTCTGGGGTGTTGTTGTCGGCATCTGCGTGGGGGTCATTCGCTCACCATTATCACGTCAGTTTATTTGTGTTGGGGCCACGTCAATTGCACCCCTCCGTGGTCAACCTCTTTAGGGAGGCCTTGGTTTCGATTTAAAGCTTTCGTGACTGCAGGGATTCATCTTCTTGGTTCTTTCGGTAAAGTCACGTAGAAGGGAAGTAATAAAATAATACAAATAAAACATAATAAAATAATTCTCACGACGTTTCGGCCACAACGCAAGCAGCCGTCCTCAGGTGAAGAACATGTCTGTCGATAAGACAGAGTCTAAATGACACGTCTTAGGCTTGGAGTGTCTATTTAAGCTGTGAGGGAGGAGGAAGAGAGCCTTGACAAAAGAATTTGCATTTGAAGAGGAATTTAGCATATTTATGGGAAATGCAGGAATGCGAATAGTGCTAATTGTGAAATGCGTGGGAGGTGGGCGGGGGGTAATACAGTATATAATTTAATGTTGAGTTTGTCTATGGCAGCATATAGTACGGGTTAGACCTGTTTGATGTAAGGAAAAAAGTTTAGCTGGAAGCATATTATATTTTTTGCGACATAGAATTGTAATGTATTACTTACTGTTAGTAGCTCAGCTTATTAGAGAGTATATTTAGTATACTGATGATACTATGAAGTTTATACTTTAGTTTTTTACGTGGTTGTTTGGTTGCTGCAGCTGCATACTATTCACATTCCTTTCCTTTGTTGGTGCTGCTCCTGCCCCCTCCCTTTGATGCTGTTAATCCTGCATAATGCATGGGCATAATATGACTTTGAAAACCCCCCGCCCACCTCCCACGCATTTCACAATTAGCACTTCGCATTCCTGAATTTCCCATAAATATGCTAAATTCCTCTTCAAATGCAAATTCTTTTGTCAAGGCTCTCTTCCTCCTCCTTCACAGCTTAAATAGACACTCCAAGCCTAAGACGTGTCATTTAGACTCTGTCTTATCGACAGACATGTTCTTCACCTGAGGACGGCTGCTTGCGTTGTGGCCGAAACGTCGTGAGAATTATTTTATTATGTTTTATTTTTATTATTTTATTACTTCCCTTCTACGTGACTTTACCGAAAGAACCAAGAAGAGGAGGCCTTGGTGTTTAACCCTGGTGCTTCTCTCGCACGGGCGATCTGGTGACAGTCTCTCACGAGATGCCCCCATTGGTCGCATAGATAGCACGCACGGGGAAGGGTGGTGGCTCCATAAGACGCCCCTTGCCCACTCCCCCTTACCATCCCAGTGCGCATTTGTTCGAGTTCTGCCTCTTATTGAGATACTCGCCTGGTTAGCCCCCCGACCATGGAGCGTAGCCCTCCCACCTCGGACTGGACTATCTCCGCTGTGGACTGCAGCTTGGTCACATTCAGGTGTACTTGGGTTACCTTCCCGCATACTTGGGTTACCTCCTCGCGTACTTGGGTCTCCTGGCCTGTGATATCTCCTATGCTGGTCTGTATCCCTGCCACCCATCCTGGGGTTGTCTCACGGGATCCCGGAGGCTCCCTCGTCCCCCCCCCTCACCTCCTCCTCTGGAAGAAGACTTGCAATGGTGCTATCCCGTTCCAGCCGTCGGAATTCCGCACGCTCGCGAGCAAATCTCTCACACGCACACGTGGGCGTGCTCGGCAACGGTGTTAGATGGGGGATATGGGCAGTTCGCATCTGGCTGCCACCCCGTTGTGCTTGTCAGATACTGCTGAACTTTCTCGGTGGCGAGGTCATCGATGATCTCGGCAGTGTATCCCGGGCGTGCGCTCTGTGTTCGCAAGCGTGATTTATTTTCGTGTGCGCTCACGGAGATCTGAAGTGAGAAGTTCACATCGTGGTTATTGTTGTCGTGGTGGTAGTTGTTGTTTACCCAGGTAGAGCCTCGCTCCTTCTCTGTCTTGTAGGGAGGCCGCTTTGGATTGCACCACTATTCGATTTCACATTAACATGCTAATTTATTACATTAACATCACTAGCCCCCGGCCACTTCTTTATGACCCTTGGGCTACACCCATTTCAAACTTTTACAACAGTCTGCCTCAGCAGCAGACCATGCATTTTCTATCAGAGTGTTTTTGTTTGCATTCTGACCACAAGTATTGTGGTTAATGCACACATGATTCCTTGTAAAAGGTTTCAGTTTGGTGTTTTAACATCTTAACACCTGTTTCGTTGCCAGAAAAATGGGGAAAACCTATTCTCATATTTTGGTACTGGCAAAGGTCCCATGATAAAATATTGCAGTATATTAGAGGTGAGCCGTGCGTGTGTAGAAAGGACAGTAAGGAGCCGGAAGTTAATGAATTTTGTGGCAAAAATGCAGGCCTGATAATATGTAAGGATAATGTGGTAAATGAGAAAAATATAGCAGCAGCGGGGTGTTGGAGTATACAGGTGTTACAGGTGTTGAAGGTGAACAGGTAAGCTAAAAATTGTGTGAAAAACATAATAACTTTCCCTTGAGTACGCATGGAATTTTTGATGTGTGTATGTTTCAAATTGTTGGCGCAATTTGGTTCTCAAAAAAACACACAGAGTGCTTCATTTATATACATTTATACTCATCTTGGAATGTTTTGTATACGGTTTCTCCACATTTATTTCAGTAATTTAGTTTATTGGGAATACAGTACAGTACTTATTTAAATTGTGGTGTATATTTTAGTTGCCGTTAACCTCACCCCATTATTTAGGTAAGGCTTTAGTATTGGACATCGGCATTTTAGCTTTCGCACGGCACTTTTCAAGAATGTAACCTCCGCGCTATTCAAGGGGCTGCTGTATTTTCTGTCCATCAGCTATAGCACAGGAGTACGGATTTCAGCAGAAACTAGATTTCTGCTTTCTTGGTGTAATTACGGCCTATAATACCATAAAGAGGCTTGGGGTTTTGGATTGTTTTTTGTTTTCGATATCTCCGCCTCTGCTCACATTCGTTGAGGATTTTTATGATTTTTGGATGGCCCATCTAAAGCTGCGTGACCAGGAGTCGGATCCCTTTCCTGTTCAATTTGGCTTGTGGCTGAAATTCCCTCTGGCCCCATGCATTACATTACGTAGCATTTTCAAATAATTGTGTTTTGAGAAGCTCGCAATGGCCTTATAAAAAATGCATTTCATACAGTAACAATGATACGCTAATCGATGCCTGGTTATAGTCAAAGGATTGTCCCCTGCTGGTCAACCATGTTACGCATGTTGATGATCTGGTCATGGCTACTCAATGATATTGAGTTGGAGAATCGTGTTCTGTACCTGGAGAATTCCATGACAAAATGGGGCCTTGCATATGTTCTACAAAAGATCACCTCCCTGGGAAAATCTTGACTTAAAGCTTTCGTAACTGCAGGAATTCATATTCTTTGGGTCTTTCGGTTAAGTGACGTGACTTTACCGAAAGACCCAAAGAACACCTCCCTGGGAATTTAATGTCATTCAACACTGCACCTGCTCAGCTCTCCATGAATAATCAGGTCGTTCTACACGTGGTGGAGGAGCTCCTATAACTGGTTAATGTGTTCACGACCAGCTCTGGTTTGGCATCTAAAGTCTCACTTCAAATTAGTCTAGCAGCATTCTTTCATTAGGCTCTGGAACACTATGTGGAAGCTGCCTGGACTTTTTTACATACAAAGCTGTGAGTGTCCATTGCAAAGGTCTAGTCCATTGCAAAGGTCTCGTCAAAAAAACAGGCAATAGTCTACATTATAGACTGCCAATACACTCACCGAGGTTAAGAACCAGTCTACAGTCTACATTATAGACTGCCAGTATGCTCACCGAGGTTAAGAACCAGGCTACAGTCTACATTAGTCGTTTTTTTTTCTTTTATTCACTTTATTTGTATTATTATTTTCTATCTACGTGACTTTACCGAAATAACCAAAGAATATTAATTCCTGCAGTCACGAAAGTTTTAAGTCAAAATGTAACCACCTTTTTACCATGCAAGTGTATGAACATGTAAAGTTTGTATTTGCTGTCAAGTATATTGACTCGATTGAACATCGAGGTTAAATCATAATAATAGTTTATTTTAGTTTTGCTTTGGAAATTTTCATAAGAATGGAAACAGTCAGGAAATTAACACAGTACATATGCAGCTGAAGTTAAATCTGTTCATCCTCGCATTCAAGCTCATCTGAGCCTGGCTTCACACCTCTAAGTCGCAAATGAACATTAATTTATACATTTCTGCATAATACAAATAGTATTATTTTCAACAGCCTTTGCTATGTTAACAAATTTTTCTTAAATATTCCTGTCGTAGCTAGACAACCGAAATTGTGTGCTTGGAGTTTTTGGTAAACATTAATTTTGAAGACACGAGGGTGTCCAGGCATATTAATGACCATTTGCCCTCGCATTGTGTGCCTTAACAGCCCGTGTGATGAATTGGGGAATCTCTTTCACTATATCATGAAAATATGAATATGTATAGATGTGTAAGTCATGTGTGACTGTGTATATATGCATTCCTCTGTGCCTCAATACTCACATAGATGGTGCGGACATGCTTTTCTGTTTGCAGCTGACGCTCTGCAGAATTGGCCTGATGGAGCAAAGGCACTCAGCGCAGCTCAGTACAAGAAGGAAACAATGCGACCAGCATGCAAACAGCACGGATTGTACTGGAAAATTGACACAGCACCAGAGAACACACACAGGAGAGAAACCTTTTAAGTGCACTCTGTGTGGGAAGGCGTTTGCAAAGTCATCAAATCTTAAGACCCACCAGAGAACACACACAGGAAAGAAACCTTTCAAGTGCACTGTGTGTGAGAAGGCGTTTGCACAGTCATCACATCTTCAAAGACACCAGAGAACACACACAGGAGAGAAACCCTTCAAGTGCACTGTGTGTGAGAAGGCATTTTCATGGTCGTCATATCTTCAGACCCACCAAAGAACACACACAGGAGAGAAACCTTTTAAGTTCAGTGTGTGTGGGAAGGCGTTTGCAAAGTCATCAACTCTTCAGACCCACCAGAGAACACACACAGGAGATAACCCCTTCAAGTGCAGTGTGTGTGGAAAGGCATTTTTTGATTCATCTACTCTTAAACAACACCAGAGAACACACACAGGAGAGAAACCTTTTAAGTGCAGTGTGTGTGGGAAGGCGTTTGCAAAGTCATCAATTCTTAAATCACACCAGAGAACACACACAGGAGAGAAACCTTTCAAGTGCACTGTGTGTGAGAAGGCGTTTGCACAGGCGTCCATTCTTAAATCACACCAGAGAACACACACAGGAGATAAACCTTTTAAGTGCACTCTGTGTGGGAAGGCATTTGCAAAGTCATCAAATCTTAAGACCCACCAGAGAACACACACAGGAGAGAAACCTTTTAAGTGCAGTGTGTGTAAAAAGGTGTTTGCACAGTCATCCATTCTTAAATCACACCAGAGAACACACACAGGAGAGAAACCTTTTAAGTGCACTCTGTGTGGGAAGGCGTTTGCAATGTCATCAAATCTTAAGATCCACCAGAAAACACACACAGGAGAGAAACCTTTTAAGTGCACTCTGTGTGGGAAGGCGTTTGCAAAGTCATCAAATCTTCAAACCCACCAGAGAACACACACAGGAGATAAGCCCTTCAAGTGCAATGTGTGTGGGAAAGCATTTTTTGATTCATCTACTTTTAAACAACACCAGAGAACACACACAGGAAAGAAACCTTTCAAGTGCACTGTGTGTGAGAAGGCGTTTGCACGGTCACCAGATCTTCAAAGACACCAGAGAACACACACAGGAAAGAAACCTTTCAAGTGCACTGTGTGTGAGAAGGCGTTTGCACAGTCATCACATCTTCAAAGACACCAGAGAACACACACAGGAGAGAAACCCTTCAAGTGCACTGTGTGTGAGAAGGCATTTTCATGGTCGTCATATCTTCAGACCCACCAAAGAACACACACAGGAGAGAAACCTTTTAAGTGCAGTGTGTGTGGGAAGGCGTTTGCAAAGTCATCAATTCTTAAATCACACCAGAGAACACACACAGGAGAGAAACCTTTCAAGTGCACTGTGTGTGAGAAGGCGTTTGCATGGTCGTTTATTCTTAAATCACACCAGAGAACACACACAGGAGAGAAACCCTTCAAGTGCACTGTGTGTGAGAAGGCATTTTCATTGTCATCATATCTTCAGACCCACCAGAGAACACACACAGGAGATAAACCCTTCAAGTGCAGTGTGTGTGGGAAGACATTTTTAGATTCATCTGCTCTTAAACAACACCAGAGAACACACACAGGAGAGAAACATTTTAAGTGCATTCTGTGTGGGAAGGCGTATGCAAATTCATCAAATCTTCAGTCCCACCAGAGAATACACACAGGAGATAAACCCTTCAAGTGCAGTGTGTGTGAGAAGGCATTTTCAGATTCATCTACTCTTAGAAGACATCAGACAACACACACAGGAGAGAAACTCTTCAATTGCAGTGTTTGTGGGAAAGCGTTTGCACATTCATCAAATCTTAAAAAAACACCAGAGATCACACACGCATCAGAAAATCCACAAGAAGTGTAATCTGAAATCAGCTTGTGAAAGTCAAAGTGCTGCAATGACCCCATTGTTCATGAAACAAGAACCAGTAGACAATTCCAGCCTGGACACTTTGAAAGGTATCAAGGTGAAATATGAAGAGGCGAAAGTGAAATGTGAAGAAGTAACATTGAAGAGCGTAGAAGTGAAGGTTAAATTTGAAGATTCAACTCCAAAATCGGACCTTCACATAGATGGAGGCAGTGTGAAGCAGGAACTAAATTCTGACTGTGAGGCAGTGCGAGGCAACTCCCAGGAGTTTGTGGATGTGGAGGTGTGGGTGGACTTCTTAGACAATACAAAGTCAAATGGAGACCAGGTAGATGTGCAAGCTTGAGACAATTAAGCTCCAATGGATGCACCTTTGTCACAGGCCTTTCTAATGAATATAATGTGAAGTTGAACACTCAATTTCTAGGTTCAAACTGCAGTGTAAGAGTGGCCAGTATTTGTGGATCTGTGGGTTGGGTCGTTCTCGAATCCGGGAGCGACTCATGTGTTTTCTAACATATCTCATCTTAGACACTCGAAGGGTGCCCATAATGGGCATCTGCCCCTGTGTGCCACAAGGTGACCGTTCACTGGCTTGCATGTGGATATGAGTTTGTAAGTCGGGGGCGATGATTGATATACCAGTCGGATTTGAACCTTGAACCTCTGCAACAAATAGAGAATGTACTACTACTTGGCTTCCCTCTATGAGAGTGCTGCACATATAGGCCTCATCTCGTCAGATCAACTTGTAAATACGTTGCAACGTGACGCAGTACATTTCAGTATAGTAATAAAATGTTGCCAATGTGCCCTTTGATTATTTTGAATCGTAATTGAAAGAATACCCGTCTGATTTTGTACGTACATACAACATTTTGTGTATTAATGTCAAACATGGAATATGTGCTGTCAGGACAAAGTATCTGTTTTGGTGGTAACCTGTACAAAAACTCAAGTGAGAGCTGTTATTTTTGTGATACGAGTCAAAGGGTATTTTTGTGAATCAGGACGCATCTGACTGGGGCAACTCATTGTCTTTGAAATCGGGAGCATAGTCGGATCATTCATCAGTTAAGGTATGCCACTTATAAGTTACGTATAGGAGATACATTCTCAACAACACTAATTATCATTTTGTACTACGTATATAAATTTTGTCGAACTGAGACTTGAAATGGACCTTGCTGATGAACATCAGTTGAAGCAAAGCCCGACTGTTGTTGAGACATTGTACACCAAAACCAGTCCACAGGTGGCTTGTACTGAACACATGCATTCCTAGAAGGCCATGGTATTTATAGTTTGTGTAAGACATTCCTTTGTTTCGTGTAGAGAACGTTGAATGAAAGATGTCTGCCGATCTGTTTTTTTCGCAAGGAGGTACTTTAAAGAGCACATTTGATGGCATCGTGGATTTTTGTTACTGATTTGTATTCTAGCCTAGGTTTTATTAAATTTTTACTTTCATTTAAATAAAACTTTATATATGTGTCCATTGATATCCCACCTTGTTTTTCACATATTTAAATATGTAGAAGCTCCCTCTGAAGACGTCACCCTCAAATTAACGAGTGGGTTACGTCAGGGCCTCCCCCTCTCTCTGGCTTGTGATGTCACCAAGAGCAGAACTCGCCTCCACGGAATCTAACGACTGCACTGTCTTGGAATGCATTTGTAACGGGTTCCGGAGACACTTGTAGATGTAACTTCTTTATTACAATACAACACTCCAACAGTCCTGATACTCTGTTACAGCCTAGGTACACAGCCTAGCTACACAGCCTAGATACACTACTCTGGCTACGCTCTGGACTCGCCCTCACAAGGTCGTAGCGTCGAGAGTTCCAGAGTCCCAGCGCTGGCTCTCACAGCATCCCAGGGTCTTCAGATGGCTGGTCGTGGGTCTTGGGTCTTGAGTTACAACTGGGCCCCGATCGTCCAGGGAGCTCTCCTTTTATGCCTGGTCCGACGAGGGGTGGGGCCGTGTGCGCCACCAGACATCCCACAGAGCACACACAGCCCGCCCCCCCCCGTTGGCGGCGCCAAAAAGGCTTAAGCGCCTGGGAACCCAACGCCTGGCGCCCAAAGGCTTAAAAGCGTCTGGACCCCCTGGGAACACCCGGATGTGTTTGTGTTGGAGCCGGCGGGATGGCGCGGTCGCTGCGCCGCCTCTCTCCCTCCTGCCTCCGCCTGTGAGCGACGCATCTCGCCCAGGATGGAGACGGTGGCGTGGAGCAGCTCGGTGAGCGAAGCAGCGTTTCCTCCATTGTTGCTGCCCGACGCTGGAGGAGGAATCGGCAGGTGTGGGGACGCCTGCTCAGCCGGCGGTGCGGCGTCGTTGTCGGCCCGAGTTGGCTGCCCCGTCGCTGCTTGCTCCTCAACATCGCCGTCAGGACTGAAGGTACGTGGCTTACTTCTTGTCTCCATTGCCACCTCTGACGCCAAATGTAACGGGTTCCGGAGACACTTGTAGATGTAACTTCTTTATACAATACAACACTCCAACAGTCCTGATACTCT
Source organism: Lethenteron reissneri (assembly GCF_015708825.2). Taxonomy (NCBI): domain Eukaryota; kingdom Metazoa; phylum Chordata; class Hyperoartia; order Petromyzontiformes; family Petromyzontidae; genus Lethenteron; species Lethenteron reissneri. Next base: position 248 of record NW_026890827.1, on the reverse strand, counting down.
GTTACAGCCTAGGTACACAGCCTAGCTACGCAGCCTAGATACTCTACTCTGGCTACGCTCTGGACTCGCCCTCACAAGGTCGTAGCGTCGGGAGTTCCAGAGTCCCAGCGCTGGCTCTCACAGCATCCCAGGGTCTTCAAGATGGCTGGTCGTGGGTCTTGGGTCTGAGTTACAACTGGGCCCGATCGTCCAGGGAGCTCTCCTTTTATTGCCTGGTCCGACGAGGGGTGGGGCCGTGTGCGCCACCA